>NC_084469.1:70241917-70550417 GCF_027409185.1 Cynocephalus volans
ATTTGGAATTTATGTGAACAACTAGGTTTTTAGACAGAGTAGAATGACCACTCTATCAAAAGCTCCATTCCATTTTGACATGAAATTGATCTGCAAACTCCTATCCAGAATCCCAAACTAACTTAAAGAACAGAAAATATCCGCTGGATTTTCTCTTTCTCAAGTGCCTGGAATCTAGATGATGAAAATTCATTTTATTAGCACCATGTTTGTTTTTATTCATTTGTTTCCTCATTCAGAAATCCACTACACAACAGCTAATATTAGTGAGACACTCTTCTAGGTGCTGAAGTATACACTGAATAAGACAGACGGGCCCTCTGCTTTCATCAAGCTCATAGTCTAGTGTTTGAGGTTGGAGAGTAAGAAAATCAGATGAAACAGAGTGATGTAATATGGAATGACCGTATGATTGTTTGGGATGTCTGGAAAATATTTTCTGAAGTGGTGATTTTTTAAGCTAAGATGTAAATGACTAGAAGTCACCAACCATGGCAGGATAAGGGGAGTCGATACAAATGCCTTTAGCAGGGAACAGAGTGACTTGTAAGAGGAACAAAAAGAAATTCAGGGTGGCTGGAGAGCTGTTAGCTAGGAGAGCTGTTAGCTAGGAGTAGAGTGGTATGAGATGACACTGGAGTGTAAGATCAAGGTTAGGTAACAAAGGATTTCATGGGTCAGGGAAAGGAGCTTAGTTTATTTTCTGAATGTGATGGGTGGGTACTCAAGAGTTTAAAACTGTAGGCAACAACATGGTTCTTTTTTCAGTATTGCAGAATGATCATGCAGGCTACAATATGGAGAATGGGTATTAGGGAGATAAAGGTAGAAGGAGGAGAGACCATTCAGGTGACTCTTAGGTGATCCAGGCAAGGGATGATATTTCGTTGGTCTGAGGATTTTGGTATTAATGGAGATGTGAAAACAAGACCATTTAGGGATATTTTCAGAGAATGAGCCAACACTTTTTACTGACTGTCTGGATGTAGTATTAGTGAGAAGAGAGGGGTTGAGGAGGACTTCTAGGTTTCTGCTTTGGTTAATTGGGTGGATGGTATTCCTACTTACTAAAGAGTAGATTATGTGTAAGGGAGAGATCAATGGATTGAGAGTTCTGCTAAGGACAAGTTAACATTAAGGTTTCTTTGAAATATTCAGGAGGAAATGTCAAGCACAATGTTGAATATGTGAGTTTGGGGTTCTAGAGGAAGATCATACTTGAACATACACATTTTTGTATTATTGACATTGAGATAGGATAAGATCTCCTAAGGAGAGTATGTAAATAGAGAAGAAGACTGAAAACACTACTGTGGTGAACTCTAACCTTTTGAGTTTTGCAAAAGGATGGGGGACGTCAGCAATAAAAAAACTGAAAGACAATGGAATCAGAAGAAAACCAGGAGAGTGAAACCCTATGGAAGTCAAGAATGAGAAAGTTCCAAAGAGAATATAAATCTTTCTTTTACTTGTTTTTCACGACTGTAATTCAAATCATTTGGGGTCAAAACAAGAGCTATTTGAAGAACCCTTTGAAGAAGTCTTAACTTCCAAAAAAAGGGAGATAAAAAAAGGATAAGCCACATTTCTAGGTCACCTTTCTGGAAATTTTACCATTCAATTGAAACTGTCTTTTAAGTCTTCACACGAATACAATGAGAACCAAAGATGAGTGCAATTTGTCTTAACTCTTTATTTTTCTTGTGGATTATGACATAATTATTTGAAAACAGTATTGCATTACCATGAAATTACTGTATTTTTTGTGTGTGTCAGGTTCAACTTGATTAAGTTCTGTGTGCATTTAAAATGATACAGATAAATATGCTCACTTCTCATTCCCATTACCTTCCAACATTCTCTTATGATTAGTGTTATTGCTATTAATACCTTTATGGTCATTCTCATGTATATGTTTCTCTTGTCCTTAACATCTGAGCCTCCTTCAAACTTGAGTCTGCAATTCTTGAAAGATTGAAGAAGACAGGGAAGAGGGCATCAGCTGGGGGTGTTCCATATGGCATCTTCTTGCCCAGAAGTTGCTGTCAGATCAGCCATAGCTACATTAGATCCAGGGAAGCTTTAGAAATTCCAGCAGCCTCTGTTCTAGGCCTTTCTGTAAGATAAAAGAACCCATTAACACAGCTCTCCCTAGCAAGGCTGTAAACTCTAGCCCTAGTGAGGAACCCATATATTCAGAAGGCAATTTGGGCCAGTAATGAGATCTTTAATGTGCAAATAAATATTAGATGGGGCAAGGAACACAGTATGATTTGATCCTGTAGTGACTTATGTTGATGTGCACCGTTTGATGTAAGAAAGAAGTAAAAGGAGATAAGAGGTAGAAGTATTATTTTTAATAAATCCATTCATGTAAAAATCTATGAACAATTCAAGAAATATAATCCAAAGACCAACTTTTATTTTCTCTTTTGATATTTATTATTTGTGATGTGGTAAAATGAGTGAATTAATAAGGAGATATGCTAAGAATGGAATGCACCTCTTTTATTTGGGATTGGAAGAAAAGTACTGGGAGGAGGGTGATGTTTTGTGAGCCAGACATTTCTAGTTTAAATTCTTGCCCCATCACTTAGATTCCATGTACTCTTGCACAAGATTTTAAACTCTTTGAGTCTCAGCTTCTCATCTATGCAATGTGACAAATAATGCTTATGTCCCTGAAAATGGCAGATATTCACTTAGTGACAGCTATTTATAATGCTGTTTCACATCTTTCTACAAATTGCTAAACTGTTAGCCTTTTCTCCAACTTTATGTGTAGTAGGAGAGACAGATTTATTTGCATAGCCTATCATTTTCAGATTATGGTGGGGCTTGGTATTTAGCTTTTTGGTATTATAGTCAATTACAAATGATTTATTAGCTACTAAGAAGGTGGAGTATAAATAATACACTTGAAGGTTAGAGGAAAATTATGTTTTTAATTGGAATGCTAATAAATTATAATGTCATGTTATGAAATAAATAGCTGGATTCTTCAAACATCAGAGTAAAAGTCACATGATGAAAATGTATCCAATGATAGCATAAATTAAATTTAGCTGTCAGGATAATGTCTGCAAAGGAGGAAAAATAATGCTTCTCATCTTGAAACATAATTTATTTGAATTTAGAATTATTCTACGTATATAAACTTTAATAAATCTGGAAGACTGAGAAATCTTTTTTTTTTTTTTCCTCTTTAGGTAACAATAAACTTTCCCCTCCCAATTTTTTTGTACTTGAGATGGGGAAGCCATGTTTTGTTTGCAAGCATTTCCTGAATTAAAATGTGTGACTTAATTCTAATTAGAAACAAGTTGAATTATTTAGATAAATAGAAGCATTTTTTATACATCTTCATCTTTCTGTATTCAATATCAATATCTGTATTGATGCATGTTTCTAAAAAGAATTCATTATTTTACAAATAGTATCACCTCTAGAAATTGTGAAGCACAGAATCTGAAGAACAGATATGTGCTCCATCCTACATGAGCCCTTTGTTGATTTCTTTATCTTCCCTGGCCTTTTTTCCCCCTAAGTGACAGACAGGCATGTTTATACAATACAAGTACATATAAAAGTGTAATGACTAACATTGATTAAATACTTACTAAATAGCTGACAGAATACTAAACATTTTTAATATTATCTCATTTAGTCTTCACAAACAACTCTATGCTATGTGAACTAGCATCGTCACCTTTTTAGATTAGTATGGTGAGTCAAAGAGAGATTGAGCAAATTGCTTAGGGTAACACAGCATATCAACATCAAAGCCAGTTCAAAGGCACGAGCAGTCTACTGTGAACTTAACCTCAATTCAGAAGTTTTTTTCCATGAAAACCCCTTGGGGATGAAAACTTGAAGGTAATGATCTTTGGATACTTGGATGATTTTTCTCAGCTATGATTGGCAAAAAGAGGTTACCAGGTGGATACAGTTCATGATTTTATTCCCAGCTTAGCTATTTGCTATATTACCTTACATTTTAACATCACTTTCATATGTATTATTTACTAACACTAATATTTAGGAGGTATATTTGCAATTCTTAGTGATGTGGCCAGAGCACAGGTCTTCTGGTTCTGTATCATGCAGGTGAAGAGATATATATCCCCTTCAAGCAGAGAGAGATTCTAACAGGAGGTGGGTGGAGGAACTACTCATTAATTTCTAACTGCAAGGAATGAAAACTTGCAATTTTATGGTATTATTTCCCCAGAATGAGCTATTTTGTTTCTGAAATGACTGATAAGAACATGGGAATCATGATCATACATATTGTAAAATGGGTACCACTTGGGATAACTCAGTAATTAATTCATTTCTCATCAACTTGTCTAGAACCACTGATTTACTACATATATCTCTGCTTTGTTAGGAATCAGTGAGATATACAGCCAAAGAAACCATTTTATGTGTGATTTAGGGAATTAAAAAATCTCCATTACTTTATCTCGATAACTCAACATAAGGTGTTGTAGTTTTCCAGGGCATCAATGAAATACTGAATTGTACCATTTGTCTCTTTTAAAGCAATTTAATTCCATTACATTTAATAATATTTAGTACTTACAGAGTATCATCTGTTTCAAATGGAAACATTAACTACTGTAATTAATTCTCCCAGCACTTCTCCAGGCTAAAAATATAAATAGAAATAAAGAAAGAAATTAGGGATAGGTGTGCCCTGAATAAAAGAAGGAACCACAGTTAGATGGTTAGCCTCTGACTCAGGACTCCGGGGTTCAGTCACTGCCTGTAGATGTGGGTTTTTTTTGTTTTTTTGTTTTTTTGTCTGTTTTTTTCCTTTAGGGAGGTGAGCAGTTCATTTCATAGACATTGACATATGTCTGTAAGGCTTGATTACTTGGGAAAATACATATTGGTTCCTGGGATTTTTTTTAGTTTGTAAAACTTTTGACTATAAAGTGTCTGCTATTCACGCCCTCTTTGACTTCTGCAAATTTTCCAAGGTCTGAGGGAAAGGTGGAGGTGGGGGGAGGGAGGGAGCGGGGAGGGGAGAGATTGAGCCAACACTAAACAAAAAGATTGTTTCTTTTGGTCACCAATGTCCCACTTTAAGATTCGTCATCTGTCAGTTGAACTGTATATACAATTAGTCAGTTTGATTTTTTTCTAAAACATAAACCTGAGTAATCCCTAGCTATTATCCTTTAGTGGTTTCCCTCTGTCCTTAGTTACAAATCCAAGCTCCTTCATATGGCACAAAACAAGCTATAATAAACAACTCTCTCTTGTTCTTCATTCCCAAGTTTTTGAGAACTATAGGTCTAGAACCATGTTTTAAAATTCCACATATATAAATACACTAGTCAAAAATTCGGATTTCATTGAACAACTCACTAGTTACATTTGGAAAATCCCTGCTTCACCGAAAAGCAATATAACAGCGTTTTTAAATCCTGAGTACATATTAAAATCACCTGGGAAGCTTTAAAAAAATACCGATTCCTGGGTACCACTGTAATCTACTAATTCAGCATGTAGCAAAACAATGCTTGGGCATTGATGTTTTACAAAGTTTCCCAGAGATAGGTGATTTCAATTTGCATCCAAATTTTAGTACCACTTCAAAATAACATAATAATGTAATCATAGGTAATATTGCCTGCAGTTAAGAATAAACTATGGAATTAGACAGTCCTGAGGTTCTTAATGTATTCCCAAAATATTTTTTAATTCAATATTTATTTGGAGAGATATAACAAGGCATTGAAAATGATCAGACAAGTAGCACCTTTGGTAGCAGTCATCATTTTTGTATCTTTTGTCCTAAGCAATAAAGCTGTGGACCCCTATACCAGCAGTCCCATTCAGCAAGACAAAAGCCTTCTGATGAACTGAAACTGTTTCTTAAATATCAGCATGGTGATGATGCATTAATACTTGAACATGCCTCTTTGGGAGGCAGGTCACCTCTTACCACTCCAGTGACTTCTCATGTTACTCTTCCCAGCCACATACATCCTCTCCCTGATGGAGTCATGATAAATCTAGTCTTTTCCATTTTGTTAGAAAGCCAGTGATGTTTTGGCAATCCTTATTGACTAGCCCTAGCTTTGCAAATTAAATAAAGCAGCAGCACAGGAACACAGAACATTTGTTTAGCTGTGTTCAATGTTCAATAAATGTTGGCTGTTCTTACTGCATTTATTTTTAGCACTATATAAGTATTTACCTGAAGTCCCCAAAACTCCATGCTTCTCCTCTCATTATTCATTATTTTTGAAATGCTGTTTTTTTCTGTCACCAAAGATGTATGTATGTATGTATGTATACAAAGTGAAAGCTAACATACCTCAAATATTACCAATTGTAATGGGCACCGTTTTAAGTCTTATACATATATATATCTTATTTAATTCTTAAATCTATGTGGTAAGTAAAAATATGTAAATTCTTAAATCTATTACCCCCATTTTAAAGGTAAAGATACAGAGTCCCTAAAAGGTTATGTAACTTTCTGAAGGATACAGCTAATATGGGGGTGGGTCTGGGATTTGAACAGTAAGTTTGATTTCAGAGCCTGTGCAATGTACCTTTACAACACCTACTGTCTTACCCCCTATGATCTAGCTCTCAAGCATTATGACTAGGTGAATTCATTAAAGACTCTCCCCTCCTCCAAAAAACAATTATCTTTCTCCACTGTCTCCTGTACAGACTGAAAATGTACCTATGATGCTATACTGCATGCAGTGTTTATTTTCTCTTTTCTCAAGGAGCACACCTTCCAGAGTAAGAGCATTTGTATGTCTTTTATACTTCGATGTCTTTAATACACAGCAAAGTGTCTGATATGTACTACATGCTCAAAAAATGCTAAAAATAGAACCAAAGAGAAAAATGAATAGTGAACTCAGAAAGAAATAAACTTAGAAACAAAGTTATGTAAATGTCTAAGAAATATGATGCTCTTTCCTTGCTCTTCCATCAAAGGTATGCAAATATGAGATGCTGGTCAGGATAGGGATGGAGATGAGAAAATTCAAATGTGTATATCCATTCTTAGTACTGTATTACTGAAGCCCAGGAATAGCTCTTGATATATATATATTTTTTTTCAATGATATACTGTTGACATTCATCATTTCCAAATTTCTCCATTCAGAATTTGCCTACATAAAGCTATATTTGACTCTAATGGAAATCTAATGAAAGTACATTGGTTAATTCATTTCATATAAAATACTATGATGGCTTTATTTTTCTAGTTATGTGTCATACATAAACATCTTAAAGCTTACTGATGCATTCAGCATAAGATAACTATATTCTACTTTTACATATATCACGCTGATTTAAAGAATATAGACTGTAACAGCTCTAACTTTTATTCTTCCAGAGTTTACTGAGAATGTTGGAGCTTTCTCATCAATAATGTCATCTAATACCCAATCCATATGTAACCATCTCCTCCCCTCATATATAAAGGCAGAATTCACTGTGGTCTTGTAAAAGATGCAAAAGATGACCAGATAGTTAATATAAGCATCAAAAACTTCAAAACATTTCCAGCAGCAGTCTTTCAAAATGGTTTTCTATCTGATCTGCTTACTTTGGACTTGGCATGGAATCTAACTTTAGAGTCATGTCCTGCGGTTGTAATTATTGTACAAGAAGTTGAAGCTTACATTTTTATCCCTGAAAAGCTTCAGTGACAATCAGACCTAAATTCTCTGGTGATTTTAGTGCTCGCGGTCATCAGATAATTCTACAAGCATGCCTTGAATACCAACAATACACTAACCGTGGTGCTCAGTGCCAGGGATACAGAGATGTGAGGGATGTGGTTAGAGTACTCATAATGAAATAACTTCAGCTTCCATGGACTGAGTAATTGCTAAATACCAGACAGCTACCTCTCAGAATTCTGTTTTTCTACTTAGTTTCCCATCTGAACAATTGTGATAGAAAGAATAAATAAGTTATTTAAGGAAAAATAAATAGCATATGCACCTAATCAAACATTGTTGGGTAATCCACAACCCATGGTTTTAAGTATGTATTAAGTGTAGTATCCTTCTTCATTTCTGACATTAAGCTTTCCTTTTATTTCTACCCTTTGATTTACATTAACTAGTATAGACAACCATTTTCTCAGAGGATTTGGAAAGCCCTTAGTAATAAACTGAGCTTATTATGAGACTTGAAGGGTAGGTGGGAGTTTGTTCAGATTCCCAAATACATTCTGTATTTCTTAAGTTATATGAAATATGTTGCCCCCCAATTTCCCTGAGCAGGCTGGTGTGCCTGAGATTCTCAGCAGCTAGAGCTTTCATGTTCTAGAGGTTTGGATAGGCTGTCTGGCTTTGGCTAAATCTGGGAACCACCCGGTGCTTCTAGAAGTTCTGGGATAAGGCAACTTCATTCATTTAGCTGTTATCTCTTTAGTTTGTGCCATATGCCAGCATCCAACCACATTCCTGTTGCTGATCCAGTATGAATACAGTAGCTTATTTCTGCCTTGACATAACCAATATTATCACTACAATCACAGGTTTTGATGTGTTAGTTTCCCTCCCTATTCAGAGAAAAATAAATTTATAAATTTTTAAATTATTCTCTCTGTACCACTTAAAATTAACTCATGTGCCTCTCTTTGGGAAAATCAAGCTAATGTAAAATGCACTAGACCTTATAAAATCTTAAAGTAGGAGAAAATTTTCTGGAACTCTGCCCCTTTTTCATATGTAAAATTTGCAAATAACTAATAAACAAACAAAAACCTGTCACCACCACCAACAGAAACAATAAAAAGGTAGGCATGTAGAATTAATAAGTATCCCCATTAATACCGTATCCCAGTAAATGATTATTAAATCTCACCATTTCTCTCCATTTGCGCTGCTGTCACTTAAGCTACATTGCTATCCTTGCTTGTCTGATTTATTTCTCTACATATTGCTACAAAATTTATTTAATTTTTTAAAAAATTTTCTTCCTGAGTTCAAGATCAGAATCTTTCAATCAACTTTCCACTCTGCATCCTGAACGATGCTTCAAAAACACATGTCTGGACATGTTAATTTCAAGTTCTAAATCATTCATTAGTTTCTCCACACCCCTGAGGGTAGAAGTCCAGTGTCTTTAATGTACCTATAAGATGCCCACAAGCAGACCACTGCCTACAAATTCAGATTCCCTGCTTGCCACTGTCCGCATCATCCTCTATTGCCTGACTCTACTGGACTAATTTTGGTGTCTTGAAATTATTCAACTAACATTGATTCCTTTAGTTTGATACACAAGGGAGTTAACTGGAAAGAGAAAGAGCTTTGAACTGAACCTGGATTCAAGTTGGACTGTGCAACTTCTCTTGGTCTTACATCCTGTGTATTTAAAATAGAGATGAGGAAGTCTCTATCTGAGGGCTATTATGAGTAAGAAAGAAGACAATAACCTCCTTAGTAGATGTAACTTTCTTCTTTTAAGGGCAATTGCCCCTCATTGTCACCTTCTAAAGAATGGATTCCTGACTTGCTACTCAAAGTGTGTCTATGGTGTCCCTGGACTACATAACCTCGACATCACCTGGGAGCTTCTTAGAAATGCACAGTCTCATGCTCCATCCTGGTCCTGCTGAATCAAAATCTATATTTGAACAAAATTCCCCAACGTACACATTAAAGTTTAGAAGTAACTAGGCTAAAGGTTGGATTCTTCTTTTCCTACAGCTGGATATATCTTTTAACTACTCTATTTTTTCTTGTGGAATTCAAATCAAGTTATCAGGGCCAATGGAATATACTGTATATCCATTGAGAGCAGAAGACAGCTCTGACTTATTCATTCATATCCCCAGGGTTTAGAGCAGTGCACTAAGTAATTGTTTTTTTTTTTTTTTTTTTTTTTAAATAATAAGTGAATAGTCAGGCCCAGAAAATAATTAATGGCAACAATTTCCATCACCCAAACTACTGTTATATCCTATGCCTGATAGCTCTAGGTCATTACATAGTAGTGACACAATATTCAAGGACACTATGTATATTAAAGCTCACATAACTCCAGATTTTTTTTTCCCTTCCACAGGGCACAAATATGCTCCTCTTTGGAGCATATATTTGGGGAAGCAAATGTACACATCCTCAATACATTTTTAAAGCACAGGAATCTAAAACCTTTGAATTACACTTCTGTTTTAATAATGCTCTATTTTGTTTTATTTTAACATTATAACTAATAGGCTCCAGAATGCTCTTCTAAATTAGTGATGCATTATGTCATGGAGATATTTTGTACTTCTTCATTATATTTTATCACATCTCACTTCTAATCTAGTTATTGATTAGATAAGTGTGTGTATGTGTATTCAGAAGACATCCCAAGACCACACCTGTAATATTATAGAATTTTAAAAAGTATACCTTATAGTGATTGATAACATTTTTGTTTAAATCTTATGACTCTTATAGTAGGCAAAATACCTCATAAACTAAACTTTCTGAAAGATCCAAATAACAATGTAGCACAATTAATGGCAGTAGAAAGTCGGAGTTTCTATTGTCCAGAAGAAGTGTTTCAGCAGTGTGAAGAGTGCCCAGTACAGTTTACATTTCACTCAGCCAGCATGCTGTGAAACCAGATGATTACTAATGAATGCTTAAAAATATCCTTATTATTTTAACTTTCTCATTTCAAGTGCATTGTTATTAATATTTATTTATTTATGGTTATGAGTATTCATGAGATGCCAAGCTGATTGTCACTGCTTATGCCCAAGATGTGAAGGCCTGATTCATATTGTCAGCATACCCATTACCACAAATTGCATTTGTACCTGGTGTCCCCCACCCAATTATCACCATTTTCCCTCCCCCTCCCATTATCCCTCCCATTCCACTTTGTATCCCTAGGTATGTTCTCTCCCTCTGCAAGTCCAATGTTCTGTCTTTCCTTCCTTCTTTCTCTCTTAGCTCCCACTTGTGATGAGTGCATGTGGTATTTATCCCTCCATAACCCCACTTCTTGGTATATACCCAGAGGAATGGAAATCATCATGTTGAAGGGATATCTGCTCTCCCATGTTCATTGCAACTCTGTTTACAATAGCCAAGACATGGAACCAACCTAAATATCCATCGATGGATGATTGGATAAGGAAACTGTTGTATATATGCACCATGGAATATTACTCTGCCATAAAAAGAATGAAATTCTCCAATTAATATATATTTATATCTAACTATTTCAAATTGGTATAATCAAATACACACAAAATACTGAAGTAAACATGTACTGTCTTTGATGTGACCATCCAGCAACTTATTAAATTGATAGTATGGTAAAATGTGCATTTAAATGTGCATTTTGCTGGTCAGACCCAATTGGAAGAAAGCCAGGCTCTTTTGAAAGCTTACATTTTGTCTTTTGGGTGACTCAAGCTATGTAATGAAGAATAACATTAGGAGTTTCATTGGGGGTGACATTTAGGGCCCTTTGACTTTTTTCGGTCAAATACCCAGAGACCACTTTTCTTAACTACTCAAAATTGTAGCTAGAAAATTCATAATGATCCATGGAGGAAGGAATGATATAGCACAAACTCTTACTTTAGTTGTATTAAATCTGGACATTATTTTACCAGGATAAAAAATAAAATTTATGGTTTATTTTGATGTAATAAAAAGTCCATAGAGATCTTAATATACATTCTAAGCCAACATCAAGAGTCCCCTAAGGTTTGTGAATGATGAATTCAGAATTCCAAGGGTTAATGTAGGGTTGTAAATGTATAGTCTTTTTGTCATAAAAGAAATAAGCTAGTTTCAAGTACTTTTAAAGGATGCATTGACAAATAGGCCATCTAATTGCAGTGTAAGCAAAGGTCAGTGACTTAATGTGCTAATTACATATTCTTATCCTGTTCTTAAATTGGGGTGTGTCCTAGCAACAGTTAGTTAACTTGAATCTAAAGATTGTGTGCACTTGAATGTGATAACATTGTATTTCTCATTTAAAAAAATATATGTATGCATGTACATATGTGTGTGTACGTGTGTGTGTGTGTGTGTGTGTGTATTTAAACAGGAAATTCCTGGTAATCACTCCACATAAATACTATGTTTACCTTTACCACTTACAATTTTTTTTTTTTTACTTTAAACTTTTCTCTTGCCCTTGGCATTGTATAATACAAATCTAAGTAAGCAGTTGTTTTTTAAGCAGTCACTAATTACCACTGTGATTACAAACCGATTAGTGATCAACCTTCTGTTTAAATGCTATTTTTGGCATATACGAGTATTTATTATGGAACAGAGTCATAGAAGAAAAGGCATTGCATATATTAAAATGACCTATGATTATATTTTATCGAATTTTGGCTTTTGGCTGAGTCATGTAATTGATAGTTCTTGTATATATTAATCTATTAATTAATTAATCCCCCTCTCATTAAAAAAAAAAAAAAGGTATGGTTTTGTTGAGCTCTCCCCATTTGCGGATTTGTTGGAAAACCTTACTGGTAAGCTCAGCACAATGAGTTTCTTCCCAAGAATCTCCAATGCATGTGGGTGAAACTAGACCCCGTTCAGAGAGTGGAGAATGAAAACACTTAGCTCAAACTTTTTGCAGTCAGAAAATGTTTGTTTTGGTCACATGATTAGGAGCTCTAGTTCTAGATTCAGGGTGGCTCAGTTGATATCAAAGCTATTAGATGTGTAACTAGAGACTCTCTATACACATTAGGAAACCAAGACTTAAGAATGTTTATCTGAGTTATATATAGAAAGTCCACAGAAGCTGACAACAGATAAGAATCTAAAAAACAGAAAAAATCCTGTAAGCTCTATTACAGAACTATCTAACGTACATAGTGCAACAAACTCCTCTTGCTGCTTAAGAGATGTCCTTTTTCTAAGTCTGCCAGGTGCCACCTTAGGCCCAAATACGTAGACCTCTTAGAAAATAGACAGAGGGCCTGCCCCATGGCTCACTCGGGAGGGTGAGGTGCTCGTAGTGCCGAGGCCACGGGCTCTGATCCTACATAGGGATGGCTGGTGCGCTCACTGGCTGAGCGTGGTGTGGACAACACCAGGCCAAGAGTTATGATCCCCTTACCAGTCAAAAAAGAAAAAAAAAAAGAAAGAAAGAAAATAGAGAAAGAATACTTTGATTGAGGTGGCTCATACAACAGCATCTATAACTGAACACCTTCAAAAGAATCCTCATTTCAATCACTTTTAATGTGTTCCTAACAGGTAATGCTATTTTCATTTGCTCATTTAAAAGGATAATAAACTTCTCCTATTGACCATTACTAGGTGCGTAATATAGTGGCCAGTGTCAGAGTCAGGAGGAGAGGACACTCATTAGCCAGGTGTGCAGTCTTTGTTGGACACAGATAGGAAGCAATGGGGGAGGAAGTGCAGGAACACAACAGACACAGTTACCCAGGACAGTTTAAAGTCATAGAAGACACATACTCTCTTATCTCCTGACTGGGTTCCTTGACAAAAGGTGTAGAATTATAAATAAACATATGTCATGTGGAGTTAGCATTTATGCATATTGGGCACAAATTTAAAAATCTCAAAAGCAAGTGTTCCTTATTTATCTCAGCATATTAAAGCTTGTCACAGAGGAAAATACATTTTTTTAAAAAAAATAATTAAACCAAAACGAAACATAAAAATCAAGGACAGTGCTACATAAATTAGTCATAGTTGAAAACAAAATCATGAAAATGGAAAACAAACAGAAGAGCAAAAATGGCAAGGTAAATTAAACTAATGTGCAAGATTTTATAATGGAATTCCTATACATTTGCTATTGATTGGGCCAAAGAATTGACTCTGCTTGTTAATATCCATTGTGAAGTGTAATAGCAAATTAGTAGTACAAATTAGAGTACCTGTAAGATAAAATTAACTAGTTCATTTCAAGAAATTTGGTCACTGTCTTAGTGTTGGGAATACTTATTTCCCCCTAAACATTTTCTCTCTATAGTACACTAGGCAGTATCATCAGCACATCCTCAGCTCCAGCTATGTAATATCACAGTGAGGTGTTTCATAGGACTTTTAATTTCTAACAGTCCTTAATGTAGGTCCCTAAAACTCAACTAACACGTGCAAAGTACAAATCAGTGGAACTAACTCTACTGAAGGGAAAGACTGGTTATACAAATCAGATTGCAATGGAGCTCTCATGTATTCTTATGTAGTGTAGGGATAGGTATTAGAGTATTCGGAGTAGTGGTTTTCAAATATTCTTAAGAAGCCTAACCCTCTTGTCAGACGAAATCTTCAATAAAACATTTAAAATTGATAAAAGTTGAGGCTTTAGCGTCATGCTGCAGGCCACAATGGCCGACAATAGGCTCCTCATGCTTCATCTCCTGAGGCATCACAGCAGACTCTGGTCCTAGCCCAGAGCTGGACAATGCCTGGACCAGAAGCATTGTCGATCAGTCGCCACCAGACCCCAACATAGGTCATGACTTGAGTAACACAGAAATCCTACATTTGAGTAGCAGAACTAGTAAATGACGTGACTTTTATGTGGCATTATTAACTAAATTTTTTGACATTTGGTTGGCTGGGTGGTGTATACCTAAACTAAAATTATAATTGCAATTTTAGCATTATTTCAAAAAGAATTTTAGAATAAGTTTACAAATGTATATTTATAAATATATATTATATAATGTCTGTAATTTAACATTAAAATATATGTATATATAAACACACATATATATGGGATGAGTGTGTGTGTGTTTACTGAAAGACATATGCAAGTAGAAATAAAATAACATTTGGTGAATCCAGAGCTATACTTACTATAACTATACCTATACTTACACCTTGTGTACCTACTATTGCCAACTAACAAATGTACTTCTACTTAATGTAAATCTCACTCTGACAGTATGAGATATTATTATTTGTATAGCAATTTAGAATCTGAAGCTGGGAGCAGTAAAAATATTTTTCTAAAGTTTAATGTTTAAATCACAAAGCTGAGTTAGGGCTGAGGACTGAGTGACTTCAACACCCATAATCTTTCAGTGATGCTGAATTATATAACAAGTTAATCAAGACAAAAATGAAGAGAGAAGAGAGATGAATATGAATGATCTCCAAGGCTAACTGGTGGAGCACTCAGATCACAGGCAAGAGCTCATGCAATGCCTTCTACTGTCTCTGTTGTTTTCTACTCTTTATCCTTGAAATTGTCAGGAAAGGTATAAATGGCAGAGTTCAATGGTGGTAATTAGCCACTTAAGTAAAAAGTGCATAACATCTTAAATGAAACCTTTTCTAGTCATTTTTTCTTCCCAAATCTCACCATTAGCTCAACACACCGTAGATGCCAGTTTCTAGTGTGTATCTACGTATAATTGCCATTACTATTAATGCGAGTTATGTAGATTCACAAAAGAAATAATGGAACCTATTGAATCAAAATTATGAGTCCTTTAATAGTTCTTCCTCGTGAAAGAGCACACTGTATCCTGGACATCCTGTTGCACACACAACACAACAATTGTTTAAATGCTGTATCATTTGTGGGCATAAGCTCCATCTGTCAGGTGTCACAGAAACCTAAGGACATAAAAAAGTCCTTCTACCACCTAATGGTTTTCATCTGTTTGGTGAATTCAAGTGCTGACCCTTTAGAGGAAATAGCTAACAAGGACATGGATCAGGGTTTTAATTTGTAAGGTGTTACAAAGACAGGAAGCAAAAATGTCTATAAATAACGCTGAAGACTTTGGAAAGAAATGTGAGCTATTGGAGATTAATGGGCTGCTGTCAGGCACACTTGGGTTCAAATATCTGTTCTCCTGTTTGCTGTCTTGTGAGTTAAATAATCTGCCAAAGGATCAAACTGCAACAAATGTTCATTCTGTTTCCTTCTTCCCATATTTAGAGTATAGATTTTTTCCCCACTCCTAAGGCAAATATCTGTGTACACACACACTGCCCTCCTCTGAGTCCAAGACCAAAATTCCATGGTCTTGCTGTTTATTATCTTGTGTGCTTATGTGGCATGGAATAGGTTACTTAACTATTGTGTCTCAGGTTTCTCATTTGTAAAATGAGAATAATAAAAACTACCTTGCAAGGATATGATGAGGATTAAGTAATGCATGTAAAGGAATTTGAACAGCATAGAGCACATGGTAGGTTCTTCATATATGTTTACAGCTTTCTTCCTCCTCCTCCATCTTTTCCCTTTCTCCTTCAACTTATCCTGCCCCCTCCTGAACCCATCCTGATAGAAGTCATCTTTGAAATAATAACACTAGATATTTTGTTTTGCTTTGTTTTCCACCCCTGACTAAATAGAATACCTAAGAACTCAAATCATTTATGGGGTGAGTGGTTATTTACTGTAAGTCTTGATTTTAACATTTTATAACATGCATTTCCTCAAAGGAACAGTATATTATGCTTTTGCAGAAGAATGACCCTAATTTAAATTCCTCTTGAAACTCATGTTGCACAATGCTTTGAAATAAGTGTGGAGTATCTCCTCTGTAATTACACATGATGCATTAATTATTTTCTAATGAGCTCAAATGGAAAAAAAATAAAAATAATACAAAAAGTAACTTAATAGCACACCCTTTAGTTTCCCTAAAGTCATCACAAGCACATTGCTAACAATTAGAGATAATTATTCTCTTCCAAATAGTGACTCTATTTTGGTCTAAGGTGAGTCCTGTGCTTTTGAGCTACTCTATATTGGCTGTAATGATACATTATTCCATTGAGATTGATTTTTGACTGGGATAAGAAGAAACAGTACATATCCTCATTTCCATTAGCTCCTCGGTGTTCTGTTAAAACAACCACAACAAGAACAACAAAAACTTATTTGCTCTTTTTATTGCATTTTGTCTTGAAATTTAATCAGCCTGGCCACGTCTGATAGGCATTTGACAGTGTCGCCACCCCATGGTCTCACTTACCTTAATTGGACAATGGCAGGTTTCAATTAGCGTGAGCATGGCTCCTTGGACTGCCTCTGCAATTTCTCTCACACATATATTGTAATTATGTGTGTGCCTCAATGTGTGAGACTATAAACATATGCTATATATTTGAATAAGAGTGCTGTCAACACTTTATTTTAGAGGAGTATTAATTATGACTGAATAATAATGTGAATGCTAATGCAGAACAGTATCCTCTGCCTGGTTGATATTTCCATTACCAACCTCATCTCATTCTCAGAGCAATGAATTTTAAAGGAAGAAACAATTAGCAACTCTATGGAAATTGCATATTAAGAGTGTCTTACAAATAATCCTCATCAGGACAACTAAAAGCTGTCTATTTAATTTATTATTTATTATTTTTTTATTTTTTGCCAAAACAGGATGAGATGTTAAAAATAGAAGGCTGAATTTTAGCTAGATTTGCAGCAACTAGAGATGACTAGATGAGAAAGTTTTTACCTCTTGCAAAACTGACGATGACTAGATAGATGGGCCTAGATAAGATAGTTTTGAAGTGTTTAAGTCTTTTTTCTTTCTTTTTTTTTTTACTGAAACTAATATTCATTTATCCTGATTATATTGCTCCATCAATCATCAAGATCCTGTATATTTATGAGTGTAATTTTTGAGTATGATGCTCTTTAACCTTCACATGAGCATATGCTGATGATGTTTGTTTGGCAAGCTTATTATTTTCAGCAACTTTCAGAAGTAAATGTAGAGGTCGGGGGCAGGGAAGGGACTTTGCTATTAAACATTACACTTACCCGTGGATCCAGGTGAGCAAATAATTTTGGCCTGATGTTTAACGTTATAAGAAGAGTATGAATCTGCTGTAACCTGTAACCAAAAGAAGGGATGACAACCTGTGTCCTGGGCACACAGTAGAGGTATTATAAATAATTCCTGAATGCATGACTGTATTTCTACACAATTAAACATTTTAGTATTCAGGACATGAATGGTTGAAAGTCCTTAAAATATGTTTGAATCCTAATTGATTATTCTACGAGAAACATTTTGGACCTTTTATTAAAAATGGCATGTGCTATTATCAAATGAAGCAATTCTGCTTAGAGTATTACAGGAATTTAAAATACCAAAAAAAAAAAAAGGAGGGAAATTTATTTTTGCTCTCTAAATCTGTGGTTCTGAAAATGTGATGCCTGGATTAACAACATTAGCATCACCAGGGAACTTCCTAGAAATGCAATTTTTTTGGCCCCACCCCAAAATTGTGGGGGAGGGCCTTGAAATCTGTGTTTTTACTGGTGATTCTGATGCTTGCTAAAGTTTACACTGTTTATATATAAATAAAATAAAATGTGCTCATCACACCTATTTTCTCTAGCCATCTAGATTGCCAGGGCTTTATAATAACCTAAGGTAATATCCACCTGTGATTTGAGATAAGTTCCCAGCATCTCAGAAGAATTGCTTTAGTGTGCAAATTATTGCTGATTGACTTTGAAGAAGGGTATTTTGGGCAGAGACCTTAAATATGCTAGCTTCATATTAGGCATTTGGCACATAGTGTTTTACTTAGTATTTACAACAGTTCAGAGAGGGAGGAGCTTATCTCCCCATTTGTAAAACTTGCATCGATTTGAAATGAAACAAGTGTGACTTTCCTGTGGTCATACAAATTGAATCTTGGACTCATGTTTGTGATGCCAAACTTTAACATTATTTCTCCCCAAATGTTACACTGCTACTTGCATTGGTTATTAAGAGTAAAAGTGATCACCGATGACCCTGAGGACTAAAGATTGAATGAGGATGTGCATTATAAACTAATTTCAGTTCAAATTATGTCTTCGATACAGCAAAACTTACCAGTGTTTGGCAGTGTGATAGAATGAAAACAGCTGAGTTTGGAATGAAAAGACCTGGGTTCAAATCTCTGAGATATTTCAATTTCTTTCTTGTTGGAAGAATCCCCAGAGTTGTGGGAAAAATCAAACAAAGCAATATATGACAGCACTTATAAAATTTAATATCATATATGGATATGATTATTGGTAGAAACGTGACACTATTAATATATTATATTACCTGTTAATAAGCTTTGTTATTCATTACTCAACTGTTGAAAAGTGGGCAAGTATATTTTGCCAAATCGCATAGCTTTCTACGTGATTTATAAAGCATAGAGTTTTAAAAAAACATTTATAACATTGCCTGGATTTTGGAATTTTTCCTTGTCAGTGAATCTACATTTTACAGGTTCTTGATCAAAGAAGCTGATCATAACAATAGTTATAAGCATGAGAAAATGAAAATTGCCTTGACATAGGACAGTAGTGGGAGTGGTTATGAAAATTCTAGTTCCTCTCATCAAATGATTTCTAAAAATTACTTTTATAAAAAAGAATTTTAAACATGTGTGTTATTTATATAAAAATTATACTTAAAAATTTGCATATCATTATATAAAAACAGTAAAGTGAAAAAGTATGCAAGAATGTAAGTAAAATGTCATCTCAAGTGTAGCATAATTATTTCTTTCTATGCTTTTTTATATAAATAATTAACAGAAATGGTTGCCTCTGTATGGGGCATGTTTTATATTTTTCCCCGAATGCTTATCTACTTTGACAAATTTTGTACAGCAAACATGAATTTCTTTTATAATAATAAAAAATATTATTATAAAGTGATTATTTTATACCAAATATGCATGAAGAATGTATAAGGATGTGTACTATTTATTTCCTTACAGTGTTCCATGCTATTGATCTGGTAGACTGCTGTGTTTATTAGCAAGGCCTGGATTCTTTCTGGCCTGTGATTATAAAATCTTCCCCAAATTATTTGGGTTATGTGCACCCACAACAATAGAAATTGAGACTTCATTCTATTTTGTGGATAATTCCAGGGATGTATTTCATTTGTCTCTGGAGAGTTAGGTCAAAATTGTTATTATAATCTGTAATTTATAAAATCATGTAGTCCCTCGAATTTAGACTTTGAAACATCCTTAGACAGTACTGCTTCAGAGCCAGTATGGTGTGGTAGGAGCATAAATGAGCTTTATTCCCTGCTCTGCCACTCATCAACCATCAGGCTTTGAAGTTATTTAATTTCTTGAATCTTCATTGTCTCATCTGTGAAATGGGCATAATAGCCAGCTCAGCAAGGCCATGTGATAAGAGTGTATGTAGAGAATGGCTTTTGACCATGGCACTGAATTATGCTTCTGCCACTTTTTATCCATGCCATTTTAGGCAAAGATTTTATATTCTTATTTCTTAGAAAAGTAAAGATTACATAATACATTATTCCTCATACTCACAAACAGCAATACAAGTGTTTTGGACAGGTGGTTGTCTATCATCCATCTGCCTTTCTATCTAATCACTATGTACACAGACATCCAATTAACCATGATGATGATTGCTGTTATTTCCATCACAAAGCATTGTGAAATGGAATATTTTGTCATCCAAGTACAATGTCTGGCAAACATTAAGTTTTTAATAAATATTGTTTCCCTTTGTTCTTGTAGGTACTCCTTTCTTCTTTCCTCATTGTTACCATACAACATACCATCCTACTCGCTCTTCCTCTTTCTTACCATCCAGACACTCCAGGACTATGTTTGCAACATTAAATTACATCCAGGTTTTTAAAAATAAACTTTATTAAGATAGATAGACTAAATTAGATAAGTAGTTCTCAATTATTTTAATCACAGGGCTTCTTTATAATTTAAAACTTATTGAGGACTCCACAAAGCTTGATTCATGTGAATAATATTTATTAATGTTTGCCATATTAGAAATCCATACTGAAAAAAATTAAAGATTTAATTCATCTAAAAAGTAAAAATTATTTGAGGATTACATATTGCACACATGGATTCGTATCCAATGCTGTACTCCACAGATATGTACAATTATATTTCAATTAAAAGTAAAAATAAATAAATAAATAAATAAATAAATAAATAAATAACAAATTCTATTCCCATTTTTCCTCTATGGTGAATTTATCCAATGTCACACACACACACACACACACACACACACACACACACAAATAAATAAATAAAAATAATAAGCCAATATCATATTACATGAATGATATATTTTAATAAAATAACTACACTTTTAAACAATAAATAGTGAGAAGAATGGTACTTTTTAAATTTTAAAAATCTCACCTCCTTGGTTAACTCAATTCCTAAGTATTTTATTTTTTTGGTGGCTATTGTAAATGGGCAGGCTTTCTTGATTTCTCCTTCTGCATGTTCACTATTGGAGAAAAGGAATGCTACTGATTTTTGTGTGTTGATTTTGTATCCTTCTACTGTGCTGAAATCATTTATCAATTCCAACAGTTTTTTTGTAGAGGTTTTAGGCTGTTCGATATATAGGATCATGTCATCTGCAAACAGGGACAGTTTGACTTCATCTTTTCCAATCTGGATGCCCTTTATTTCCTTCTCTTCTCTGATTGCTCTGGCTAGTACTTCCAACACTATGTTGAATAGGAGTGGTGAGAGTGGGCATCCTTGTCTAGTGCCTGTTCTTAAAGGAAAAGCTTTCAGCTTTTCCCCATTCAGGATGATATTGGCAGTGGGTTTGTCATATATGGCTTTAATTATGTTGAGATACTTTCCCTCTATACCTAACTTATAGAGGGTCTTTGTCATGAATGAGTGCTGAACTTTATCAAATGCTTTTTCAGCATCTATAGAGATGATCATATGGTCCTGGTGTTTGAGTTTATTAATATGGTGTATCACATTTATTGATTTGCGTATGTTGAACCAACCTTGCATCCCTGGGATGAATCCCACTTGATCATGATGAATAATTTTTCGTATGTGTTGCTGTATTCTGTTTGCTAGTATTTTAGTGAGGATTTTTGCATCTATATTCATCAAGGATATCGGCCTGTAGTTTTCTTTTTTGGTTATATCTTTACCTGGTTTTGGTATCAGGATGATGTTTGCTTCATAGAATGAGTTTGGGAGATTTGCGTCCGTTTCAATCTTTTGGAATAGTTTGTAAAGAATCGGTGTCAATTCCTCTTTGAATGTTTGGTAAAATTCTGCTGTGAATCCATCTGGTCCTGGGCTTTTCTTTGTTGGGAGCCTTCTGATAACAGCTTCAATCTCCTTTATTGTTATTGGTCTGTTCAAATTTTCTACGTCTTCACGGTTCAGTTTTGGGAGCTTGTGTGTGTCCAGAAATTTATCCATTTCCTCCAGATTTTCAAATTTGTTGGCGTATAGTTGTTTATAGTAGTCTCGAATGATTCCTTGTATTTCAGATGAATCAGTTGTAATATCGCCTTTTTCATTTCTAATTTTTGTTATTTGAGTCTTCTCTCTTCTTTTTTTTGTTAGCCATGCTAATGGTTTGTCAATTTTATTTATCTTTTCAAAAAACCAACTTTTTGATTCGTTGATCTTTTGAATTGTTTTTTGGTTTTCAATTTCATTCAGTTCTGCTCTGATCTTAATGATTTCTTTCCGTCTACTAACTTTAGGATTGGATTGTTCTTGTTTTTCTAGTTCTTTAAGGTGAAGTGTTAGGTTGTTCACTTGCCATCTTTCCATTCTTCTGAAGTGAGCATTTAATGCAATAAATCTCTTTACTGTCTGGCTTAACAGAATATAGCTGGATTCTCATATCTACTTCAGGCTCCAATCTGCTGAAACATGTTGTTTTCATTCAAGTATATAAAGAAAATTCAGACTCACACAAATATGTAATTGGAAAAAGTATGAAAATTTTAATAACCTTTTCAGATAAATGTGGAAATTTTTTCTTTGATCTCATCTTAAAATCTCCACAAGTGGTAGTTTCTTAAAAGCTAGTTGCAATGTGGAATCTGAAACTACGGTATATCAATACATTTCTGTGCTCTGCTACATTAAATCCATTGATCTCTCTTGCACTTTGAATGGATATTTGCAAATTCATAATTTTCTAATATCATGCATCTGGAAAATATTGGTTTACTGAGCTATAGAGATCTTCCAAATTTCTTTATACAATATTTTTAAAAGTCATATCTGCTAATATCAGCAATCTCACAGAAAAATCAAGTATCTAGTAGCTTCAATCTCACAGGGACAGATACAGATTTTCTAAAATTCTAATGTTTGCTAGATAGCTCAGATTTTACATGGGCAACAAATATTGTTGGTTATCTTTGAATGATAGGCTAATTTTATTTATTTTTGTTTGTTAAAATATATGGTAAATACACAATCTAGAATGGCCATAGTGTGTCTGTCAGTTGTTCTTTCAAGAAAATGAGATTCCATACAAAACATGGCTAGTTCAGCTTGCAACTGA
The DNA here is from genome assembly GCF_027409185.1 of Cynocephalus volans. NCBI lineage: Eukaryota > Metazoa > Chordata > Mammalia > Dermoptera > Cynocephalidae > Cynocephalus > Cynocephalus volans. The sequence continues at coordinate 70,265,219 of NC_084469.1, forward strand.
AACAATCATACATTATGTCTTTGAGACGACACTCGTACTTCAGGATATAGCAGAAATGCTTTGTGTGTATTGCCTATTACACAAAATTTATTAAGAATTTGAGTACACAGGGATGAAACGTAGTACAATTAATGTTTTTTACTGCCTCATCAAAGACATTCTTCAGTGAAACTGTCTATCTTTTTTTTGTTTAATCCTGAGAATGTTTAGTAATAAAGATTACTATGATTCTTAGTACAGTTTACTGCCACTGCCTTGACTGGTATAATATGGCAGCAATTTTACCCACAATTACGTGTGTGCCATCAATACAAATGTCAGTACAGTGGCAAAGACAAACAGCTTTGACCTCCTGGATGCTCTGAGAGTGTTAGAGATTCCAAGAGGTCTGTGGGCTACTCTTTGTCAACTACTGCTCTAGACATGCCTGTTTCTTCCAGTGCTCAGATACAAAGTCCTGACAGAGGTGCTTCCTATAGGGATAAGAAAGATGTCCTCACCAACCTTGCAGGTCCCTTTCTTGCCAGAATTGTTCACTACCCTGCATGAAGCAGGTTTGCTGTGTATACTGGTTGCCGCTTCAGTCTACTGCATCTTGGGCTGCACTTTTACTGTGCCTGAGTATAGTGAAACAGACCACTTATACACATGAGTTACATGAAGTGGTTTGTTACTTATAAATAGGCAGCAAGGGACAACGAAAGCCTAGACTTCGTTATGAGCCATGTCCCAAGACTCATAAAAGCTGTGCAGGGTGGAGGGATTCTCATCTGTGTATGCCCCACTTGCAATGCTACCGAGGGACCCCATAAAGCAGCCCATCCTAGTGTTTATACCATAGAACAGGGTGCACTGGGCTAAAGCATTGAAGGACATCCTGAGTCTAGGGAGGAATAGGAGCAGAGCCCAGTCTGTTTGGGCTAGTCCCTCCTTATATCAGGATGTTGCATTCCCAGCACATTCTACAGTTACTGTTCAGAGTGGGGAGAACTGGGTTGATCCACGATCACCTGGAGAGCTGTCCTGAATCCTGAAGACAAAGACTAGCCTTTTTCTTTCTTTTTTTTTTTTTTTACTTAACCATTAGGTGATTAACCTATAGATGACAACTTAACACAGCAGCATTCCATGCTTCCATCCTCTCTTTCAATTCTCCACTCTTGCTTTCAGCTTGCAAGGTCACACACACACACACACACACACACACACACACAAATAAAATAAGTAAATAATTTGTTTAATTACTCCATGAACTGCATTAAGTCTTTATCTCAGCACAAGGTCACTTTCAAAGAACCCTCAGTCTCACATACAAAAATAATTGGAATCAATGTATTTCTTAAATGTTAACACTCCATAACATGACAAAGTGAAATCTACAATTTTATTATTCAGTGAAAACTCTTAGAAACCTGATTCCCCTTGTATCTCCATCAATATTTTTTAAGTTTTATTTTGTTTTTAATTGACATAGGATAATTGTAGATGCTTATGTTTCAATACATGTATACATTGTGCAATGATCAAATCAGGGTAGTTAGCATATCCATCACCTCAAACATTTGCCACTTCTTTGTGGTGAGAACATTAAAAGTCCTTCTAACTATTTTGAAGTATACAATACATTGTTGTTAATTGTGTCACTATATTGTACAATAGAACAACAGAAAGTATTCCTCCCAGCTAACTGTAACTTTGTACTCATTGACTGACCTCTCCCTGTCACCCCCATTACTCTCCTCAACCTCTGGTAACCCTTATCGTATTCTCTGCTTCTATGAGATCAACTTTTTTAGATTGCACATATGAGTCTTTCTGTGTTTGGTTTACTTAACATAACACCTTCTAGGTTTACCCATGTTGTTGCAAATGACAGGATTTCACTTTTTTCATGGCTGGATAATATTTCACTGTGTGTGTATGTGTGTGTGTGTATACACACACACCATGTTTTCTTTATCCATTCATCCATTGATGGACACTAAGGTTAATTTCATATCTGGGCTATTGTGAATAGTGCTGCAATAAGCATTAAAGTACAAGCATTTCTTCAATATATTGATTTCATTTCCTTCCATTTCCAATAGTGGGACTGCTGGGCCATAAGGTAGTTCAATTTTTAGTTTTTTGAGTAATGTCCATACTGTTTTCCATAATGGGTGTACTAATTTACATTCTCACCAACAGTGTATAAGAGTTCCCCTTCCTCCACATCCTCACTAATATTTGTTAGTTTTTGTATTTTGATAGTAGCCATTCTAACTGGAGTAAGGTAATATCTCATTGCATTTTTGATTTACATTTCCCTGATGATTAATGATGTTGAACTATTACTTCTTAGCCATTCATGTCTTCTTTTGGAAAATATTTACTTGGATCTTTTGCCCATTTTTAAATTGGACTGTTACTCTTATTATTTTGTTATTGAGTTTGCTATGAGTTAAATATGTCCTCCAAAAGTTCATGTATTGGAAACTTGACCCCCATTGTAACATTGTTAAGAGGTTGGGAAATCCAATTAGGGTATTTGAAAGGTGGGGCCTTTAGAGGTGATTGGATTGTGAGGATTGTACCATCATGAATGATTGATCCATTCATGGATTAATGGACATGATTCTGATGGCTTTGTAGGGAGAATGAGTGAGAAAGTTAGCTCTCTTTCTCAGGCCATCCTTGCCACATGACACTCTGCATTGCTGTAGAGAGTCATGACCAGCAAGAAGGTCCTCGCCAGTTGTACTCCCTGGACCATAGACTTCCCAGCTGCCAAAACTGTAAGAAATAAATTTCATTTCTTGGTAAATTACTCAGTTTTAGGTATTCTGTTATAAGGAACAGAATCAGACAAATACAAAGTTTTAAACAGACAAATACAATAAGGATATTAATTCCTTATCAGATGCATAGTTTTAAAGTATTTTTTTCCCACTCTTTATGGCGTGTTTTCACTCTGTTGAGTATTTCCCTTGCTGTACAGAAGATGTTTAATTTGATGTCATCCCATTTGTCTACTTTTGTTGCCTGTGCTTTTGAGGTTTTATTGAAAAAATTCTTTTGCACACCAGTGTCATAAAGCATTTCCCCTATGTTTTCTTCTAGTAGTTTCACAGTTTGCATCTTATATTAAATCTTCAATCCATTTTTAATTGATCTGTGTAAGTGGTTTGAGATATGGTTCTGGTTTCATTCTTCTAGATATGGATATCCAGTGTTCCCAACTGCATTTATTGAAAAGATTGCTCTTTCCGCATTGTGTGTTTTTAGCACCAATCATCTTTCACAATAATGATGTGTCCCCAAATTTCTTCTGTCTTTTCAAACACACCAAAATTGAAAGTAAATAAGTAATATTTAAAAGACAGATCTTCTCTCCTAACTCCTGCCCATGCAAGCTCTTTGTCACTTTTATCTCTCTCCTTTTCATGTCTTTCTGAACTTTCCATTGAAAGTAAAACTAGCATATCAGATTATGCCAGAAGAAGGTTAAAGGAACCACTCAATTCAGTATTGGCCAAAGAGTCCACCAGGCCAGACAAAACTTTCTTTATAATCAGAATGGACAAAGAAGTTGTGAATTCACATATCTAGCTATAGTTTCCTATTACATATATGAGGGTACTTTAGAAAGTTCATGGAAAATAGAATTGAAAGATAATACAAATCTGTTTAAACTTTTGAAGCACCCTTGTATATAGAAATACTGGAAGGAAGAAATGAGATAATGTAGAGCTTTTTCCTATATTCAATATTACATGTAAAGTATCCATTATGTACCTAGTCAATATTGTTATATTATTGGTATTATTTAGTGTGCAAAAATTGTTTTAGTTTATTTTTTTAAGGGGAAGTGTTAATGCATAATCATTTGAGTTGATATTTACCATTGGTAGAACCTGATTTGCAATGTACATCTAATAGTCATTGTTTTCTGCAAATCTCCCACCTCACCTTCTTACCTCCACCTCTTAGGTTGGCTAGATTTCCCAAAAGCTTTTTCAGTTGCCAAGGGCAAGTTCTCTCTATCTTATTCCCTATCTCCCATGCCCCACCCTGAAAGTTTTCCATCATTATGCTCCTCTTCAAAAGGGAGTTTAGGGACCTTGGACTCTGAGGTGTTAATTGTATAGAACAGGTCTTCGGAAGTCATGAGATCTAAGACTCTGTTTCCCACTTTGTGCTATAGGGATGATAACTCTTACCTTGACTTAATTCTTACAAGCCTCTTATTGAGCAAACATGTAATATGTGAAATTTATGTTTCAAAAAACCCATTAAACTTATTACAGTTTTGGAACAGTAAAGTCTTTGATGGCAGGTGTTGTCTTTTATTTTTCCTATCCTATGCTTGGTTCTGACACACAACATTGAAATAATATAGTAAGAATGAGCTTGAGTAGCAGATAAATTTGAGTTTGGGTAATTTTTCCATTGCTTGCTACATGTAATATTGAGCAATCATTTAGACCTCTAATCTTCAGTTTCTGCAATCTATAAAATGTGGAGTCTACTATGTGCCTCATAGGGTTGTTATAATAATTAAATGAAATAATAGAAAATGAATATATCTGGTGTAAGAAAACTCTCAATTAATGTTCTTGAAGAAAGGGGAGAATAATCAAATGTATAGGTTATTCTCTATGCCTGGGTAGCTGTGGTAACAGTACATTTTCTGAGGGAGTATCAATGGTAGTATATTGAAAATGTAAAATAGCTATACATATGGGAAGAAATTATCAAAATCTTCATAGGCTATTTGTGCTGGAACACATCTAAAAAGTAATTTAGTATCTCTTTCTTATTTTTGCAAATGAAGGAAGGTATAATTAGAAAGAATGTGAGGTTTTCCTAAAGTTACTAGCTACCTGATATGTAATCATATCAACTTTTCAACAATTATATATTGATTGAAAATAGTATATTCATTCTCTATTGTTGCTATGACAAATTATCATAAATTTAGTGTCTCAATATGGCACAAATTTACTATTACAGTTCTGTAGGCCAGAAGTCCAACATAGGTCTTACTGGGCTAGATAAAAGTGTCTGACTGTGTTGTGCTCCTTTCTGGAGCCTCTAAAGAAGAACACATTTCCTTGCACTTTCAATCTTCCAGAAGCCCTCCACATTTCTTGGCTAGTGGCCCCATTCCTGCATCTTCAAAGTCATCAAGATTGTGTCTTTCTGACCACTCCTCTGCAGTCATATCTCCTATGACCACAGAAAGGAAAGGTTCTTTTCTTTTAAAAATCCGTGTGGTTAGAATGGACTCACCTGGACAATTCAGGATAATTTCCCCATGTCAAGGTCCTTAATGTAGTTACATATGCAAAGTCCTTTTTAACAGGTAAGGTAATGTATTTACAGGTTCTGTGAATTAGAGCATGGGTATATTGGGGTGCTGTTATTCTGCCTACTACACTAGAATCATACCTATAAGTAGCATACTGCAAGCTGTAGCCACTATTTTGCATGAGGAAAGTATTCATGGATAAGTAAGTGTGCTTAGAAGAATTTATTAGTTTACCGGGACTGGCTGAAACAACAGAAGTTTATTTTCTCATGATCTAGAGGCTGGACCTCCAACATTAAAGTTTCAGCAGTTTTGTTTTCTTCTGAGACCTCCCTCTTTGGCTTGTAGATGGTTGCCTTCTCTCCATGACCTCACATCGTCATTTGTCTGTGCATACATCTCTGGTGTCTTTATATGTGCAAATTTCCTCCTCTTATAAGGACATCTGTGGTATTGGATTAGGGCCATCCTAACAGCCTCTTTTTAACTTAATCACTTTTAAAAGGCCCCGTCTCCAAGTACAGTCATGTTCTGAGGTATTGGGAGTTAGAGCTTCAACATAAGAATTTTGAGGAGAAACAATTTAGCCTAGAACAGTGGACTTGAAATGATTATTATTGTTTTGATTAGAAATGGAACAATATACCCATATAATTTTCATAAAAGATTAATATTATTATTAATGTAGTAGATATACAGATTTCCGACAGATCTATTTATAGTGTGAAAGAGAAAGGGCATCTTAAGTTTTCAGATTTCCTTTGAAGTTTTGTTGTTGTATTTTTTCAGCCAAATTCCAGAGTTTGTTGGTGGAATGGAGGTGGAGGGGAGAAGCCTACACACACACACACACACACACACACACACACACACACACACACACACACACACACACACTTAAACACACACATGTTTATAGTGTTGCAGGCTCCATTATTACCATCTAATTCCAATCATTTGATTGTATGTTAGGCTCTATTTCCACACATGCACTGTAGGAATAATGATACTTGAGAGAATAGGAGTGGGGGAAAAAAAAAAAAAAAAAAAACCTTTCACATACGTACTATTCTGACAACAATCTGGGAAGGTTTTTGACAATAGTGCTAATGGCCTTGTTAGTATATTTTAAAAAGAGGAAACTAATAAAGGGAAAATTTAAGTGACTGTATCTGGTAGTTTTAAGTCAATCCAGGTCTTTTGATTCTCACTTATTTAAAGGGAAAATCGTTTGAGACTCTCTCTAGTCAGCCATCTGCTTATCTGCTCTGCCTTTCATTCACCCATGCATTCTTTAGTAAAGCCATTTATCTACCCATCCTTTTCATCTTCATTTTCTTATCAATCTGTTTATGCATTCATCCTTCCATCCATCAACTCATTCATCCACTCTTTGAGTAGTCATGACTGAAACTTGAAAATGTGATTATTTCTGTTGAATATGAATTCTGGTCTTGATCCTCTGCATTCTTACAAGGCTTTAAATGAGACACTTTATATTCCTCAAGGAATGGGAGTGGGTAACACTACCTAATTATTATCTGACTTTTAAAAACAATTTTATTTATTATTAGCATATTCATTTTTACAAATTGTGATATTTCTTTAAGCCCTTTGACTCTCCCTCCTCCCTTTCATCTCTAGTATCCTTAGGCTTGTTCTCTCCTTCTGAAAGTTCAACATATTGCTGTGGTCTTCTCTTTCTTTCCTTCTTTCCTTCCATCTTCCTTCCTTCCCCCCTCCCTTCCTCTTTCCCTTCCTTCCTTCCTTCCTAGAAGCCAATTATAAGTGAGAACATGTGGTATTTCTGTTTCTTTGTCTGGCTTATTTCATGTAACTTAATTTTCTCCAGACTCATCCATATTGCTGCAAATGGTAGAATTTCATTCTTTTTTATGGCTGTGTAGTATTCCATTGTATATATATACCACATTTCCTTTATCCAGTTGTCCATCGCTGGACACTTAGATTGATTCCATATTTTTGCTATTGTAAATAGAGCTGCAATGAACATGGGAGCACAGGTATCCCTTTGACATGATGAGTTACATTCCTTTGGATATAGACCTAGTAGTGGATTTACTGGATCATATGGTAGTTCTACCTGTAGCTGTTTGAGAAATCTCCATACTGTTTTCCATAATGGCTGTGCTAATTTATGGCCCCACAAAAAGTGTAGAAGAGTGCCCCTTTTCCCACATCCTCACTAGCACTTGTTATCTGGCTTTCTGACCACAGAAAAGATATGATTTTCCATAGCCATACCCCTATTCTATGACTCAAGCTAAACCCCTGTATTATGTATTTTTTTAAAAATTCAATTGCAGTGTTCCTCCACGTTCACAGCATTTTGATTGCCTTCCACTCCCTTTACAAATATAGAATTTCAGAGTCAGTAGAGGACTACTATTTGATTTTTCACTGCATTGTTTCTTGCTGTGATCTTGTCAATTATTTGGGTAACAAGATACATCCTGTTTAGCAAGTAATTATGATTACCTCATCAAAAATCAATCTCATATTTTCAACTCCTATTAGTACTCTGGTTAATTAAGTTCTTTGCAACATAAAAGGACATTGCTGCAACATTCTCTTATAATCTCTCCCTTTTTAACAGTACAATTGAATATTCCACTGTGATTTGCCCTTTGGAAAATTTCCTAAATATCTGTTACATCTGTTTTAAATATCCATATCTCTTTAAAATCCACTTCTTTTGTTTGGTTGATAATCCTGGGTGCCTTTTTCAGTCCTATTTTTCTTACTTGCCTTATGTATTACTACAGTCGGTGTTTATTTGACATAAAACTGCCCCCTCACCTACGAGATGGGTAGATATATGTATCTATACTTATATCTTTCTCTGTGTATGTATAACTACCTATCTATCTATCTAGAGGTGTTTTCAGGGAATTTTAAAAGAGAAATTGTTTTGTTAAAAATTAAATATGCATCAAAAATATTCATGTAAGGATCTCTTGTAATATATGTTTGAACTACCAATGATAATGCCTGCTTTAGCGTAAGATGGGAAATAATGCTCTGAAACAGACTATTATATTTTCCCCAAATTATTTTTTGGTGAGAAACTGTGTTCCTTCCAGCCTACCCACTCACCAAAACATCCATCAATTTATTTATTCACTGATTCAAAACATTTAATGTGCATTGGAATATAAATAGAATGATGGCTGAGAATCTTATTCAGTCACACATTGCTTTATCTACTGTTTTCTTCATCCATACATTCTCCAATAAAACCATTCCTCCACCATATTCTTCCTCTTAATTCTTTTATCAACCAATTTATTCATCTAACCATGTATTCATTCATTCTCTCCTTGAATGATACACCTGAATGTCTCTTCAGTAATTGGTCCACTATTACTATTCAGTCACACTACTGCCCACTTTAGGTACTTATTCACTGATTCAGTGCACATTGACCACCCTCTTCCCACTTGTAGGCTAAAGATTATTGAGTAACAAGAAATAGAAACTTCCAGATATGTTTACTATCATTACTAGTTGAATTGGTGAATAAGTATCAAACACGTAATTATTAAGTAACTTGACCAATATGAGTAAGAGATTAAGCTCAGATTTATAACCAGATCATCTAACTCAAGAAGTGGCACTTTTATTTTTACTACAAATCAATGTTGTGTGTTTAATTCTGATCCAGAATATATTGTTAGGTATATTTTTCTTGGAAAGCAGTTCCAGACTGGGCAGCACACATCATTATATTTTCTAAATTCAATCCCCACAGAAATCCATCTTTTATGATTTTTTTTTTTTAATATTTTAGTCCCTGGAATATATCATGCCTTTAACAGCATTATCTATTGTCACATTTTAATCATTACAAAAACTGTAAAGTTAGGTACTGTTATTAAAACATTTTACAAATTAGGAAACTAAGTCTGGGAGAGGTTAAATAAATTTCTCAGTGTCTTTCTTTCAATATAGCTCTTTTTCTTATCAGGCTGTCATTCTAGATTCCATAATATCAACTGTTGCTCTTTAAAACTTTAAACATATTGACTTCTAATCCTGTACAGGCTGTTACCAGTATACATAAGAAAAGATGTATCCATAAAAGGGGAATCTGTTGCTTTTTGTTTCCATGGCTGCTTGTTTAAATACGGAAGTCTTCATCCCAGTATGCAAAGGGAAAGAGAAACTCTGAGAATATAGAATGTGAGCATTCTTGGAGTATTTTTAAGACATGTTTATAAAATGGGCATATTTAAGTGATTTTACTTTCTAGCATCATTCAAGAATAAATCCATCAATCCTCCTTTCTCTGAATCCTGTCAATAAGGAAGATTTGGGTTCACTTGTGTGTTGGTCTTTATATAAAAATAAATTTTGCTCTTCATGATAACTTAAGTATTTTAGCCTGCTAGAATGTTATTTATCATAAATACATTGCCTTTTTTCTTTTTAATGAGACTTGTGAACTTGATTGGAGTCTATGTAAGATGGATTTTCTAGGGCTGACACATCATGTTTCCAAACCTGTAAAGCTGTGGTCCAGTCCAGTCTGAAGGTGGTAGAAGATATGTCAAGGTCGTGAATGTCAGCTTGGGAAATGTCTTGGGAAAGAGCTTGCCAGCCTCTTGTCAATATTTTTCCTTTGCATTCCTGTTAGGTGAGCATATTGGCTTTCTATTTCTATATCTATTCAGACATTCAGAAGATGAGTTGATTTACAGAATGTGCCTGGACTGTGTAGTTTCATACACATGGCCTCTAAATGTATATACTAAATCTCTGTTGACATTCAGGAGAAAACTAGAGAGGGTTCTCTATTTAGGAAATCATGAAGTCTCTGGACTAACTAGTTATACTTTCCTGAGGGCCTCTATAGAATTATGCTAAAATGTGTATGATCTGGAATCTGAATCAATGGGTTACATATGGTTCTATCATTTACTATTTGTGTGAGCTTGAGAAAGTAAATATATTTACTGCACCTGAGTCCTTCAACCGTGTAAAATCACTGGCAAGGAGGAGGGCATTAAGATAAGCTCTGTGCAGACAAGGAAGTAGACTTTAATGAGCGGTTAGTATCTGCCAAGTGTCATGCTTGTTGTTGGGTGTAGTGGTGAATAATGTACATAGACGGCCTGCCTTTGTGGAACTTATCATTTAAAAGAGTAGCACAAGCAGTGAATTCTTTTTTCTGACTGTATTTTCAGGTGTCTGCAGCCAAAAACAGCAGTTCACTTGGACTTGCTTCCAATTTTCTATTTCTCTGGGCACCAGTCATCTTGGCAAGGTCAAGCTATTCAATACTCACACCAGCAGCTGACTCAGAATGCAAAAAACCCATGTCTGAGATATAAGAATGCTACACATTTGCCTGCTGTAAAACATTATATATATATATATATATATATATATATATATATACACACACACACACACTCATATATAAATGAAGTAGAGGTCATTTTTTATGTAGGATAATGTGTTCTTTTCATTTAATCAGGGATTGTTTCTCCTTAGCATTTCACCTCTTAAGACAAATTAAAGGGTAACTTGGTTTATATGAGAATTATTTTAAGAACTGTCATTATTTCACTAAACTATTGATTACCTAGAGTATGTGACCATAAGAGTGATTGCATATTCCCAACTTGATCTTAACTAAAATCTTGGGATGTTTGTATGCCTATTATATAGCTTTAGTTTTATGATATAATTTGTTTCTACAACTTGTTAAGAATGGAGTGGCTGAACAACTATACTTGAATTTGTTTGATTGCCTGGAGTAATACAACAGTTCAGGATATAAAGGCATTTTACAAATTATGTAGCATAGCATGACACTACCCTGACTCCCACTCTATCTAAAGTTTCCAGAACAGGTAACTGTCCAGTTCTGATTGAATACAGTAAGCACTCAATTTTTCTTGAATGGGACATTTCATGTTTTGTGAGCATCCATTTTGAGATGTTTTGTAGTGAAGAGGAAGGCTGAACTAGAAGTTAAAATGTGCAGATTTCAAAGCTAACTCCTGGTCCTTATGGGGAGAAGTTCAGAATACAGGAAAATAACTATTTTCCTCATCTTGCTCTTCCTTCTCACCTGCCCTTTTACTCTCCTAGCAGCCTAAATAATGTGCCTGTTCTAGATTGAAGTCCTGTATTCTTAGCATCTCAGAGATTTAGGACAAAAACTAATATTGTGTTGAAGTTCCTGGTCCCATCTTTGATTCTGAATGGTTGCAATTTCAGGATTATAATCCATTCACTGGCAGACTGATAGCTCATAGCACAGTTTCTCTCTGACAGGCACTATACTACAACCTGGGAAAATAGTGCTAAGATGCAATTTGATTTGAGTGCTAAGTTTACTATCCTCTCCAAGGGTGAGCAGATTCATTAAAAATGGAGATCAGTAAGTGACAGATTCTTGTTGCAGTGATTGCTGTTCACCTTTTGGGTTCTTAATGATTCTGGTTTTCTCCCTGTAACTTAGATACTTCTCAAGAAGAGAAAAGGAAATTTGGAGAGACTCTCCCATGATTTCCTTCTGGATAGAATGGAACTTCGAAATTCTAGATACAAATTAAGACATAATAGAGGGACTCATGGATGAAAAGATGGGTGAATAGATGGATAGACGGATGGTGATGGATGAGTAATAAAAGGATGATGATGCCAAGTATCTTATACCCAGACATCACTATCGGAAGTGGTTTCTCCTGCAGTTTTCTCAGTTCTTCATCTCATTCTAGAGGAAGTAGGCAGAATGGCCCAATCTGATTCCCTCTGGTAACTGAATCAGAACTCATCTCCGCTAGGTTCTCCTGTCCTGGAACTACTTTAGGGTACTTGGGATCCTGTGTGAGAGGATGGACAAGTAGTTTGTATATTTTTCTGTCAGTGAATATGTACAACCACAAGAGGAGTGGGTGATTTTGAAGACCAGTGTTTTTACTCTGATTCTGAGAACAGTGACATCTGGGTATAAGTGGCATCTTTCATCCATCTGTTATTCATCCATTATCCATGTATCTATCCATCCATTTGACCATCCTTTCTTCCATAAGCCCCTCTACTATGTCTTAGTTTGTATATGTTGGGTGCTAAATTTAAATACATAGTTGGGGGAACTCAAGAGTTTTGCATTTATCATTGATAAGATTTTAGGTCCCTGAGCTTAACTTTTCTAAATTCCTTTGCCCCCTTCTTTAAATTACTGCTTTGAAAATAAAATGAGAATTTTTTTTTTTTACCTTCCCTTCTTTTACACTCACTTTACTCCACAAATATTTACTGAGCTTCCAACAAGATGGCAGATACCTTACTAGGCAGAGGGAATACAAAGGAGAGTGAAATGCAAATGCTTCTTTCCATGACTTTTGTAGTAAAAACTGGTCTTTTAATTGGGAGTTGTTATGCAAATACAAAGAAGATGATGAGGGAGTAATGATGCTGATACTCAGTTCAGCTCAATTATCCTGCAATTGTGTTATGGTTCCTGAAACATGATTTAATGGGAAAGACTGGGATCACTCATCATACACTTGGCATTCTGTGCTTCTCCAGCCAGACTGCAGTGAGGGGAGAGAATTGTTTGGGATTCACCTGGTTGTAAATATGGCAGATCCTGGGTGCTGAGCTGGACTGGAGAATCATAATTTAGGCAGCTGTGTGGATTGTTATCTAAGTTTTCTCTGTGACCTCTGCTTCCTCTCTGCTTTTGTGAAGTTTGTTAGTGAGCACACACCAACCACTGCAATGGTACTACAGCAAAACTATTATTGTGCCAGTCTCCTTTTTGAAATGCTTGTATTTATGATCACTTATCACTTTGATAGTCAAATCAACACTCTGCCTTGGTTTCACAACTCTGCATAATCCAGCCCCTGTCTTGCTTTCTATCCTCCTTTTTTAAAAATCTTTTTTAAAATTTTATTTTTTTTATTTTAAGTTATTTTTTTTCATTGCACATGTTTATAAGGTACAGTTTGTACAGTTCGTTGTTTCAATACATGCGTATATTATATAACAATCTAATCTGAATAGTTAACATATCAATCACCTAAACATTTATCTTTTCTTCTTGGACATAACATTCAAGATCCTCTTTTCTGACTATCTTGAAATACACAATAATATAAAACAATTAGCTACAGTCACCCTAGAGCACCAGAACTTATTCTTCTTATACAACTATAACTTTGTAACTCTGTACCAGTCTACCAACCTCTCTTGCCCTCCACCCCCTTCCTTGCCTCAGGTAACCATTATTCTACATTCTATTTCTCTCTCTTTTTTTTTTCCTTTTGTAATTTATCTTTCTTAACTGACCCATGATTGTGTGTACTTATGGAGTACAATATGATATGTGGGTACATTCATACTATGTGCAATGATCATATCAGGGTGTTTAGGATAACCATCACCTCAAAGATTTGTCACTTCTTTGCGTTAGGAACATTCAGCATCATCTCAAATAGCTATCATCTTTTCTTCAACTCCATGCTCTCTCCAGTTTAGATCATCTTTAGTTTCTCTAACATAATATGCTCTCTCTTATCTCGAGAACTTCACCCAAACTAGTATCTGTGCCTGGCACACATTTTCTCCCTCTTTGAGATCTGAAGTTTTAATCATTACTTCTTTGGGGAGCCTGTTTTGACCCCTCCACACTCCCCTTTCTGAGTTAAGTAAAATTTCTATATGCTCTTACAGCCCCCTGTTCTTCCCCTATCATGGTTCTTAGAGCATGGATTTAAATCCAGAAATGGACTCTAAAAACGTGTGCAGTTAAGATTGTCACTTGCTGATTGTGCATTCTCTGAAAAAGTTCTGTGAAAGTCTCGGAATCTCAATCGGTTCATTGGTATAATGGAGAAAAGGTCTCTATTTTGTTGTGAGAATAACATTAGATTTATACTTACAAAATGTTCACCAGATAATAAGTAATCTATTCATATGATAATAATAATAAAAAATAATGAATATACCCTCCCTAGATTTTCTGCTTGTTTTTATGTCCCCCAAACTCTTTGAGAGCAGAGACCATGTCTGTGTTATTTATAACTCTACCACAACCCCTAACACAGTCCATGGAGGAGCATGGAATGCCTCTAGATATTTATTAAATAAATGAATGGTGTCTTTTTGTACCAAAGCCAGCCCAAGAAGTCTTACCTGCCCAAGAGAGTGTGCATGTAACCCTTATCCTGTTTTGATGAACAGAAATAGCCCTTTTGAGAGATATGGTACTCACACTTCCCGATAATGAACTATGTGTGAACGTTCAGTGCATTTGGGATATCTTTGGCTCCATAATCTCACAGAGAGGGTCCTTGGCTGAGGTAAACTAATAGGGGTAGTGTTGTTTTATTGAAGTGAACAGGGTCTGACAGATGTATGTAAAGATGAACAGAAAAAGCAACAGCTTGTAACCACGCACCCTGAATACCTCTGAGGGTCAGACCTGGAATCTTTCATGCCTTTGTTCTCTGTAAATTGCTATTTTTACATACTCATGATCTTTTCTTTGTAATGTCAGGCTGGTTACCTGAACAAGTCATGTGCAAAAGTGTGTGTGTGTCTGTGTGCACAAATAATAGGATAAAATTAACAAACCTAGAGACAAAATATTCCATTTCAAGATTGCCATTGCCCCAGATATTTGGATATGACCAGGATTAGCTAAACATGAATTTTTGGAAGAAGGCTGAAACATATAATGTTTACGAAGGTTTTTTTTTTTTTAATTTTTTTTTCAGCATCTGTAAAAGCTATCTTTGATAGGAGTCTCGGGTACATGCTTTCACTTAGATTGCAAACGAGTTTATCACAATGTTTTCAGATAATTGTATATGGTTGAATATGATGTGAAGTAAAAAAGGATTTTAGTTATCTAACACTAATATAGCCACTTCCATTTTTTAATAAATTTCAAATAGATGGATAATCTTAGATCCTAAAATCAATTCTGCAGGGTGAATGTTTTATAGGCAAAGTAACTAAAACTCAAATAAATGCGTTAATTTCTACAGTTCATATAGTTAGAAAAACATGAATCTTTGCTTTGTGTTTTATTTTAAAAATTTATGCTTTTACTTTCTGATCCCTTAGTTATTTTTAAACACAAGCAATCATCAAAACTTAAGATTATAATAGAATTTACTAATCAGAGGTGGCTACTGGTAAATGAAAGGAAAATATGGCACAAATAAGTTCTAACATAAATAATAATAATTTTAATCTCAATGGTTTATTTGTTAATTAGAAAAAATGTTGTGCATAAGAGTGAAGCATACCAATACCTTCTGTGTCTCAAGAATGCCTTTTATGTGAATGGAAAACTCTATGAATGATATATTATTCAAATTTTCTTTTTTTAATAAAAATGCTAATGAAAATGTTAAAATGCACATAAATTAAAATGATCATAAATTAGGATTAATATCACATAATGAGTTATAATCCCACATTAATTAAGATAAAGTGGCATTTCAATATTTGTTCTTGTTAATAAATTTAATACAATAAATGAAAGGGATACATTTTGAGATTTAATAAATCTTTGATGTAATCTTATGCTTTAACTTTTTAAAATATTTAAAAATAAAGTAGGAGATCTGATGCATTTGGGTTCTGTAGCTATTTTATGTCTTTTTTATAATCCTTTATTTTCACTTATTGAAGCGCTAAATACAATTTAAATTGGTGAAGAAAGTGATAGAGCCTATTCTGAATAAAAGAGATCCCAAGAGAACACGGTGTCTTTTGAATTTTTAGGAGTTTCTTTCCACAAGACAGTTTTGTGGTTTTGTTTTTTTTTAAGGAACGAATATTTGAAATCTCAGAGTGAAATAAATGGAACTATATTGGCAGTTAAGTAACTGAGTTAAAATGAAAATATGTGCAGTATTTTGCAACTGTAACTCAATGAACTTTTCTTTTTAAAATGCAAACCAAAAAATACATATTCTCATTTTATTTTTGTTTTTCTAACAGACATCAACATAGTGTTAAAGAGAAGAACCATATATCAGAACAAGTCTCCCTTTTAGGAGAAAACTGAGAATTTTAAAACCAGGGATTCTGTATTCCCCAGCACCTACCCAAATGTTTCAGACAGAGTATTTGCCTGATACATAAATTCAATAAATATTTTGTTCGATGTACTTGTTGCCATGTCCTGAGATGGATTTTAATTGCTGTCCAAAAGTAGTCATTTGTCAGAGAGGTTCCATTTCTGGAAAATGCGCTCCCATATTCTGGCCTCGATTTTCCTGGACCAGAATAATTATAAGAAATACAAGGGGAAAAAGCCCTACAAAAACATAACACCTTAATATAAGTCAGATTGTTACCATTATTTTTGTTTGTATAAATATGGCAGGCAGATCTGAGTTGAACTCTGGGTCTACCATACTTGATTCTATCAAATGTAGACCTTGAAGAAGTTCTTATGTGCCTTGTCGGACCTCAGTTTTCTCGTGTTTCATATGAAATATTCTCAATGCATTTTTTTGTTTGTTCTTGTAAAAATTAAGGGAATGATCAAATATGTGATGTGATTCACACAGTGTTTGGCACGCAGAAAGTGATCCCTAAAAGGTACCAAATAATAATAAATAAATGTATGTATTATTTAAATAAATATATCAATAAGTTGAACTTTAAATAAATAAATAAAATGTTTCAATAAGTTGAAAATATTTTTCTTTTTGTATTTTCTCCTTGACCTTTTTATCATGCTAAAAGCATGTCAGTTTATACTAAACAGGTCAGACTATTTTTTAAAAAATGCTGTTCTAACTTATTTAGATGAGTTTTATTATGTTTTATTTTTGACGGATATCCATACAGCTGTATAGACTCTGTACAGCTACTGTTAGCAGGAATTCGTGAAGTTATGTAAAAATAGCCAACTTGATATTCAAACAGGTAGTAGTAAAAAAATAACTTTTCACATTGTTCTATCACTGACTAATGCCACTTTTCATTTTAGCTACACACAGACCTGGATCCTGGGAGCAAAAAAATCAAGTATATTCTATCAGGCGATGGAGCTGGGACAATCTTTCAAATAAATGATGTAACTGGAGATATCCATGCTATAAAAAGACTTGACCGAGAGGAGAAGGCTGAGTATACACTAACAGCTCAGGCGGTGGACTGGGAGACGAGCAAACCTCTTGAGCCTCCTTCTGAATTTATTATTAAAGTTCAAGACATCAACGACAATGCACCAGAGTTTCTTAATGGACCCTATCATGCTACAGTGCCAGAGATGTCCGTTTTGGGTATGTATGCCTCCAATTTCACAGAGCTATTAAGAGTCATCTTTAAAATAGCTCCTGGCATCAGGGATGGTGTATTGCAGGGAAAAAAAAAAAAAAAAAAAAAGACATTTATTACTGTCTTATCTCTAATTTGCATTTCCAAATCCCGCTTTTTGGCCTAAGTTCCCCAGCTCAATAGCTTTAGTCCCTTAGTAATAGGAACTGACGGAGGAGCAGTTTTATTAAAATATCTCTCCTTACATGACAATACTTCAATAGGCTGAATTTGTATTCCTATCATAAACTTGCAGTTTGAGTATTGTTACTGAGGCGGATTTATCAAGATTTGTTCCAACATGCCAAGCTAATCCTATTGATATTTGCTGATGTTTAATTATTTGTTTGTGTATATTCACATGCAGATGCAGCACATAGAGAAATAGAAAACTGTCTAGGTCTGTAGTCAGCCAGATATTGAATTGAGTCGGTGAGTCGCATCTAGAGTGGATTAGGGAATCACTGTTACCAAAGAGACCTGTTTTTGTGGCAATTTTACCTTAATTGAATGTTTTTTAGGAGCCACTGTTATCACCATTGACTCAATCCCATTTTTTTCTGAATCTTTGAAGCATCTATTATACTTTACAGAGCAATATATATTCCAAAACATGATTTTAATCTTTTCATCCCCTTTTTTGAATCTTTTGTCTCTCCCCAAGCCCCTGGCCTTGCTACAGAAAACCCCTAACTTCAGACTTTATACAAGAAGAGGAATTTTAGAGTTTTTCCTTGTCTGACAAGAGTAATAGGCAGGATTCAAAATTCAAAGTATATGATCACAAAAGTCATTTTTATGTATGTAATATATACCTAGTTTCTTTCAAATTGCATTTGGGATGACCTATAAGGATGTGTGCTCTGCAGCAAAATCACATAAATTAGAAGCAGGTGAAGATGGTGAGACAAAAAACACAGGTAGAGATATAAATTGAAGATCAGAGTTAGTTAGAGATGTGATACAACATTCATCATTTCAAGTCCCCAAATTTGACATTAAATTATATGCCAGAAAAATACTTGATCAAGAATCCTGTTCACAGGTTCTATGCAATAAAACCAAACTGCTCAGAAAAATTACAAATACAGCTGTGAACACCAGAAAGAAATATAGGAATGGATAGTGCCCTCAGCAACATCTTTATTGTAGATACAAATAAAGGCAAAATATTGATTGTGGTTTCCAAGGCTAAATCTGGTGCCCATTATCAGGTATAGTACAGCATGACCTAACCTCCCCATTGTAGTCTTGACATTTTAATCTGTTTTAGCTTTGCAATGTGATATTCACGTGTGTGTGTGTGTGTGTGTGTGTGTGTGTGTGTGTGTGTGTGTGTGTGTGTGTGTGTGTTGATCATATTCCTGATGGAAATTAGCTGGGATTTAAATTTTAAATAAAGAAAAAGTCTTGGTGGAATAAGTGCCTTAATTTGCATATAACTTATTCTCAAGCATTTGTGAAAGAAAGAAATATCCTAGTTCTTCTCTTTGATCTGCTCTGTTTGAATGACCTTCTCTTATTTTATCACTTACTCTTGAAGATTATTTAGCTCTTTTAGTTCTTTTCCTTTCCCTTACCTTTTCCTGTTCCTCCTCTTTTCCCTCATTCTCTTATTACTCCTCCTCCTCTTGTTATTTCTTCTTTTTTCCCTTTTCCTCTTTCTTCCTCTCTTCCTCCCTACACTGTGTCTCTCGGTACCCCCATATCTTTAACCATCTGTTTAGTGAGGATGCCTTTAAAATCCTATCCCCCTCTCCATCCATCTGCTCAAGTTAGTAACCCACATTCCCGGTTGTTTCGACAGCTCAAACGCCAGATTAAAAATCAAACTAATTACGTTTCCTTATGAAATTATTTTTTCTGCTTCCCGGCTTCTGTGATATTATCAGTAATACCAATACACTCTAAATTCCCATGTACAGAATTTAAGAGGTTTTGTTGAACCTTTTCTACCTCTTCGAGCCTCAGCGGTATCTTGCCCCTTTAATCACTCATTCTAGTTACTCCTAAGTGCAATGTAATCTTAATGTATCATCTCATCTCATTCTTATGACCAAATTTACTCTCCTAGACCAAATTTTAGTGCCTCCCACTGGATTATCTCAGCAACATTCCAGATCATATGCTTGATTCTAACCTAGTTATTTCTTAAATAGTCTATGTATTTATGCTGGAACAAAAATGTCCCTTACATTCTATAGGTGTTTGTTTTCCATAGAGTAATTCCCAAGGAGTCCTCCCATGGAGACTTTTCATAGCATGGCTTCATCTGATCTCTTCTTTCTTACCTACCTACAACATAACTTTGGTAGATGCACCCTTTGCAGCAGCAAATCAGAAGTAATTTCAGGTCTTCAAATATTATGCGTATATGTCTCCTGTGAGGATGCCATTTTATCTACCTCGTGTGTGTGTGTGTGTGTGTGTGTGTGTGTGTGTTTTCTCCTTATCAAAATTGAATCACTTCTCTGTCACTTCTCTTTAGTTGGCTGAAATGACACTTTTTCTAGAAAAACTTCTATGACTTTTTAGCAGGAAGTTATCACTCTACCACCACCACCTCCACCAGAAAATAGAAACAGAAACAAGTAAAAAAAAAAAAAAAAACCTTTGTTTTTGCACTTCTTTTAGATTTTGACATACCAACAGAAACTGAGAAACACTATATATTTTTTTTTCTTATTGCTTGGTCAAATCAATTTACGTCAGAGAATTTGCCAATTTATCTTTTCATCCAGTTTAGAGTGACATCGTTTTAAAGAACGATTAGTGCTTGCAGCACATAAAGTATGCTTTTTCTTAATTGCTAATAAACAATGAACAGGGAAGCTGTTCTTTTACCTCACTATCATGACTTCTACATCTCAACGCCAAGTCTTCATCTATTTCAGAGACTCCCATTTCTGTGTATATAAGTCATGTGCCTGATAAATATTTTTAAAACGAAAACTTCAGGAACTTCTGCAAATGTCAAGGCCATTTTCAGCCAAGGAAAAGATTTTAAAGATATTATTAGCTACACAATTCAGTGTGTATATGTGCCTGTGAATATGTATGTATTTTTTCTTTATCTAAAATTTTTTTCTTGCTAGCAGAAATAATTTACATTAACATTATAGTTTTTTTTCATTTATTTAAATATATATTTAGTATATATCTAAATATACATCGAAATATATATACATATATATAAAATATATATATGTGAGTGTATATATATATGTGTGTGTGTGTGTATGTGTGTGTGTGTGTGTATGTGTATCTGTGTGTGTGTGTGTGTGTGTGTGTGTGTATTTAGATATTAGCCTGGAGACATGTCTTCCCAAAACCTCAGGGAATGTGTTGAAGTTGCAAGTGTGGGTTTGAGTCCTGGTTCCATTCTTTATCATCGAGTTGACTTTGAAGTTCAGGGAGGTTAAATTATTGCCTAATTTACTTAGCTACAATGCAAGGATAGTAATTTCTATCTTGCTTTCATTGTGTGAGAATTGCATGATAAAATACAAGGTAAAGGAATGCCATAAAGTAAATAAGTGTTCCATAATAGGTTGTTAGTGTAGTTGTTGTGTGGCTTTTAAAATTATTTTTATTCATCTGTTCCTCACCTTTGGACCTTTCCTTATGTATCGATTTTATGCGTTGGGTGTCTTGTTTCTGTTTGACTCCAGCCTCTCTGGTTAAGGAAAGAGAGGCAGCTGCATTTTATTGTCAAATGTGAATTATTCCCTTCATTTCTCATGAAGGTGAATATCAGGAAGGTCGGCTACTATCTCCTCTCTCTCCCTATTACCCCTGTTCCCTCTCAGTCGGTCTCTTCCCTCCCCTCCTTCCTTCTTTCATTTTTCTTCCTTTGCTACTGCAGAAATGCCAGCACCTGCACCTGTATGCCCTGAGGAATGCCAGCAAAGACCGGGGGATTTAATTGTACGGAAAGTGAAAAATAAAATTCTAATTTAGAAATTTACCAGTGTTAAATTGAAATGAATATGATATTCAAGAACTGTCTGCCAGTTGACAAGCTGTCAAGACAAAACACACACATGTATTTGCCCAAATGGCAGGCAAATTATTTTAGAAATATCTTATTTGGAAGCTGGAGACACAGTTCTTTTATATTCTACTGTGAATTTTGTAACTTGATGAGAATCCACTTTTATAGCAAGACTGCATAAAGAGAGGTATGTGAGCTTGTCTGATTCTAACTGTGGATCCCAAATAGCATTACTGAAGTTGGTTTTTCAATGAAAATGTGCCTACATTTATTAAGTTTCACACAAATTAGATAGATTAAGTGTTGTTTAACCTATTGTTAGTTTAAATAGTTTAAATATTGTGATGTATTGAGGTGAGGGGTGTTTTAACCCTCTTGGCATGTCTAACCTGGGTTTGTTTATTAATTAATTTATTCATTCATTCATTTATGCCGATTTTTATTTATTTATTTGTTTGTTTGTTTATTATGGATATTCATGAGATACAGAGCTGATTGTCCCCCCTGCTGCCCATGATGTGAGGGCCAGATTCATACTGGGGCATACCCATTACCAGACATTACCTTTGTACCCTTTGTCCCCTCCCCATTATCACCTAACCTCCCTCCCCCTCCTCCTCTGCCCTTCACTCCTTTTTGTAGCCTTAGGAATGTTCCCTCCCTCTGTTGGATCATGGCACTACTGTGGTCTTTCTTTCCTTCCTCCCTTTCTCTCTTAGCTCCCACATATGAGTGAGTTCATGTGGTATTTATCCCTCTATGCTTTGATTGTTTCACTCAATATAAGTTTCTCCAGGTTCATGCATGTTGTTGCAAATAGGAATATTTCATTCTTTTTTATGGCAGAGTAGTATTCCATAGTGTATATATACCAGTTTGCTTATCCAATCATCTGTTGATGGACATTTAGGTTGGTTCCATATCTTGGCTATTGTAAACAGAGCTGTAATGAACATGGGAGTGCAGGTATCCCTTTAATGTGATGATTTCCATTCCTCTGGATCTATACCCAGAAGAGGGATTGCTGGATCATATGGAAGATCTATCTGTAGTTGTTTGAGAAACCTCTAAATTGTTTTCCAAAGTGACTAAACCTGGGTTTAAAGTAAAATAAACTTATTTAATATTGACTTACATTTTTGAGTCATTTGGCTCCAAATCTGACTCCTACTTGTATAAGTGACATAACTCATCTAATTCTCACTTACTCTTGTATAATCCCTAACTAAAGTATGTTTGAAAAAATTCAGTGGTTGTATTTAAAGTGCTAACTAATTGACCTACAACAGAGTTGGAACGCAACAAATATTAGTCGCTTTACAACCGTAAATTGCATATATAATATGAATACGTTGATCAGTGAAAAATTGCTTACCAAGATTTAATTTTATATTTAAAAATGCACATATTGGGATGAAACCTGTTTTATTCGAAAGGGCATACTAGTGAAGGTGGAGTATAAGAAAGGGAGCAGTGCTTAAGCTTGTAGGCATTACTGCATTGTTGAGTACCCAATTATATAAAACGTCACTGAAGGTTTTCTTAGTTTTCTCTGATATTGGGGGCTCCTTTAATGATGATCAATATGTACTGAAAAATTACTACATGAAAAGTTATCCAGAAGCTGTGTTAAATGCTTCTGATATACACAACAATCCTATGACATTAGCACTAATATTAATTTCTCTACTCCTCATTATTTTTAATCAGAAAAATGGGGAAACAATGAGTAATATAAAGCCAGATATTAAATGGAGCTGGGATTTAAGTTTGACATCTGGTTCTACCCCCGTGGGCTTAACCACTATGCTCCGCTGATCTTTGATAATATCTCTAGAGAATTTTGTTTACACAAGCACTGTGATTCTGCTGCATATTTATAACAGTTTATATTTTTCCAAGGTAGAAGAGCTCTTGAGGTCAGCATACATAGCAAATTAAACTGAAGAACTGAGAGGAGAGTTGACAAGAAGTTTGAGTGGAGTATTATAAAATTTCCAAGATAGGAATATAAGAACTTTAAAAATATAAGAACAATACATCACATGGGAATTCAAATAACAGTAAAAAGTAATTACGAACCATGTGGTGAATAAATGTACCTGAAGTGTTCCTAATACATTAAAGATAAATACTAAGGAGAGTAACTGAATGGACTGTGGGTTTTGTGGTGTGAAATGAAAAAAGAAAATGCACTGTCCACTAAAAAATATTAATTGAAATATCAAAAGAAGGTCAAGAAATTACTTAGTAAATATATAGTTTAAAAGGGCAAATCTCACTGTTCTCCAAGGCTTGTCACTGATGAGGTTATGGAAGTCAGTATTCAATATGCAAGTAAACTTACTCTTCTTGAACAATGACTCAGCCAAAAGGAAAATGTTAAAACTACTAAGTATTATCAGTCTTTTTCCTTCTGAAAAACACGGATACGTATTATTCTCCTGTCTTCTTGTGCCATTAATATTATGTCTTTTTTTGGAAATGTGTCCTTTTATGGTGTTGCAGTTTGGATTTGTTTTGTCCCCACCAAAACTCATGTGGAAATTTAACAGCCAAGGCAATGATGTAAGTGGTGGGATCTTTAAGAGGTGATTAAGTCAGGAAGGTCCACCCTCATGTAGGAATTAATGCCATATTGGGGGAGTGAGTGTGTTCTTGCTCTCACAGGGCTGTTACGTTAGTTACCGCAAAGGTAGGTTGTTATCAAGCAAGGCTGCCTCTCACGTTTGCTCTATTTCTCATGCTCTTGTTTGCTCTTCTATTTCTCCACCTTATTATGAAGCAGCACTAGGCAGTCACCATAGGCCGGCCAGATGCAGCTGCCAATCTTGAACTTCCCAGCCTCCAGAACCATGAGTTAATTAAACTTCTTTATAACCTATTCAGTCTCAGGTATTCAGTGATAACAACAGAAAACTGCCTAATTTGAGGATGATATGGTTATCATCCTCAACTTTCTTTTGGAGGAAGGCCCATATTAAATGCATAGTATTTGTTTTGTGTTTTTTGTTATCTTTAATTTAGAATAAGCTTAAGGAAAAGTCGCAAACATAATACAAATATGTTTTTCCTGAACCATTTGAAAGTAAGCAGTTGGCATTTTGCTCCATCACTTCAGTATGCCCTCCCCATATGGATGTCTTTTATACAACTACAATATAACCATCAAAATTAGAAAATTAATACAAACCATTGCTATCAAATACACAGGCCTCAGCCAAGGATCTCCAATTGCCCAAATAACATCCTTTTATAGTAAGATGTTCATATCCAGTACCACACCTGCATTAGACTCTTTCAATCTGGAATGGTTCTTCAGTCTTTTCTTCACTTTCATGATCTTACACTTAATTACAGGAAAAAAATATTTTATAGAAATTTTTAGTTAGAATATATTTAATGTTTCTTTGGGATTAGATTCAAAATGTTCATTTTGACAATCACAGATTGTCCATCACAGATAATATCTCATTGATTTGTATCAGGTGGTACAAGATTTTGATTTATTCCATTATTGGTGACAATTACTTTGTTCATTTCATTAAGGAGGTGTCTGGCATTTGTCTCTATTGTGAAGTTATTTTTTCTCTTTGTACTTAATACTTTGTGGGCAGATACTTTGTGCCTAAGAAAATATTTTATTCCTCATCAAACTACTAACCCCCAAATTTTAACATCCATTGAAGCTTCATGGCTGAATTAATTACTGTGAGAGTTGCCAGATGGTCATTTTCCAAATTCCATTATTATTCTGTATACGTTTATTGGTTAGCATTCTCCTACAAAAAGAATTCTTTCTGTTCTACCCATTTATTTTGGCTGTGTATTTATTTACATTAGTTTGGACTTTTAGATTTTTATTTTATTTAAGGAGTTATAATAGAATACTTGAATAATTTATTTTGATGTTCAGGTTATCTTAGGCTTTGTCATAATATGCCTATGAAGCTGATTCTGTGTCCTATTGACATGCTCCCATCACTCTTTAGGCACATTCTTCTTTTCTAGCCCAACAAAGTGCTTGAGGATTACTATGTGCTTTCTCGAGCCCAGCCCTGGAATTAGCACTTATGCAAGGAGAATGGTTCTGTTTAAGGCAGAATTTTACATGCATACTTAAGTCTGGGTATTAGTCATGTTCATTAATATTGGGGTGTCAGTGTTCTCAAACCTTCTCAGTGAACAGGTCAGAACTTACGAATGCATGGGAGCAAGTGTACACACATACACGCACACACATCACATATCTATCTGTCTGTGCTGACTTGAATAGCATTTCTCGAAACTTCATGTCAATTAAAGTCTTAAAATATGACCTCACTTGGTAACAGGGTCTTTGCAGAAGTAATTTGTTAAATAGAGGTCATCCTGGATTAGATTGGGCTTTAAATCTAATGATTGGTGTTCTTATAAGAAAGCTATGTAAATACACGACACACATGGGGAAGAAGGCCAATGTGAGGATAGAGACAGAAATTGTAGTTATTCTGCTACAAGCCAAGAAGTGCCATGGAAGAATTCTTCAGAAGGAGCAAGGTGCTGAACACGCCAACACCTTGATTTTGGAATCCAGACTGTGAGGGAATAAATACCTGTTTTAAGCAACCAAAATTGTGGGAATTTGTCTTGTTAGTTCAAGGAAACTAATACACAATCTATCTATCTATTGGAAACCAAGAGTCATCTTTGCACCTCCATTCTAAAACAACACTGCAAAATTTATTCTAATTTTTCCTCTTTCTCTAACAGAGTCTTTTATCCTCAATATATTTACTAAGTGGATCATTCTTCATCCATGCAGTAACATCTCCATTTGCTTCCTCTCCCCATCTACTGACTCCCACGCAAATGTTTATCTACTGTTCCACTCTTCTGCCACCTACCTGCTCTTATGTAGACTCTTATCTTACCAAGCCATACCCAATGACTTTTGGATTGATCTGTTCAGGCAGAAGGGAAGCAGAATACTTTTATTCTTTTATATATATGTATACAATACATATACACACAGATTTATTCTCTCCTATATATCTCAATTGTTTTTTGTTGTTGTTGTTATTGTTATAAAATAGATCTATGGCAATATATTCCTATCTGTATTTAAAATAGGTTTAGTGCAAAAAAAAGTCAAATGTATTTAATAAATACCAAATTAAAGAAAGTTAAACTGCTTTTTCTATTTCTATCTTTAACATATTAGTATATTATAATTTGATAAATTCATATTATATACTCTTTTGGAAATTTGGATATTTATATAACCCCTAAAACTACGAGGGCACATCAAAAATTTCATGGAAAGGTTGGCATTATCTTTAAATTTCATATTTTTCACAAACTTTTTTATGTACCCTTGTATTTTTTTAGAAGTATCCTGTAGCATTACAGAATTTTACTCTACAACAGCTTTAGAAACACTCATCTAATGAGAATATATTTTTGATTCCTTGCAAGACTACATGTTAATTTTGCATGCAGCTAAATAGTGACAATTGCAATTTCTAAGAAGTGAGCTGCAAATTATGATGACCATAGCTTACAAGGATTAGATGGTTATTCTTGTCATTGCCCAGTACATATGTTAGCCCAAATTAAATAATATTTCTAAAGTAATAATTAAAGAGATTCATTTTCATATTCTTTTTTTATTATGAAAGAAACAATTTATGTCTCATAGCTATAAAGATCAAAGGATGCACATCCTGACAAACTGTCTTAAACCTAGCACACTTCATTTTTATAATTTAGAGGTTGTGGCTTTCTTTCTCTCTCTAGGCTATATTTTAAAACGATTCAGCAGCATTTCTCTATTTTTAAAGGAGAAATGAAAAGTGAGAAAGGGAAGAAACATATCTTGATGTATTTGATTATATTTTTTGTCTTGTTTGATTCAGAGTGACGAACAAAATTGAAATTCTTTAGGAAAACATGGGCGGGAAATCATGAAGATTGAAATAAACACTCTCAAAAGAAATCCAGCTGCTCTACCTGATATGAATGTGCATAACAGCTGTGGTGTCAAAACCATAAGATAGGGTGAGGATTCTGCAGTTTCATTCTGCATAAAGAAGCTAAACCTCCATTAGGGATATGTAGTCAGTTGGTATAATAGCTCTTTTTTTTTTTAATGAAGCAATGGTTTCCAATATGTGGATTTTGGTGTTTCCCAAAGGTTTTCCCAAATCTCAAATGTTCCATGGCTTAGACATTACTAGAGTATCCAAAACGGAAGTTGGTGATAGTTAACTGTGCGGGGTGCATAAGTCTTCCAGGAGGCATTAAGATATTCCTACATTTGTCTGAGAACAAGTTTGGTGAATGATAATAAAGATATAAATAAGGTTTATTTTGATAACTTTTGTGATGGGGAAGCTCCATTCATCAAATTTTGCTTTAATGCTTGCTCATCTGTACTCTCTAAATTATGTTACATTTTATTAGTCAATTAACTGATAACACAAAAATACAGTTAATCCATTGTATTGTCCCATGACTCCTAATGGGTTCCCAACTATGTTTAGGACCTTACATTGATGAACTCATATCCCTGATCTCTTCAAATTTAGGGTTCTTTGGTCCGAATCTCAACCCATAAAGTCTTAAAACACACTAACACAGGTAGAATAGCTTAGGGAATTTTATTATAAATTTTATAGAAATACCACTTTCAGTCATTTTGAAAACAGTTAAAATTCTAGAACTATTCATTGTAGGGCTGTCTCAGCAGCCTTGCCCCACCCCAATTTGGGATTCCATTACCAAACATAATGTAGATGTTTTCAATGATTTCTTCTCTTGGAATTGGTCTGTGAACTTGGGAATTTCAAGTAAGAAAAATAAAATCTTTGAATTCTTTCTAGAAGGTGAATTCTCAATCACTATCCTCTAGAAATTCATCAGAATGTTATAAATCATAAGAAAATGTGATGAAATACCTCATTTGATTTTATAAGAGGTAATACTGGTATCACTTTTCTTCTATATAATAGAATATTACATAAAATATATTTCAATGAATTATGTAAATGCCTGAAATTTGAACCTACTGAATAAAAATTTAATGATATCTGCCTCTAACTCCACCCCAAAGGTGAACAATTCCAGTCACTGAAAAATGTGATTTGTTGCCTTGTTTTAATTTTGAGACCTGTGTCTCCCATCCACAGGTATCTCATAATTTGAATTTGTGTTACAATATCTAAGTGAAGAGGCAACATTGATGATATATCTCAACCTTTAAACCAGATTTTCTATGTACTTATTAAACAGTAGTTTCCAGCCCTATTTCTGGCAATAGCTAGTGCTGAACTTTTAGTTATTTCCCTTTTAATTTTTTCCTCTGTTATATCCCGGTGCTTGCTTGTTGGAATTATCCTAAACTCAATTTGATTATCCTAATATTGCCCTTTATGTTAATCAGAAATATGTTTACCACTCTCTCACATTTTGGCTTTTGCTATTTCTAGATACATTGGTTAGCCTCTCTGAAAATTGCAACCCTTTTCCCTGTTCTCGGAGAAATGTTCTATGACTAACTTTTCATTCAGGACTTCCCTGAGCCTTTCTGCGGAAAATAAAACACGCACTGCTTTCTATTCAAGTAATGTTTTGATACCTGAAATACTGGAAAGTATTCTTAAATCAGTAAACCTGTACTTATCATGAGGAAAAATCAAAACACTCAAAGAAAACTTTGTGATATAGATGGAAAGTTGAGGAACCCAGGCGGGATTCTACCCAAACAATTCCACAATTCCATGATCCTGTTGTCCTCCTTGCCTCTTTTCCCTCACATGAGAATAAATACAATAGAGTTCAACATATTTATTGATTCCATTAGACAATAGAGCAAATCTTCCTGAAGTTATTCGAGTCACAGTTGTATCTAGAGTTCTGTAAATTAGTGTCAACACCCACAGTGTTATATGTTTTTTGGTTACATAATCATTCTGAAAAATCATGAATTAAAAAGGGCTGGAGAATAAAGCTGATAGAGTTCACTCTTTGTCCACTTTCACCTGTCAGAGAAATGAATCAAGTGCATGTCAGGGCAGCTCCAAAACATGTATTTGTGAAATTCTGAAGCCTTGGCTGAAAATGAATGTGGGACACCTTTGCAAAATATATTTTTGGTGTACAGCATGCTCGTTTGAGAACCTTGGGAGTTTTCTAGAGTTTCTATATATGTATGCATAATGATTAGTTCTTTAACTATGATATCTGTTTATCATGGGCTTAATAATTGTACTTCCTGGATTCAGTGGACCTTGAAGATTGCTATTTGATATTTAGAACCAAATGCTCTTATTCTTTGGTCAATTAACAATGATAGTTTTATGAGTTTTGTGGCATTTTTTTCTATTCTCCCTACCAGTAACTTGACATATGTGTGTGTGTGTGTGTAAATGTATGCATGCATTCATTTGTATTTTCATAGATGCATTTGATATATAGATATCCTGACAAAAAGACAAAAAAGTATTTTGCAACCTGAGGCTGTTGGTGAGAACATATGAATCATACACATCCCCCATCCTAAAGGAATGAGTTTTCATTATTTGTGTTTGTACTCAGAGTCCACAATCATTCTAATCATATTTGTGCCACTGTTGAAGATGATTTTATTCATTTTCCTTTTGTCAGCAAACATGACACGAGGAGGCTTCTTTTTATAACCACGTCAGACTTTGCAGATCTCATCATTGTCTATCAATTATGAATTCTTGCAAGTAGCTAGACTGGTTTAAATTCAGAAAACACATTGGGAGCAGGAGGAGGTTCACCAAATAAAGCTTTTGAAATAAGTGTTGAAATGTATATACATTATTTGTTCTGGAATTCAAAGTGATGTTATTGCTTTAAGGCTAGCATAATGAATAATTATTTTATTACTATGTAAGTATTAATATTTAATTAAGTGTTTTGTGTGTTTCGTGTTTTGTTTTGTTTTGTTTTTGCCAAATAATATCCTCAACACTGTACATATTTATTTTTTTAATTCTACCAATGATCTTATGAGGTGAATTTTATTATTCTTATTTTACAAATGGGAAAACAGGGGCACACAACTGTAAAGTAACTTCCTCAAGGTCTTATCACTGGTAAGAATAGGAGTGCCCCATCAGACATACAGAAACACTAACAGACTGTAGAATAAGGGAACTATTGTAGGGATTAGACCTTATACAGCTATGGAGCTGAGGAAGATATCTATCCAAAACTGTTGCTTTTGCCTCTGGTGATGAGAAGGAAAGCTGGAAGTGAAGTGGGAGGTACCCAGAATACACTGTAACCCATTAGGAAAAACTGGAGCCTCCATCTGCCTCTAATACTTCAAATTTTCATGGGGTGGGTGACCTGCAGGAGAAGATGGTGCCCCTTGTCATAGAGCTTTACATGTACCCAAATCAGGACTTGGAGAATCTGAAGAAGCAAATCCTACAGGAGTTGAAGGAGCAGTAAACTCAGGTGCCAACATGGTGAACTTGAAGATCTGCTGAATCATGTGTGAGCTGCCCCAGAGCCTGATGCCTTAGTCTCACTTTGGGTCTGAATTGTCCACTTTCATCTTGAAAATTTCTTGTCAAATCTCACCAGAACAATATAAGGAAGGGAGTTCTAGAAATATAATTTCAGTTTAGCTAAATTGATAGAGAACAAAGCCATGACTGATACTATTTACTTAGTTTCTGTTGTAGGCTAGGTACATTTAAAACACTGCATAGGATTTTAGAAGGGGGCATTATATATGTCGAGGATTTTATATATTGGTCCAGTATTATTATCAATTTTTTACAGTAAAACAATATAAATAGAGTGGGTTTGTGCTCTGAGCTGAATTTTGTTCCCCAAAATTCATAGGTTGAAGCCCTAACCCCCAGGACCTCAGAATGTGATTGTATTCATAGATAGATCTTTAAAGAGGTAATTAAAGCTAAATGAGGTCATGTAGTGTGCTCTAGTCTAATCTAATCTTTACAAGAAGAGGAAATTGGGACGCACAAAGAAACATCAGGAGCATGTATGTACCAAGGAACAACCATGTGAAGAGGTAGCAAGAAGGAGTTTGTCCACAATCCAAGGAAAGAGGGTTCTGAAGAATTGAACTCTGCTGGTACCTTAATATTGAACTTCTAGCCTCCAGAACTATGATAAAATTAATTTCTATTGTTTAAACCACCCAGTCTGTGGAATTTTGTTATGGCAGCTTGTGATGATTAATTTTAGCTGTTGATTTGACTAGATTAAGGAATATATAGAAACCTGGCAAAGCATTGTTTTAGGGTACCTATGAGGGTGTTTTTAAAGCAGATGTGAGCCTGAGTGGACTGGGTGGGAAAGATCTACCCTCAATATTGGCAGGCACCATCCAATCTGCTGGGAGCCTGGAGAGAACAAAAACAGAGGAAAAGGCCAATCTCCCTCTATATCTGCTGGAGATGGGATATGCTTTTCTCTAGGGTTCATGGACATCAGAACTCAAGATTCTTCAGCCATTGGGTTCCAGGACTTACACCAGTGGCACCTCTGACTCTCAGGCCTTTGGCCTCAGACTGAGAATTATGCCATCAGTTTTCCTGGTTGTGAGGCTTCTGGACTTGGACTGAGCCATGCTCACAGCATCCAGTTTGCAGGTGGCCTATCATGGGACTCCTCAGCCTTCACAATGGCATGAGCCACTTCTCTTAAATTCCCTCTCATGAATTTATATACATATCCTATTGGTCTGAACCCAGACGAAGACAAAGCTCTAGCAAACTAATGCATTTTATTTATTTATTTATTTATTTGTCTTTTTTGTGACCGGTAAGGGGATCGCAACCCTTGGCTTGGTGTTGCCCGCACCGCGCTCAGCCAGTGAGCACACGGGCCATCCCTATATAGGATTCGAACCCGCGGTGGGAGCACCGCTGCACACCCAAGTGCCGCACTCTCCCGAGTGCGCCACGGGGCCGGCCCAAACTAATGCATTTTATATGGCCAGATTTACTTAATTAGGAGTACCAGAGTCAAAACCAGAAACTTATTAAATCAAGTACTAATGTTCTGTCTTCTATAACTACTGTGTGTCCCTGTGTCAGCCTTGAATTAGGGTCTCCAGATACATAGAAAGAAAACATCTGTTTCCAGTTTTAAATAAAAATAAATAAATAAGTAAAATACATTGTGTGCTCTAGTGAGGAAGACCACAGTGATAAAGGTGACATTTTCATCATGACACAAGGGCACATGATATTTATAGGCTTTATTACATTCCTTCCTTCCTTTTTCTTTCTTTCTATGGAGCCAAGGATTTTATGTTGTATGTTTTTTTAATAATTTGGGTTATAATCCAATATTCCTTTGTTTTCTTGCACCTCTCATCCCTCCCTCCCAAGTTTTGGCCACTGGGAACTTTTTCATTTGGCTTCTATGTTGCTTAGATGAACCCCCGTCATTTTTTTAAAAAAATATTTTTTAGCTCTTTCTTACTTCCTTGCACTACAAATTGCTCCAGGATCATCTTGCATATTTATTCCTCCAGTTCTACAATTAGCCATTTCTCCCAGGAGTCTTGGTTCCTTTCATCAGAGAATGTTGGAAACCAACACCTGGTTGCTAGGTGCAATTTTTTCTACTGGGTTGTCTTTGATTCTAGGTCCTGTCAGCTACTAGAGCAAGAACAGATATATATGGATTCCAGTATACATGGATTAGGTCACCTATATACCTGATTATTTCACTACAGTATGAGGGTAATCTGGACCCCTGTGGGAACCAACTTTATCAACTACAGTATGATGCAATGTGTGGTTACTTTGGTCTTTAGTTTTACATCCTCCATTCATTTTTATGAATAAGGAAACTGTGGTACATCTACACAATGGAATACTACTCTGTTATAAAAAAGAATGAAATACCGCCATTCTCAACAACATGGATGGACTTAGAGAAATTTATATTAAGTGAAACAAGTCAGGCACAGAAAGAGAAATACTGCATGTTCTCACCTTTTTGTGGGAGCTAAAAATAAATCAAATAAACAAATATGCAAACAAATAAAGGATGGGAGAAGAAGACAAAACAATCACAACAGTCCCTTGAAGTTGTTAAGACAAGTGAACAGATATAATGTAGTGGGGAGGAGGAGAGAGAGGGAGGGAGAGAGAGGAATGAGTAAAGGGACATGAAAATCAACAATAATGTATATTGAAAAGTTAAAACAAACAAACAAACAAATAAATAAATAAATAAATAAAATTTAAAAAATATTAATCAGGTCTGCTCCCCACCCCCTTCAGTAAATTTTTTAAATGCATCTGTAATACAGTTATATTACTTTGTTCCAGTTTGCATTCCATCCTGGGAACCCCTAACCTCTTAAATTGTTATTATTATTATTATTTTTAATTTGCCTACATTACAGTTCACTCTTCAGCATCGTAAGTTCTATGGGTTTGACAAATACATAGTGGAATGTGTCCATCATCAGTTTTACATAATAGTTTTACTCCTTAAAAGAGTCCCCTGAGTTTTATTATTCCTCCTCATTTCTTGAGACCCTGGCAACCACTCCTGTTTACTGACTATAGTTTTATATTTTCTAGAATGTCAAATAAATGTAATTTTATAGTATGTAGATCTTTCACTTAGAAACGGCATTTAAGGTTTATCCATGTTTTTGCATGGCTTGTTAATTCTTTTCTTTTTAACCACTAAATAGTATTCCATGGGATGGATTACCATAGTTTGTTTATAGATTTACCTATTGAAGGATATTCTGATTGCTTCTCATGTTTTGTGATTGTGTATAAACCTATTGTTAACATTCATGCACAGGTTTTTGTTTATACAAATGTTTTCAATTCAGTTTTGTTTAGACATGCTTTTAATTTATACCTAGGTCTATAACTACTGGATCACATGGTAACACTACATTTTACTTTGTAAAAATTTGCCAAATTATATTCCAGAGTGGCTGTAACATTTTGTATTTATATAAGAAATGAATGAGAGTTTCCATTGCTCTAAATACCCACCTGCAGTTGGTGTTGTTAAGTTTGTGGATGTTAACCATTTTAACAGCTGTGTAGTTGCATCTCATTTTTGTTCTAATATTGAATTTTCTAATGACAAATGATGTTGACAATTGTTTCATGATTATTTGCCATTTTCAATATATATTCTTTGGTGAGGTGGTATGTTCAGATATTTTGCCCATTTTTTTTTAAGTAGGCTGTCTGTTTTCTTGTTTTTTGAGTTTTACTATTTCTTTGTATATTTTACATACAAGTCCTTTATCAAAAATGTCATTGTAAATATTTTCTCCTGGACTGCTGCTTATCTTTTGATTTTCTTAACAGTGTCTTTCATAGAGAAAAAATTTTTAATTTTCATAAGTCCAACTTACCAATTTTTTTCCATGGATTTGTTTTTTGTCATTAAAAACTCATCACCAAATTTGAGGTCACATTAGTTTTCTCATATTTTTTTAGAAATTCTACAGTTTTACATTTTACATTTAGATCAGTGATTCATTTTGAGTTCATTTTTGTGCTACGTATCTATGTTCATTTTACACTTTTATTTTTTTGCTTATGGGCATCCAATCATATAGCACCATTTGTTGAAAAGCCTATCCCTTAACCAATAGATTGTCTTTTGCATTTGTCAAAAATCAATTGACTATATTTGCGTGCTTATAATTCTGTTCTGTTGATCTCTGTGACTATTCTTTTGCCAATATTATGTTGTTTTGATTACTATAATTTATAGTAAGTCTTAAAATCAGTTATTATGAGTTCTCTAATTTTGTTCTTTTCATCTAATATTGTGTTGGCTATTCTATATTTATTGCCTTTTAATACAAATTTTATAATTAATTTATCAATATCTAAACTTACTTTGCTGGAATTTTTATGAGTATTACCTTGAACCTATAGACCAATTTAGCAAGGATTGACATCTTAACAACGTTTAGTTTCCTAATTCATGAAAACAAAAAAATTTGGAGTTTGCGGATGTTCTTTGATTCTTTTTTTATCAGTGTTTTGTGTTTTTCTGCATATACAGCCTGTAAATATTTTAATTTATTTTTTGGGAGGGTGGTGATACTATAAATATTATTTTGCTTTTTATTTTAAATTCTTTATTTCTGGTATGTAGAAAAGCAATGGCTACTGTAATTGACCTTTAATTCTTGACCTTATTATAATACTAGATCCATGAGATTTTTTTTGTAGAGTGGTGTTACCTACATAGTCAATCATGTAACCACTAAAAAGACAGTATTATTTCCTGTTTTTCAATCTGAATATTGTTTATTTTTCTCGTCTTATTGCACTAGCTAGGACTTATGGTACGATGTTGAATTGGGGTGGTGAGATGGAAAATTCTTACCTTTTTCTGAATCTGTTATGGACTGCATGCTTGTTCTCTTCCCTCCCAAATTTGTATGTTGAAATTCTAATTCTTAAGATGATAGTAGTAGGAGGTGGGACCTTTGGGAAGTAATTAGGTTGTAAGGATAGAGCCCTCACAATGGAATTAGTATCCTTATAAAAGAGGCCCTTGAAAAAGCTCTCTAGCTCTCTTTCCACCACGTGAGGATACAAAGAGAAGATCAGATCATTTGCAAACTAAAATGTGGGTCCTCACAAGACACCAAATCTGCCAGCACCTTTATTTTGGACAGAACATCTGGGATATCAGCCTAAAGACTGTGAGAAATAAATATTTGTAGTTTAAGCTACCCAGTCTATTGGCAATTTGTTTTAGCAGTTCAGACTGACTAAGACATTATCTTATTTTAAGAGTGTTCAGTCTCTCACCATTAAGTATATTAGCTGTAGATTGATTATAGATGTTTGTTATCAAGTTGAGCAAGTTCCTGTCTGTCCCTAGTTTGCTGAGAGTTTTATCATGAATGGATGTTGGATTATGTCAAATGATTTTTATCAATTGCTATGATCATGTGCTTTTTCTTTTTTAGCCTGTTGATATGATGGAATATATTGATTTATTTTCTTATATTGAACAAGCCTTGCATTCCTAAAATAAACCCCATAGTTCATGGTGTGTAGAACTTCTTCTATTTTTTTCAAATCTGTTGAAAATGCTGTTTACTATAATAATAGTTAACACTGATTGAGAACTAACTCTTTTCTAAACACACTTTTAAGTGCTAATTTACAATCTTCAACTCATTTTATTTTTATTGCATAATGTTAATCTATTATTTTTCTAATTTTACAAATGAGGAAGTAGATATAGAGAGGTTAGATAACTTGCTCAAAAGTATCAGCTAATAAGCAATAAAAAAGATTCATAATGATTATTAAGCAGTCCTATTCAATGTACATGATTACAGTATTTCTCAGAAAATTTAGCACATTAAAAAAAAAGATTTTAATTAGTTTAACCAAAATACTGACTGCAGAGGTTTTATGAACAGTCTATAAAACACTGTAAAGACATCCTCTTTGGATATAATGTAAGACAATGGCTTAGAATGACAAACAATCAGTTAAATGAGAGAAGTATTTGAATGAGTTCCAATGATCACATTATAATTGAAAACTACCTTAAAATGCTGTCAGATCTCAATGCCTTTGGGAAATTCTAAAAGGATTTGATCTTTCCTTTCTTCTGGTCAAAATGGGTTCGCTTACTCCTATTTGGAAATGTGTTCACGGACAGTCATTTCAGCAAGTTATTGTTACCCATGTTATCCTGCCTATTCCTGCTCTTTGAAAGTTTATATGGAAAAAAAGTACAGTATCTTGCAGTCAAAAGCCACCAATGAAGAACTTACCTGTTTCAAGGCTGCAGTGAACATCCACTGAGTGTCTGCTTAACTCATGCTGTATTTATTCTCTAGCATCTATCCATCTCCCTGTAGACAGAGTGGTATACCAGCAGCTGATTTATATAAAGTTGCCTCTATTCTGGGACACAGGTCGACATTTGGCCAAATCTAGTTCAATTAGTCTCAACCATAGGTATTTGTCATGGAAACTAAGAGGATGTTGAAATATTTCCTTTCCAAGTAGCTCAACACAAAAATTTGTGAACTTGGGAACCATCAGGTAGACATCATCATGTTATGGTATATATGAGAGAAACAGAGTAAAGCTAGACTTCACAGAAGTAAGGAGGGGATGGAACAGGCAGCTGAGACAAGAAAAAATGAGACACTGAAACTTCTTGTTGGATTTCTTAGCCTCTGGTTCTAGAAACATACTGAGCCTCAGGCAATTCCCATCTCTGGCTTCCATGATACTTTCATCTGTCTATAGATGACAACTCAAAAAAGGAGGCATATATTATGTTTCTCAAAAACAATTTTTTTTAAAGAAATATGAATTAGTCTGCTGGATGCTGTGGGTGATAGTGACAATGAGTTGTTCAAAAGAATTTTGGTCTATTAGTGAAGGGATGCAGAAGCATCTTTCTTCCTGGCTATGTAAACGGTGTATAAAGATAATAAATATTTATGCTCACAAAAATTATGTGCAGTTTTCTCACTATATGGATCTTAAGAATAGACTGTCTCTTTTGTGTCTTCCATGTAAAAGATCTTGTATCCTCAGGGTGAAGCATTATGTGGATATTAGTAATATTTGGCACAGATCTTCAAACTATAATAAGAACAAACGAAGAAGGTTTTTCTTCATCTGCGTTCTACTGCTGTATAGATAAAAGCAATGAGCTGAAATGTTAAATACTTGGGAAAGTCAGAACCAGGGTGAGGGGCCAAATATCTCTTCTAGCAGGCATATGAAAGGATCGTGCATCTCCCTGATCTGGGACAGAAGGAATAGCCTTAATTCAGCATGAAGAAAGACTTCTCATACTAACTGTAGTGTCCCTCTTCCATCCATTTATATTCACAGATCCTATAAACGGATGTAAGACAACCTACAGTCTTCTGTGCTTTGCTCTTTTTAAAATTACTATTAAAGAAACACTAGATGATCAAGACTGAAAACAAAGGGCAAAATTCATTTGTCCTTATTATCCTTTTTCTCACCTTGACAGAATAATCTGAATAATGGCAATCACCCCAGGATTCATTTTTTTGGAGGGATTGCTATTTCTATGTAATTATTAGGGCTGCTAATACCATTCAGCGGCAATGAAATAATATCAAACAATTCCCACACATGTATGTATATGTAACAAGTTACAGTGTCAAAATTAAATGAAAGAAGTGCCAGTATCTATTTTAAGAGCTGCTCTTACAGCATCTCACATCTCCAGTAAACACTACATAAGTGCCCTGTGAGGGCCTTTTTTAAGGAGGCCATGCAGCAAAGCTAGTGAGACCATGTGATAAGAATCCGGCATCACTTCCACTACTCGACTGAGTACTAAGGGCATTGGTAACACAGATTATTCATTAGCATATGCAGCAATTCTTGTTTCTTTTCAGGCTTTCCTACATTCTCTCTTTTCTTGTCCCTTGTACATATTTTTAAATTCTTCATTGAATTATAATATCTATACAGTAAGATGCATATATAACAGCAGCACAAGCTGAACAGGTTTGTGTACTCAGCACCCAAATGAAAAAATCAGAATAGCACCAGTCCCGCAAAATTCATTCTTATGTCCCCTTTCAGTCACTATTTCCACATAAATCACCAATATCCTCATTTCTAATGGCATGGATAAGTATTGCCTGCTTTGTACTTTACGCAAATGGACTCATACACTATGTGTGTTTTTGTGTCTGGTTTCTGCCTTTCAACACTCCAAACAGACTTGAAACTAGTTCTACCAAGTTTACAAGGTATTTAAATCAATCAGTGAATATATTCATTCTTATATTCATTTACATTGCTGATCCTCACCACCACCACCACCCACTTTTCTTCTTGCTCTGAAAGGTGACTTGAATAACAGATATGCTGTTTTCAGTGGTCTTATATTATATACCTAGCTTAAGGCAGCTAAGTAGGAACTTCCATGTTAAGGCCAGCATTGTTTTTCAAGCATCTCACCAGCACCA
Organism: Cynocephalus volans; assembly: GCF_027409185.1. NCBI lineage: Eukaryota > Metazoa > Chordata > Mammalia > Dermoptera > Cynocephalidae > Cynocephalus > Cynocephalus volans. The sequence goes on from NC_084469.1 coordinate 70,304,825, forward strand.
TCCCCTAGTTAAGCCAATGGCAAAGCCACCCAATGGGACATTTCAGAAGTCTCTAAACCTACTTCAATCACTTCTCAACTTTTTCTTAAAATAAATTCACTTATTAAAACTACATTTGTTGCAAAAACTATATATATATCCTATTCTGCCTCTTACTTTATTTCCATTTTTTTTGTTTATTTCAACCCCCATTTCTCTATTTTCTCTAATTGTTATCATCAATAACATTTAACAAACATGTACTGAGTATCTGCAATTACAGACAGTGAAGTCACAGAGATAAAAGCTGTGTTTGCAGGTGGAAATACTTAGTGGTTTAGAGCTTATTCTCTGGTATCAGCTGGCCTTGTTAGAAATCCCTGCTAGTCTCCTTAGACATAGCCTCGAATCCACATTGAGTCCTTTGAGATCCACCTCCAGGATTTTTGTCCAGTATTAAATATGCCATTAACCTACAAAGGGCATGCCATGTTAAAGAGAACTATTATTATTTTAAAATTTATATGTCATGATTTTAAAACAAAACTTTATCTTACCACTAGTAACACTTGCTGTAAATAGAAAGCAAAATGCCAGATAAACATAATGTTCGATAAACATGATGTAAATGCATATAAATGCACAAAAATAATGAAGTTTGCATTTAAACTACTGCTTTTTTAAGCTCTTATCTGCAAGCCTGCCTATTTATTGCTATATAAATGGATATTGGCAAGTGTCAGAAAGGTGATAAACACTATCATAAAATTAAGATATTGTCTACAGTGTAATCAGAAGAGGTAAAAGGAGAGTTAAATGGATATAAATTTCTCACTGTGAATTTAAGGCTAATTAATACTGATTCCTTTTACACCTAGAGTTTCCTGCTGGTATGTTTCTTATATTTTGGAGAGCAACAAGTTACACAAAATGCATGTTCATATTTTGGTATATGCCAAGCCAGGATGCATGAAGTAAATGTTCTTTCTTAACAGTACCTGCCTCCAAGGAGCACATAGTTCAACAGGGAGGATAACTTGCAGTCTTGAGGCTGGCCAAAGATGTGAAAAACCACCATAGCAGAGATAATGATTACCTAGGTCACCCAAGGATGCTTGGAGACATCACTTGGGACACTGCTTGGCTACCATTTGCATGACTGGGTAACAACTACAATTTTATGCATCCTCCTGATTCAGAGGACTTCTTAACATGTTTGGAACTGATGAGAAATAGGCACATAGTGTTTCTTGCTCAAAAGTCAAGCTGTGTAAGTAGAGCAGAGACTGTGTTAGAATGACCGTGTGGGCTCTGCTTCAAAATTGAAAAATTGATTCCTGCAAAATAGGTAATATTTTGGTGTCATCTCTCTATCCCTAGGTCTAAGAAATCTAGTACATGCAAGCAATTAGCACCATATTCAAATGAGCAAGCAGGTGGATGAATGTAAAGGTGTGTGATTGTTTTTAATATTGGATGGGAGCTTTTACATTATATCCACACATTTAATCAGGTATTTTAAGATGTCATAATTAAAGTTACTGCTGTGCTATCAGCCATGGTGAGAAAGGCAGTTTTGAAGCTTTTCTACCTCCAGCCTCAGAGAGAAGACCCAGTTGGGGTTTGAAGGGACATTCTGCCACATTATGGCATTTGTTTAAGCAGAAAATATATTACATATTAATTCTAAGACTTTGCCTGTCTTCTTAGATATATCAATAGCTCAAGTTCTGTAGAGCTTCTATTACTATAGAAGGTAATTTAAGGGGGGCATGCTTAGATATGTAGGATCCAAGTTTAGGCTTAGGACAGCTTACAGAATATAAAAAAATGCTTCCTAACATCTGATTTAATGCTTCTTTGGAGCGTTCAAAGTTAGAAGCTCAGGCTTTGAAGCCAGGCTGGTGTTGGAGTCATGGGTCTTCCCCTAACTACTGGGCACCCATGGAAAGGGAATTTATCTCTCTGAACCTGAGATTCTTTTTCTTTTAAATGGGATTTTAAAAAGGAAAATTATGTGAAAGGATAAAATGCTTTGTTTGCCATGCAATATTTCAAAAAAAGGGGGGTTATGCCTGGCTCTGAAGCATTAACTTTGTGTTGTGAAGTTTACCCTGATTTACCTTCTTAGTTAGCATGCTGCTTCTGAATTCTCTAAGCATCAGTGTTTATGAATTTGTGCATTCCTCTCTGATATTTTTGTTTAGAATACATTTTCAGAATTAAGCTAGTTAATCTGTTCAAAACAAATGATAGGATTATTCTATTAAACTTTACTGCAGACCTTACTCTTGACTCAAACCTTTCTTTTATTTTTTATTCACCCTCCAAAACTAACATCATATTTCTGACCTTTCCTCTGAGTTCCACGCCTGCACCTCAAACTGTTTATGTGACACGTACATGGGAGATTGAGGTAACTTTGTAACAATCAGCACATTCAAAACCAAATGTATCAATTATTTATTGCTGTGTAACAATATTACCACCACCTTCATGGCTGTTAACAACACACATTTATTATCTCATAATTTATGCAGGTTAAGAGTCCATTCGAAGGTCTATGGGTCCTCAGTTTCAGGCTCTCATAAGGCTGCAGTCAAGGTTTCAGCCAGGGCTGAGGTCTCATTTGAGCTTTGACTGGGCAAGAATCAAATTTCGAGGTCTCATGGTTGTTGGCAGCATTCAGATCCTTGCAGGTTGTTGGGCCGAGGGTTTCAGTCTCTTCTCTGGTTGTGTCAGGTGGCCTCCTTCCACTTGCTTCACAGCCTCCCCATATAGCAGCCCAGGACATGGAAACCTGCTTCACAGCCAGCAAGAAAGAAAGTCTCTGGCATAATAGACACAGTCTCATACAGCACAATCATGTCCACACAATCATATAAAACTGTCACCTTGCCAAATTGTATTTGTTTGAAGCAAGTCACAGGTCATGTTCATTCTTATCTACTCCTCTCTAGTTCTACAGTAGTAAGAACGTTTGTGAAACATGGTTTTGAGCATGGCATCTCCTTGAGCACCTTCTCTTTGCTATTAGAATAAATGGAGGTGGATTTGAATCATTTTATAGTAAATACCGTTCACCTTCCACTTTTCAACTGCTATGTCTTCTCTCACCATTCTCGTGCAAGAACCTATTTTATTTCACTTAGAACTCTGTTTAGCCTTCATACTGGACTTCCATATTTACCATTGTCCTATTCTAATACATTCTCTGATCATGGCATGTCGCTGCTTAATAAGATTTAGGGTTTCCTCCATTTCTATTTGTATATAGTACAAAATTCAAAACATGTCTCATAATTCTGTGCACGATTTAACCATGCCAACATCCCCATATCTTATAACTAGACTCTGCCTCACAGATCTGCTTTTTGTTCGTCATATGTGAAGGCCTCAAAGCCTCCAAACATACCATTGACTTTGTCTGGAAAACTCGAACTACTATTCATTCTTCCAGAGTTAGACTATCATCACTTCTTCTAGGTCTGTTAAAGACTTTATATAATTCTGTCTTTTCCTCCATACAAATTATAGCTGTTTAATTATTTGTGTTATCTGTGCTCGACCAGAAGTTCCCTGAATGTAGAGACCATGTTTGTGTTGTTCACTGTTGTCTTCTAGGGCTTATCACAGGGCCAGACGCACAGCAGATATCTCAGAAAATATGTGTTAAATGAAAGAAAGGTAGAACTAAGATAATAATGTTTGAGCAATGTTTTGAGCAACTTTTGAGCAATGTCTTGAGCAATGTTTTCTCTCAAGATTTCAATTTTAGTTAGGAAATAGGCAAAAGAATGTTCTGTAATAAGGTTAGGTGTGTAGGATAGTTGCTTGTACATGATCTATGGTTCTGAGAGATGTAGTAGAAGAGGCTGGGAGAGCTTCAGCAGTGACTAGGGCACAGAGCAGTTTGTGAAAATCATGACAGATGACAGGTGCAACTGATAGCACCCAAGTGATACAGTGGTGAAGTAAAACTTTGTCTTACAGAAACAGGAGGCATCTTGATGTTGGAATGTTATCCATGTCTGTATTGCCTCTCAGAGGGAGAAGACAGCTGATCTTGAAATGTGACAAATATAAATTTTTTTAGATGATACTGTCTTCAGTCTCCCTACATAAATCAAACTGATTTAGGAATGAGAAAAGTGCTATCTGTTTAATGCTCTTGGACTTCCTCATTTTTCTTTTGATACCCAAGTTTCTCTGTGCTATTTAAGAAAAATCCCCCTTTAACAAGAACATTCTTCCCCTCCATGGTTCAATATAATGAAATTGATTTACTTATTGTTATCTTTTAATTTTTGTCATCAGTGGCGAGAGCATAATGGAAGGCATGGGAATAAAATTTAGCAGTCTACTTTCAAGAAAATTCATTTGTGTTGGATTTAGTCAATGGAATGTTAGATTCACTGTATCATCTTTTATTTTTTTCATGTCTTTAGAAGCTTAGGCAGGACATGGGGGTGAATACATTAATCTTATTCAGACATAAGGGAACAGATCTTTGGGTAGTAACTTAGATACCCTGTTGTAAAATAGGATTCATGCATTTAACACATGAGGCGTTAAATACAGATTCACTGGGGCAGCAGAGAGCATGAGGAATCTGGATAGTGAATTGTGGAGGCCACTCTTTCTATATGCAAATTTAGATATGTTGTTTCTCTTCACATTCAACTTATTATCTTTAAAATTATATTTTTTTTACTGTTTTTTAAGAGAAAAAATGTACATGCAGCAAATGACACAGTAGGTATTTAAAACTGTTAGTTCAGAAATAATAATAATGTATGTAAAATACCTGAGCTAGTGTATTGCATATAGTAATTGTTCAGTAAATCTATACCATTATCATCATCATTACTACTACTATAGAACTGTACTGCAGTGGGTACTTTCATCTGATTTGATTTCTACAGCAAACCTATCAGGCAGTTTTGCTGTTTTGTTTTGTTTTATTAAGGAAATGCAATTAAGTGATTTTCTGAGGGTCTCATAGGAGATACGCAGTCAAGCTGTGCTGTGATTCTCTCCAATCTTACCACAAAACCTTTAATAGAACTAAAACAGGATGCTGAACTTCCAGGTGGAGCACACCATTGTACACTTAATATCTGTATATTTTTACCAAAATCACAACTTTTTAAAGGTGGGTATGGCTTCACTCACTTCCCATTCACTCACATCAGATCAAAGCCTTTGAAGTCATGTGAAAATACCTTAAACCAGGTTAAGAAGCCCAGAATACTTCTCTATCTGGGCTTAACTTATTCAAGGTGTTTCTTGAGTCATCTTTTTCAGGATGCCTTCCCTAGGAATGGAATATAAAATTCAAACTCAGTCTTCCATCCTTCACTAGTACTTTACAGCTAAACAAAATTAAAAGTAAGTATTCAAAGAGAAGTTCATGCTCTTCTAACATCTGGCTAGATGATCAGCTCTGTGAAGGTAGGACCATTGCTCACGCATCTTTGGCATGTTGTTTGCATGACTGATTTGCACACAGCAAGCACGAATACATGTTAGTACTTGCATGTAATTTTTTGAAGTATGACAAAAACTTATAAGATCTTCATCCTAGGTCCTGTACTGTTTTTTCATTGCAGGTTACTGCAGTTTCCGAAAATGTTTCTCTTTAATCCTTGAAGAAAGCAAAATTCGTTATTTCTTCCCTTTTGGACACATTCTCTCTCTCTCTCTCTCTCTCTCTCTCTCTCTCTCTCTCTCTCTCTCTCTCTCTCATTCTTTTTTTTCTCTCTCTGTCTCTACCTCTATCTCACACAAACACAATCACATATTCTCTCCATTTTATCTTATCTTTATATGTTACGTTATTTGAATGTTTGTGTATGAATTTGTGTGATATATACTGTCTAAATTGGAAAGAAAATGTTGCTTTCTTTCCAAATCTAAGAGAAAAATGTGTAGAGTCTGGAACAACAAAAATAGCTGCTTTGACTCACGATCTCTCTACTCTGAAATATAAATTCTATCCTGAAGGGAATTCTCTTCTGTCTAGAGTAGGCTTCTCTCCATATATACACGTAGTGAAATATGTGCAGATTCTAATGTCTTCATAGAAACATGAGAGATCATTAATCTTGTATTATCTTGGCAAAAATGAGGATGAGAAATTATTTATATTGTGGGCTTTGATTCAAGGCAATTCAAGTTCCAAAGGATTGAGTTTCAGCAAATGCTTAGGAAGCCTCTTTTTTTAAAGCACTTCATATTACCCCATTTATTTCGTTGTGAGTTTGTCAGTTCCAACCATAATATAGCAGTAGATAATCTTGTTCTAAGATGATGAAACAATTTCTTTATGGCAGTGCTTAAAGTAATTGTGTTTGATTTCAATGGATTTTATGAATGTAGTAGTGTTTGTGAAAAGGAACATCATGCTAGTGACAGAGATCGAGGTTAGGATGTAATGAAACTGACACCCAATTTGTAAATACAATTATCACAATTATTTTTCAGGATTTCTTAATGTTTGCATGAGATTTGTATTTGTTATGAAATAGTGTTGTATGTCTTTATCACCTCATTAGTTCTCCATGTCAGTGCAGTAAAGTGGGTAAAGCAGATAAATTAGACTTAGAGATTTACTGACTAGCTTTTAGTCGTTTTTACATCTTATTGGCTATAAGCCCCACATACACTGATCCCTACACCAAATGTGCTTTCCATTAAGTCTATGATAATGCTTGGATCAGAAATAAGGGAGAGGGGGACAGACAGAAAGGGAAAGTTCAGATTGTTCTTGATGGTTGCTCAGTAGCTGTTTCTTTAATAAGGAGAAAAGAAGGCATCATTACTATATGAATGCACATATAAGAGGATTATTTTATAGTCAGCATCTCAAAATGCTTGCTTCTGCTTTTGTCCCCTGAATGAGAATGTACAAAGAAATAAACTAAGCCCAAGTAAGCAGAGGCCATTTCCCTGGTGATGAATTAAAATGTGTCTAGACCTAATTTCCAAGGTTATTTGAAAACTGTCATACATACGAAATGCCCAAGGTTCTTGATATTAGTCATTCCAAAAACCTGAAATCTGAGTGTCTTGTATAATAAATGGGGAGCAGGAAGTTGACATCAAGAACCTGAAGTCTTCAAATCTCATATGGGGTTAGGGAAGCAGAAATTGCCAACTCTTAAGGGATTTGTGAAATCCCTTATGATATGCCTGGAAATCTGTGCTTATATAATTCTCATCAGACATTCACAAAGTACGTAATTTGCTTAGACATGTAACAATATATTAATTTTGCAGAAAAGTTTAATTAGCCTAAAGACTACTATATTTTATATTTCTTAATTTGTCATCCAAAAAAAAAAAAAATTGCTATCTAGCTATTCTGGTTACAGCACCTTACCACTTGGTGATAAGATACCATAATTACTGGAAAGCACTGGGAGATTTCTGAGTTATATCCTCACTGGTAAATCTAAAAATATAGCATATTAAAAGGTTAGAAAGCATCCTTAGATTTGCACCCAGCAGCAGTACTTTCTGTACAACTTTAAAACATAAAACACTTAGGGGAATTTTTTAATCTACTTTTCTATAAAATTAGAAACTTTATAATTGTCTTACCTCACTCAGAAGGTTGTAAAGTTATAAAAAGAAGCAAAAGCATTATATAACATATTGAATTAGTTTTTTTTTTTTTTTTTTAAGGTCATAGATACCTTTGTTGATCTGGCATAACTGTATTGTTGCTGCTCGCATAATACATTGGTTCTCTGACTTTAGTGTACATGAGAATCACCTGGTGGACCAGTTAAAATATAGTTTCTGGGCCTCATCCTCAGAGTTTGTGATTCAGTAGGTCTGTAGTGGAGCCAAGAATCTACATGTTTAACAAGTTCCTAGATGATGCTAATATTGCTGGTCTGGAGACCACACTTTGGAAACCACTTGTTTAGTGAATGATTACAATGCTGCATATCTCTATTGGTAGTCCATAGTGGCATCCTAGGGAATTCTGAAAGAAAATAAGAGAGTCCTGATACATTTTTCTGAGATGTTTCTGAAACATTTGTACAGCTCTTTTATATTTAAAGATAATGTTGATATATTAGAGTATTAAATGCAGAAACTGCATGACATATTCTGAAAAAATAAATAAATAAAAAACAGAACTCAGAGTAGAGTTCCAAATTTATAATTGGCTGCTTCTTCCTATGAAAGCTGTCACCTAATATGACTACCTAACTTGCCAGAGCTTTTCAAACATTTCCACCAAAATATTCTAAAAATTCCATCCTATTTGTCTAATCTCAAATCTCCAGATTCTAGCAAGAACAGAGCATCAAAAATCTGTGTGGTATTAGGCGAGATTTCTTTTGTTTAACCTCTCTGTGTCTAGTTGCTTTATAAGTAAAATAGGAACAATGATAGAACCACTTTACTGTGTTGAGTGAAATAATGCTCTAGGTTAGACCTGTCATATTGATTTGTTTAGAGAGAGTATTTGAATATACCTACCAAATATAGTATATATATTGAGAGCTTATATAGTATATATATTGAGAGCTTACTTTGTGCCACACAGCTATTTAATTAGTAATTAATTACTAATCTTAATTACTAATTAAGGCATAGATAAATTGATGAATGTCATTATATGTCAAAACCTTTGTTTGGGGAGCCTGGAAATCTTCTTGTTGAACAAGCTTATAGTTTGCTGCTTCTTTAAGTGGTCTCTGTGCTTCACAGCTCTAAAGGTTTTTGTTCCTTTTAGGGACAGTGCCAGCCTGGGGGATATGCCACCAAATAAAGATGGAGTTAAAAAAAAAAATTCAGCCTACCTTAGATTTGTTTATGTAAATTAAGAGTCTACAGGACAGTTGAGCTTATCTAAATAATCTTTTTTATTATTTATATAATATTAGCAATTGTATTTATCATTTATTTCCATTAATAAAAACACATTCACACAAGATACACCCACATTAGAGAGAGAATTAGAGGAGGCCAGAAAAATTACAAAATGTAGGCTTAAATACTTACAAAAGTGGAGTTTAAGCTGTTATCTTTCACAATCCTCCAAGCTCTTCTGGATGTTTCTCACAATGTGTGACCCCCCATCTGTCCTGAATTGTACTTGACTGCTCTTTAGAATGCAGGTGCTAATTAACTCCTTAACACTTCTTTGCATAGTCCTAAAAGCCCAGACTTCTTGCTTCTGTGCCTTCTCAGGTATCTCTTTGATTTGACTACTAAAAGAGGTGTATTTCCCACAGTGAGTATGTATTACTTTTGTAATTAAAAACTTGAAATAACAAATAACTTTAAAAAGAGTATAAGCATACTTTCCTCTCCCTAACTCACAAATAGCACTTTACAATAGCCCGCATGTGAAATTGATTCTCTGTCTCCTCCTCTGAGGATTTGAATTGGTTTCATTTGGGTAGGACCCAGGGATCTGCATTTTACACACAACTTCTCAGAGGAGTCTGATTGTGGTGGAGAAAGCATTCACCCCAAACAGAGTTCTTCTCCAACTGGATTTTTGGCTCCATTTTCTGGCATATTGTGCTTTGTTTGATGATTTCAAAATATGTCCAGTGAATGTCTCCACATTTTGATTCTCAAATAGTACTGTTTTCTTTTCCTGTTGTTCATATAGGAGCAATAGAGCATAACAATTAAGTACATGTAATTTACCATTAGTCAGAAGTAGCTTCTGATTGCAGGTCTCACATCTGTTTGTTATTGGGACCCAGACTCATGACCTAAACATTTTAGTTTACTGCTGTGGTTGTTGCTTTTTAACAATCAGTACTTTCTCTTATTTCTCTTGGATTGTTTTCATGTTGTGTATCCTATTTTATCTTCAGCTTTTTTTGGACTATCTTATGATTTACTATTATAAACATTACTAAGAATATTCTAAGTGCTTCTTAAATATTTATTTGTTCCACCAGAAGCTAGCACGAAAACATTTGTCCATATTTTTAATTCTTTCTATAAGATAATTTCCAAGATATATGTAAGGGTACTTCAAAAAATTTGTGGGAATAACAAACGCTGGTGAGGGTGCGGGGAGAAGGGAACACTCCTACACTGTTGGTGGGACTGTACATTAGTACAACCACTATGGAAAACAGTGTGGAGGTTTCTCAGACAACTGCAGATAGATCTTCCATATGATCCAGCAATCCCTCTTCTGGGTATATACCCAGAGGAATGGAAATCTCCATGTGGAAGGGATACCTGCACTCCCATGTTCATCGCAGCTCTGTTTAAAATGGCCAAGACATGGAACCAACCTAAATGTCCATCAATGGATGATTGGATAAGGAAAGTGTGGTACATATATAGCATGGAATACTACTCTGCCATAAAAAAGAATGAAATACTCCCATTTGTAACAACATGGATGAACCTTAAGAAACTTATGTTGAGTGGAATAAGCAAAACACAGAGGGATAAATACCACATGTGCTCACTCATATGTGGGAGCTAAGAAAGAAAGGAAGGAAGGAAAGAAAGACCACAGTAGTTGGATGGTCTTACAGAGGGAGGGAACATTCCTAGGGCTGCAAAGTGGAGTGGGGGAAGAGGGGCAGGGGGAGGGTGGTTGGGGGACAATTGGGTGGGGACACGGGGTATAAAAGCAATTTCTGGTAATTTTTCTCTCATGAATATTCATAATAATAATTTTTTTAAATTGCAGAAAAATAGAATTGAAAGACAATACAATTGTTTTTCCATAAGCTTTTTGAAGTACCTTCCTATATACATGTGCATGTGTATGTGTGTGTATATGTTTTCCTGGCTGTACTAACTTTTGTGGTACTTGCTATTATAATTATACCACAAGTATCCATATGAAAAACATATTTGAATTTGAGTAGATGGATGAATTAAAAGCAAAGATTTATTGATGTACTTATTTACACCTATTCTTTTTGCAGAATATAAAAGTGATTTAAGTTTAACTTTTAGGTTTTAAGTGATCAAAAATAAGATAATTATATCAAGTAAATAAATATTTGGGCCAGAAACATAGTAGTTCCTCTCTATTCAATGGTAATTATCTGTATCTAATTAAAAGAAAAGACTAATTTGAAAGTAAAACAGGCAATTGACAATGGATTTTAAAAAGGAGGTTATAATGATGTGGCATGCTCTAGAAATTTAGTGGATTTCCCCCTTTTACTCTGTCTTTGAAGGAAAGCCATGCATGAAGTTTTTATTTAATTATCATCCTGATTCCTAATTATTTTCTTGGTAAATCTGGAGAGCTATTAAAGGTAACTTTTCTTCCTGTATGAAATACTGTTTTGAAAATATATCTCTGGAGAATTTAAAAACAAGAAAAGCCCAGATTCCACTGTTTTTAGACATATCCCAGTGCTCCGCACTTCTCACATTGACACTCAAACATGTACAAAATCCTTGCCGCCACATTTTTCTTTCTGCCTCGAGAACAGCTGTAAAGATATTAATTGTGCTTCAGTTATAAATGGATTGCCAAAAGGGACAGAACGGGTTGTGTATCTCATCAGCATGCCCTGTCTCATATAAATAATGAGACAGGAACTTGGTAAATTGGAAATTTGTGATTAAAACGATATGTGATATTATGAAGTCTCACCAGTTCATTCTTCTGTATGCATTGATTTTTAAGGCACTCTGCAAGACTGCTAAATCAATGATTGTCTGTCATAAAATGTTGGTGAAAATGGCTATATTACTGCGGTCAACTACAAATTAGCCCAAAGGGTAAACACAAAGGTAGTACAAATGTTAAGAAAAAAAAAAGTGGCAGACATAAAACTGAGCTGGAAAGGCACAGCAGATGGAAAATGTATACAGTCTTTTTCTTCTATTCCACCTAAGATTCTTCTATTACACCTAAGATATGGTAACTCGGAAGAACTGAAAAGAGCCAAAATAGAACTGAACTGAACCATTTTTAAAACAAAGTTGTGGTCTCTTTGATGTCTCTTCCAATTCTCTGTGTGTCTTTCAAATCTGTTAATTTTTGCTTTTACCTTATATAAGCACCTAGCAAACTTACTATTTCCCAGTGTGGCATCATATTTAAAATTTAAAGAAATCTAAGAAAATATTTATATTTCCAAATGTGTTATACAAGTAAATTAGTGCACTTTGAATTGTGTTTTAAATAAATCTCAATTTTGGAGAAGTCTTATTTCAACATGATAAAATTTGAGGATTAGAAAAAAAATCATGCACCCAAACACAGACATATGCACTGTCCATTTACTACAAGGGCAATATTCTGAAATCAGAGACTACTTTTAAATTTGGGCTACCCATGATGTCACTTAATCAGGAAGACTTCGTTTATATACCTCAAACCTACCTTCTGCCTTTCCCCAGTAGCAGGTCTCAGAGTCAGTCTTCTCTGTTACACCCACCACTCCTTGAACATACCTAAGTTACAGTCTATGTGGTGATGTTTCTTTTCGTGCCTCTCCCCCGGTAGGCTATGAACTCCCTGAGAGCCAAGAAGGCCCATATTCATCTTCGATATCCCAGGACCAAGAATAGTCTGATGGCATACAGCAAGTGATACATATTTATAGATTGAGGAAAAGGGACTAAGGAAGGGAAAGTACATAGAAAGGAAGATACCAAAAAAGAGAAATGAAAGAACAGGATGAAGAAATGAAACATTAATTCAATTTTCCTGCTAACATTTCATGAAACTACTTAAATGTATGAACCATGTCAGATTTATCAGTACATCTTCAGGACTAAAAGCATAAGCAGTCAAATTTGTTTCTTTCTCTCCATCTCATCCTCTCTCCCTCTTCTTTCCTCTTTCTACCCTCCCAAATTAAAAACCCTTGAGATGTTGGCAGAAACTTAATCATTTTTTATAACCCCATTGCCTTACCCTTTGCATGCTGTTTTGTTTTTGCCAGGATTTTAATTAAGGAAGGTAGAGTTTTCAATACATTTTTTCAAACTCTCTTCAGGCATGCATGTACCAAGGTCTTACTACATTCTGCTCGTATGTTTCTGTAATGCTACTCCTGTTTAATGTGACCACATGTAACTTCTTCATACACAACTATAAAAGTCCTTTTTCTAGCACACACATTTTAAGATTTCCTGGGGGAAGGATAACAGGATCTTAACTGGATATGCCTAAATCCAGGAAAGAGCCAATAGCCCCAGGAGCAAAGAATGGGGTTAGGAATTGATTTGGATCAGGTTGACTTCAAATCCAGTGATTCATTTTCTTTGAGGTGAAGTCTGTTTGCAAAGGCTAATTTTCTAGCAGTGGCCCTTACCATGATGGTTATTGGTGAGGATTAGACACGGGTGAAGTTCTGAGTCATATTGCTAGGTTTTCAGACATATAGGTAACCTTGACTATTTATGCTAAGATTCCTGAACTCTGAATTTGAGAAAGGGAAAAAGGAAACTGGTTAAAATTATGTCTATCCACTTAATTGGCTACATACCTTAATATATTTATTTTGCTTTTAAAGCCTGTTTTCCCATGTAAAAATGGAGACAACTGTATCTGCTTAGTAGTTCTTTGGAGTGTAAAAATGAGTAAGAGAAAGTAAAGTAATCTGCACAGTTTGTAGCATGTATTTAGAGATAGTTAATTGTGTCACTGTCCCTGTCCCAACTAGGCTTGAAATTAGAATCTGGTGATTTCTCTCTAACTCTTTCCAGATGTAAAGTCTATGCTTCTAAGATAAGAAGTAAAATTTAATTTAAAATACACTCATACCAGAATACATGCACTGTACACTTTTTTTTTTTAATAGAGTAGAAGTGTTGGCTTCAGAACAGATGGTACTGGACTTGAATACCAGCTTCTCAAATTATTACCTAGTCCCTGGTAATAAGAGATGCTGATATCCTCTGTCTTAGTCATCTCCAGCTGCTATAACAAATTACCATGAACTGAGTGGCTTAAACAATAGACATTTATTTTTCACACTTCTGGAGGCTGTGAAGTCCAAGATCAAGGTGTTGGCAGATGCAGTGTTTGTGAGAGCTGGCTTCCTGGTTTGAACATAGCTGTCTTCTTGCTACTTCCTCACATGGCAGAGCAGAGAGAGAGAGAGAGAGAGAAAGGAAGCAAATTCTCTTGTCTCATCCTTCTTATGAGGGAATTAATTCCATGATTAGGATTCCACCCTAATTACCTAGTTACCTCCCAAACACCTCACCTCCTACTACTTTCCCATTGGGGGTTAAGGTTTTGACATATAAATTTTGGGGATGCAAACATGTAAACCATAATACCCAGTTTGTGATCCCCCATCCCTGCAGGGATTAAAGAGCTTCCCTATGTAACGTCAGTGTAGTTTCTTACAAAGAGTCATTCAGGTTTGAGAAATATTACCTTCTATTATTTTCAATAGTTTAGATAGAATGACCTCAAGCATATACTATTAAAATGGGCAAAAACTTCTTACTTGTGTGGATCACAGGAAAATCTAGAGGGATTTCTCATAACAGAGAAAGGTCCACCAGGCTTCAAACTCTCACAGCAGGAAAGGAGAATCCCCCCACCAAGCCCTCACCACCCATCCCATCCCTGGCCATTCCTACTCTTATCTACTATGAAATGATTCTGTTGATGCATGCTCTAAAGGAGTCTCCTAGTCCAGTTTTTTGCCAAGCTCATGCTTCCCCTCTGTGGAAGGTAGATTTCTGGCTACTCCATCTACTCCTTGATAAGTTTATCTTTGACACACTATTTTCAGACCTGGGCTCTTTCTGACTACCCTTCATGAACATGACTGTAGTCAACTTGATGCAGGATGATGAAGCCTGAACAGGCTCTTTCTTTGCCCTTCATCCTAGCCCTGGGAGGGACTTTACCCCGGGTGAAGACACTTTCCACCTTCTAAGCCCCCCGAAATAAAACCTTTAGTCCTTCATTTCTTCTGTAATAAGTTTTCATGAGCTTAAGCAAGTGTTGATATGCTACTAGCTTATGTCTGGAGCCCCAAAAGTGTGTCCAACTTTATGAAAAAAAGGTGGTGACTACCCTCTTACGAGCAGGGGAAATCCCTACGGTTATTCCCTAGTAAATTTAAAATGAAAGTAAGACAAAACTATAAAAGCAGCACATCAATTCAAAACATCAGTAGAGCAACTTGCTACATTAATTTCTGAATAAATCTTCCAAAAGAAAACCAATTTATTCACTCTTGTTCATATATTTAGCAACATTTCTATGCAAGGCACTTGCTGAGATGTTAGAAAGCAAAATAAAAATCTTAGGTCATATTCTCTGTACTTGAAGATGCAAAATTCAGAAATATTATAGCATTTTTGTAGTAGTTAAGAAGGCAGGTTTGGAGACTCCTCGTCTGATTTTGAATACAGGCTTTATCACTTTCTATTTGGATTGAGATGATCATAACCGATTCTCATAGGCTTGTTGCAAAGATTAAATAAATAAATATTTTATGCCAGGCATTGGTTCTTAACACTTGTATAACTAAGACTCTACTAAGACAAGGTAGAGTCATGCTTATGATGTGAACAAAGTGACAAGGCCACATTATGGAGGAATGGGTTAATTCTGGAGGATTAGAACGGAAGGTTGAGAGGATAAGAATGAATATCGTTCTCAAGAAGCTTTTAGTCAAAAAAAGGCAGAATGTGTATGCACTTCAGTTTGTATATAAAAGTAGAAGGTGGCCCCAGAGACAGTCAAATAAAGTACGAGTATTTTGAGAGTTCAGAGGAAGGAATGGTTCAGCTTAGGAATCAACTAAACCTTGGATCTGGATCATATGGAGTTAGGTGGAAATGTTGGGGAATCACAGGAATGGGTTTGTGTGAGCATGTGTGTGGGTCAAGAAAATAGGAAGATTTGAAAGCGCTGGGTAATTGGTGTAAAAATTCTATTTTTAAAACCCTTTTCTAACTTTCCATTTCCCTAAAATAAGCTCTAAACTGATTCACCTAATTCATGAAGGTTCTTCCTGATTTGCAACTCACCTGTGAAGTTTGAACCAAGATCATCCACTTTCTTTGACCTAACACTCTTGCCTCATCTCAATGTAAATGCCCCCTCTTAGCAGAAACCTTGCTATAGCTATTTATCTGCTTCTACTCTGTTCTTCAGTATTTCTATTTTACCTACAGCATCTGATCACATCATTTGGTAGCTAATTGTTTATTTTTATTTTAACATTTATTGTACAGATCTGTGAGGTACAGTGTGTTGTTTCAATACATACGTATGCTGCACAACGTTTCACTTAGGGTAAATAGCATAGTTTTATACTCTCAATTGTTGAATTTGCTGTCTTCCCACTAGTCTGCCCTTTGAGAAGCCAAACATCTTCTAACTGTGATTTCTCAGGTGCCAAAAAGAAAGCTTGACATGTAGCAGGATCTCAATAAAAGATATTGACATAATGAAGAGCCCAATAGGAGACAAGCCCTATATACCTTCATTTTAGGAACATCATTGGGTGGCAGCATGTATAGCATAGTGTATTTTGTGTGAGTTAGTGAATACTTTTTTTTTTTTTTTCTTTTTGAAACCGTAGTGCTTGTAATGATTGCCAAATTAAACCTGTTTTGTCTAGGACTTTCACTTCGCAGTGGCTCAGTGGCTTTTTATTCTGCCAGGCTTGAAATTTGATAGGATTTTGACTTACACATTTAGAAAAGGAGGGCAACAAAAACACCATCATTATCATTTCTAAAGGTTCTGGCTTTTAAGTAGAAAAACGAGCTTATTCTATAAGAACAAAAAATGAACAGCCTCAATAGTGGCTAAAAAGCCCAGGGGCGTGACTGAACCAAGGTCCACTCACCCTGGGAATACTGATTGTGTGTTATCTTTACGTGGCCCGAGAATAAGAACATGACATGGGTAGTCTTATTCCCATTTTTGTTGTTGTTGTTGTATGAATTATTTTCTTTTCTTTTAAGCATTCTTAATGAAAAGAGAACTCTTAAAATGAAATGGAAAAATCTAAGCAGAAACTTGGTGAAGGACTTGATCAGATAAGCTACACAACCCATAGAAACACTTGTGTCTAATAAATAGACTCTAAGATGTTGTTTGGGCAGGGGAAGGGGAAAGGGAGGACAGGGCTAAGGGCCTCGGTGTCCCCATCTCAGAGACTGGGGGTTCTTGGTTTGGGGGCTTTTGGTTCTGGCTCCGTGGTTGGCCTCAGTGTGCAGCGCTGTGTGGGGCCGAGGCCCATGGCTCCTGACAAACTCTTCAGGGCCCAGAGCCTTATTGCCTTTTGTTAGATTAAAACACTGAGTCTTAATGTTGTAAAAAACATTTTCTTGCTGTGTGTCATCTCATGGATGTAGACCATGTTCTCAGTCTTATAATAAGATAATGTCAACAGAAACTTCTGACCTTGTAATAGTAGTATGTACATGTTTTCCTCTACATCATGCTGCTTTCTAGAAAATAAATTTAACAAAGATTTGCAGTTTCTAACAATAAAGAGATACCAGGTGAAAACATTCCTTAAAATAAACTTCAAACACTATTAAGACAGAAACTAACTCTCTTGCACATTCTTGTACCCTTCACATCTAACTCTGTGCCTGGCACACAGTATATACCATGCAAATAGGCATCGTGTGAGTGAACGAATGAGTTTGTATAATAAAATAGAATGAGGAGGAAAAGCTGTGGACTAATGGGTACAAAACTATGCTGTCCACCCTAAGTGAATCATTGTGCATTATATGCATGTATTGAAACAACACATTATATCGCACAAATATGTACAAGTGAATGGTAAAGTATTTTGAATTTAAAAAATAAGTTTCTACCTACACTTTTTACGTATTGTAGAAGGCACCTGTGGTGTCATCATTAGCGAAACTTTGCAAGGTCAGGTAGCATAATTTTGCAAGGCCAGGATTGTTATAGCTGCCAGTGTAAAGCATATATTATGCTAGTTTAGTTCTCAAGCATTTGCAGGATTTTATTCGATAGGTAATAGATTAGCAAAGGCATTGCTGGGAATAGGCAGCCTACGAAAAGAAAACACACTTTTTTTCTGTTGTGTTAGAGAAAGAGTCATCCGATTCTGAAAGGGTTTATTTATGCACATGGAACTGTAAAACAGGCAGCTTATTAGTTTTCACAACCAGGCCTCCAATAGTCCTCATTATCTGTTTGCAAAAGCAGTGGGTAGGCCACCATGCTAGTGATGTTCGTGAGGAATGCAGAAGGTACTTTCCTCCTGTGCATAGGAAACATAGCTGAAATTTTACAGTTACACATTTTCATATAGTATTTCCACTTCTCTCAGTGCATACTACATCTGTTTGTTGGAATGATGCATGGCTGAATAGAAGACATCTGTGTGCTCAAATGCATTTTCTGAAGTGTTTAATTGTTTTGGAAAGTTTCAGCCTCATTTTAAAAACACAGTGTTAAGTGTGCATAGATGTTTCATTAAGTTACACAATTGTTTATCTCTCCGTACTCCAGAATAAAATACGGAAACTGAATTTCATTTCCCTAGTTTATATCCCAAATCACGGAGCCAGAGAAATGACAGGATACATTTCGGTGCTGTCCATCCGCCTGGCTGCAGTTAGGAATCTGTCTCTGTTCCCATAATAAATTCAATTTAGAGCATGTGGAATTTGGCAGCAACATTTCACTACAGGCTGAGACTTGGCACAAGAGGAGAACACCCAGTGAGCAACGGTTAGGCCTTTGCAAAAAATGATAAAAGGGGAACTGATCGTTTAGGATTCCATTGTGTAGTATATGTCTTAAAACAGAGATTTCTAAAGTGGAATGGCAAGCACACGCTGCCTCTGCCTTTTATTCAGTTGGCTTTTATAAATGGAAAGATGGATCACCCACAAAAAAGAAGGGTCTGATCTTCTGTTATCAGCCAGATATCACTCTCCTAGCTAACCAACAGTGATTCAGAGCAGATGTTCCTGGAAGGAAGTGGAATTCTTGTCTTCCTGCTTAGATGATATAGTTCACTATTTGTTTCTCCTAGGGCTTGACTGGGGAAGAACTCTCCCTATATTGGTTTTTTTTTTAAATATCCCCAATTTCTGCTTATTTATGTTTAATCATACTCACTCTGCAAAGACCCCCTAAGTGTCCCCTGGAGATTTGGATATTTGGCATGCGTCTTCCATAATTAAATGGCAAAACTGAAAAATGCTGGTAGGATTTAGGCCACGTTTCCCACTGGAGAAATTGCTTCAGGCCCTTCAGGAGAAATGGATGTTGAAGACTATCGTATCAGTTAGAGAGATATGAAGAAAAGTACATGGCTGCCTGCATTTACTTCTCAGCTTTTTCCTTAAACCCACCAGGTTTGTACTCTGTTGTAACCGGAAGAATACCAAACAAACAAACAAACAAACAAACACAAAACCCCTAGAAGTACAAGCCAGTCAAGTACAGAGATATCCCAAGAGCATTATTTCATAAAAATAAAAAAAAAAGTAATGGATTTGGCATGACGCACTTGAAATATCCAGAGCCAGACACTTCAGTTTCTAGTATGCGTTAATTTAAGTGTCAACAAGTTAAGGCAGGTCTTATGAAATTATTGCTCTGCTGTTCAACAAGGAAAAAAGTGTTGTCATAGCAACACCTGTGCCCCAATACCTATTGTATTGCATAGTACTTGGGAAATTAATAAGGTGGGTGAGAGATGCTGGGTTGAGGGTTTAGTTCTATTAAAATAATGAGGGCAGTTGCGTCATTGCTATGAGCTGTTAGGCCTGTGATCTCTGGGTTGTGTGAATGTTTAAGTTAGACGTTTTCAGATGATAATACTAGACATGCTACTCTGTGGATTGTACATATCAAACTTGAAACAGGGTAGCTGGAAGGTCAAATCAAAAGTTTGAGAATAATAGTAGGCGGCCTGGAATGTATCCCTTTCTGAATTTCAGCTATTTAAATGTTCCGGATTCTTTATTTTCCCACCTGCCATTGAAATGCTTATTCTCTCAAAATGTACTGCAAATGACTCTTTGCAAATGCGGTTTGTGTTTCTCTCATCATAAGAGTTTTAGCTTTTCTGTGTACACATTTTCACGCTGCACCAAGCCTTTGTTTTCCTGCCCAGGGTGTCAGTACCAGCATTTTTCTTTCTGAATAATGTGCAGAATTGGTGTGCTGTCTTGCTCCTAAAAAAGTATAGCCTAGTTAACAGAGCTGTGCTACCCAAATCCGACCATCTTATTTTCGCGAAGGTCTTTCATCTTGGTTTGTCAGCAAACTGGAACCTCTAACCTATCATTGTAACATCTTTGATGGTTAATTTTGCTTATAGTGTTTGCTGTCATTATAGGTGAGAAATATGTGGGTCCTGCTTCTAATGGGAAGAAACTCAGGTATGATAAGAGACGAATGAGAGTCTGATCCCTCTGTTAATTAAAATCCAAGCAGCACATGGACAAATTGCACTTTACCAAGAAATTAATGCAGAAAAATGGATTTGTTAAAAGCAGAGTTCACCTTGCAATTGACGTGTCCATACTAGATTTGATACTAGCAGGCTGAACGGTGGTGATAGGGATTATTTTTGTTGACAACAGCTGGAAATACAACAGCTATATTATTATAATTAGGATCAGCATCAAGTTGGATTATAATAGGGGCTTTCTTGGAGAAATGGCACAGTGTCAAATTTATAGTCACTAGCTAAATGAGTCTCTTGTATCCTTGACAAAGGGACAAAAACAGTTCCAAATGAAAACACAAACAGAGAATCCTGGTTGTTATATTTCCTGGGTATTACTCAGGGTCCTATTTATCACACACCAACACTTGCTGCTTTGAAGAAACATTATCCCGCAAGGTTCACACTTTTCAATTTGCCTCCGTGGTCTGCATTCTGCATGCATTTCCATGGAGAAGCCTACACTGCAGCTTGACTAGAAATCTTTTCTGCTGCAAGATTAACCTCAAAGCATCCATTTTTCCCTCTATGGTTAATCACTTGACAAATGCATCTGCAAAACCTCCACGCACATCTATTCCAGTGTACAGGTGTGTCAATGGTCTTGAATCACTATCAGGAGAAATATCATCCTTGACAGAAAGTAGTGCTGCCTTTTCATTTCCAGATGTCAAAAGTTGAAGGATGTGGATTTCAGGGAAGCCAGACATCAGGCAGAAATATTCTGGGTGAGTATGTGGGTAAAAGCTTATCTTAGCCCTGTTGCAGTTCCCAGACCAGTAGTTCATCTTGGCAATCATGTGGGATTTGCATGGGCTGGGAGATAGGACATTCATTTGAATGCCATCCATTCAAATAACATTGCAGAATTTGTACTGATGATGTACCCAGTGTCTGGCCTTATCTTTAATATTAAACTCTTTTTATTTTTGAACCCAGAGTAATTTTATTGCAAAAAAGTACTAAGATAGATTGGATGGAAGCATGTGAGATGTCTATGTGTGCGTGTTTCTTTTTAGGCAGTTTTACTAATAATATCAACTTCTTACTAATCATACAAGCATATTGTTATAGTTCTGATGTTCTTCGTGTAATTTCCCATCCAAAAAAATTAAAGAAAATATATTATTAAAACCATTATACAAAACTACATTTAATTACAAATTAAAATATCCACCACCACTTAAAAGTGTAGAAGACTAGTTTTTTTATTGAGTTTCACCCTTATACACACATAATATCTTACAATATAATATCTTACAGTGACGGTAAGCTCCTAGAAATATCAAGTGTCAATAACTCTTCTATACTCTTTGCATAAATGATGACATTTAATTATATCAAAGAGCCAATGATGTAATGATAACTGTCACCTTCCTTTTTACAGATTAGGGAACCAAAGCTTAGAAATGTTTTGTTACTTGGCTAAGGACACAGAATTAGTAAAAGTTGGTGATGGAATATAAAACAAATGTTCTGGTTCAAGACAGTTTGACTCCTAATTTATCTTCTCAGCCTCTATTCTGTACTTCATATTACTGCATTTGATCCTCACATAAAACTTTGAGGTTTACAGAATAAAAATGATTATCTTTGCATGTGAAAAAAGAAAAAAAAAATGGGGCCAGCCCCGTGGCTCACTCGGGAGAGTGTGGCACTGGTAGTGCGGAGGCTGCGGGTTTGGATCCTTTATAGGGATGGCTGGTGAGCTCATTGGCTGAGCGTGGTGCGGACCACACCGTGCCAAGGGTTGTGATCCCCTTACCGGTCAAAAAAATTAAAAAAAAGAATCACACAGCATGTAAATGACAGAAACCCAGTACCTTACTTCTGCACCATTGATGGTCATGTGATGGGATACCTCTCACAATGAGACAAGATTAAATTACAATAATCAGCAGAAATAGATATGATCATCATTGGTCTTGCAATAGTAAACTCCTGAGAAAATATTCTCATTTTCTATTTAATGAGAAATTGTCTCCATGGCTCTTTATGCAGTATGAATGTTTTTAAAAATGCTTCAGTTTACAAACAAATCTGAATAAGAGTTCTACATAGTAATCAGAATAGACATTAATGTCTCTAGGCAGAAGGGGTGAAGTTAAATTTTAAAAAGTTCGGTGCCACTACAGGTGTTTTGAACTATGTCTTTACATCAGAATTGTCTGATAAAATTTTTAAAAGTACTTGACCACCGTCTTCATCTTATTATTCCATTGATCTGGAAGGGATCCCAGAGATCTATTTTTCAAAGCTAGAGTTGGAACTACCTGGCTTAGCACATAGTAATTTCTTTGCTAAGCACCTGTTTATATATCATTTTGTTTAACTCTCACCATAACCGTAATGTATCTTATAGATTCAAGTTGGAGGCTAAGCTAGGTTAAAAGACTTGCTCAAAGACTCAGGATGATTTAGAACAGGTTGGAACTATTCTGTACACAAAACTGTTAATTCCACACTGTTCTTCAAAAACACACCCACTGCAGATGCATATACAATGATCCTGTTCTTCAGAAAATATTTGGATATACTTCTTCTGCATAAAGGCATTCCTTAATTTGAGTTACCCCTATAGGATAATTTTGGTAATGAGAGAAATTTTTGACTATTCACTTTTTATTTCCAGTGCCTAGGTAGTGACTGAAACTAAATATTCAGGCTCACTAACTTAACATCATACTGAATAAACCTTGATGTTATTTTTTTTTTCTGATAATGTGTTACTTCATAGTGAGAAAAGACTTTCTCCTTTAAAACCAAAGTAAATGCACTAGACAATAAAACAAAGCAAACATAATGGTTACGTGCTCTTGGGAACAGAAGAGTCAGCCCATTCTCATTAGTCTCTGAACTCTGTCAGAACTTTCAGTGACTCTTGAATTTTTTTTTTTTTTTTTGGCTAATCACAATTTTTCTTTAACTTTCTTTGAACTAATTTTAGACTTACAGAAAAGTTGCAAAAATAGTTACTGTATACCCATTTCTTAGTCTGTTTTGTGCTGCTATAACAAAATACCTGAGACTGAGTAATTTATAAAGAACAGAAATTTATTTTCTCACATGTCTGAAGGCTTGGAAGTCCAAAATCAAGGTACTGGCATCTTGTGAAGGCCTTCTTTCTGTATTTTCCGGGGAGAAGGAACACTGTGTACTCACATGGGAAGAAAAAGGGCAAGAAAGACAAACTCCCTCAATCAATCCCTTTGATAAAATCGCCTAATCCCATTAACATGGCCTAATCACCTCTTAATATTATCACATTGGCAACACCTGAATTTTGGAGAGGACATACTCAAACCATAGCAACCCCTCACTCAGTTTCCCTTAGTTTACTTTAACATCTTAGTACAAAGATCAATACAAGGAAATTAACATGGGTATCCATTTTTATTGCCATTACCCAGTTTTAATGTTGTATCACCTCTTAACAGAACTACCACTGTAACCTCATAAACTAGGCTGGTCTCCTAATCTTCTGTCTCTGACTCTAATTCAGTCTGAGAGTACTTACAGTGGGAGTGGCCTACAACATAGGATTAATCTCTTACTGAAATGGCTTCACTATTTGCCATGAGGTAAAGCCAACACGCCCTGTCTTGGCATTCAAATACCCCTATATTTTGTTCTCAGCTTGAATCTCCAGCCTTAGCTTTGACTGCTAACTTTTCCAGTTATCGCTCCAAGTTTTTGTTTTGTTTTGTTTTGTTTTGTTTTGTTTAAGCACTATTACCCCACTGTCACCCTCTCACCTGGAAGGTTTTGCCTTCAATTCTTCTCCATCTCAAGTAATATGTAAATAACTACAAATATTGTACTTTCATGTTTTCATTTTCATAAGTGAATTGATGAGTTACTTGTGAAAATGAGTCTTAATTTATATATATATAAATATATATAACACAAATTTATACATATAAATATATATAACATAAATTTATGTATATAAATATAACATAAAATTTTATATATACATATATAAAAATATACATACATATATATGTATGTATTGAAAGGACGAGTCGACACCAGTTGATGATCCACCAGAGAGAGCTCGTTTATTAGGCAGCACACACACATATATATAGGGCTTTAAGGGAAGGCTGATTGGCTTAAAATACAATCCCTACTTAGCATACCGCATGGGGCTTTGGGTGCGTGTGGCCAAGAAGGATCAGGGTGTGATCCCTTGGGGCATTTGGGTTCTTACATTCCTGGGTGTGATCCCTTGGGGCATTTGGGTTCTTACATTCCTCCCTTTTTCTTGTTTTAGGAAAGGGGATGTTGAAGTCATAGAGCTACTTCCTGCTGAACTGGGGCATTGTGGGGGGGGGGCAAAGGGAGGAAGGTACATAAATACCCATTATGAAACCCCAAAGGAGGGTGGAGAAACAAGTAATTTCAAAAGGGGAAAAGTCCATAAATGTTCCTTGAAGCCACAAGTCGAATATGCACCGGTTCCATTGTTCATAGTTGGAGACTAGAGGGAGCAGCCAGGCGTCGGTGGTGAGGGCGTGTAGGATGCGTTTATTCTGTAAGGTGGTGTCTCTTCAGCATCGGCTGAGGCGCTCACGAGATGAGGCAGGGGGTTCATCGGTATCTAGAAGCTGGTAGTTTCTAAGCAAAAGCTGGTTAAAGACCTGATTAGAGATTTTTCCCACTTGGGTTTGAAGAAACCTAATGATGCAGGGAAAGAAAATGCAGGTTATGAGGATAATGATTAGAAGTCCCAAAATGGGCCAAATCCAAGTTAGGATAGGGTTTAAGATAAAAGAAGAAAAGGGGTTAGAACTGGATGTGGTTTGTAGGCTGGAAGCTAAGTCGGTGAGTTTGATGATGTTTGTTTCTGCTAGACTGGATTCATTGATATAATAACAGCATTCTTCCCCAAGGAAGATGCAAGTACCTCCTTTTTCTGCAGTGAGGAGGTCTAGTGCTCTATGGTTTTGGAGGGTGACCTGAGCTAAAGAGGTAATTTGTCTCTGTAGAGAGGAACGAGATTCGGCAGTGGAGGTCAGAGCCCCTTCAAGTTTAGCATTTATGTCTTTGACCGCCCATAAACTGTGTCCTAAGGCTCCTCCCGACAGGCCGGCTCCGACCGCTGATGTTGTTAGGGAAATATCGACCATGACTGGGAGGAAGGCGGCCCTTTTTTGCCTTGAGGGGGGATGAAGAAGATGGAACATTTCTGAACTGGTGTACAGAGTGAGTTGAGGGACGATGGTGACAAGAAGGCATGGGGCAGTAAGATTAGGCAGGATGGAGGTAGAGAGGGTTCCATTGCACCAGAAGAAAGAGCCTGGTGGGGCGACGGTGTGGTTATAAATGGTTGAGGAAGGGAAGCGTTTAAGGGGACGGCCGCCAGGAGCGGTCGCATGAGAGAAAACAATTTCTGGGAGAGAGAGAGAAAGATGAGTGTTTCAGAAATGATCTGTTGCCAGGTGTAAATGGGTGACCCTGGGGAGCTAGCAGAGGGGCCTGAAAGCTCCCTGGGTGAAATGAAAATAACAGGAGAAGGCCAAGGAGAAGGTTCATGTCTCCAGTATTGGGGGTAGGGCTGAGGTCCGGGATAGGCGGAGTTTGAGAGGGTTGGTAGGATGAGGGATACACTTTACCTGACAGGGCAAGTTTAGCAGCAGTTGGAGTGCAAAGGATGACAGGACATGGGCCTTCCCACTTAGGGGTTATGGGGGTTTTAGGTTCCGGGGAAGTGTAGAATACTAATTGGCCTGGGCTGAGTGAAAGGTTATTTTTGGAAAGTGACGGATCTGGAAGTAGCCAGTCCTGGTACTTCCATAGCTCGGTGCAAAGGTGGGAGAGCAAGGGTAAGGCCATGGTGGGTGGTATGGGTCCTTCAGTCACTGTGATCCCTGGGGGTAGGAGGGTCCTACCATACATGACTTCAAAAGGGGAAAGATTGGAGGGCTTTTTTGGGAGAGCTCTGGTCTTGAGTAGAGCGAGAGAGGTAGAAGACGGACCCAATCAAGGTGTAATTCCAGAGACAATTTAGTTAGTATGGTTCTCTCTACCTTTCCAGATGCCTGAGGTCGGTAAGGGCAATGTAGGTGCCAGGGGAGAGAGAGTGACTGAGAGAGTTTTTGTATTATCTGGGTGGTAAATTCAGGTCCATTGTCAGATTGAATGGAAGTGGGCATCCCAAATCATGGGATGATTTGGGAAAGGAGAGTCTGGGCTATGGTGGAGGCCTTTTTATTGGATGTTGGGAATGCCTCTACCCATCCTGAAAAGGTATCAACAAACATCAAGAGGTATTTGAGGCGCCGGACAGAAGGCATGTGCGTAAAATCGACTTGCCAGTCGTCCGCAGGTTTGAGACCCCTGGCCTGGTGGGAGGGGTATGGCTCAGGTTTGAGACGAGTGTTAGGATTGGTACGCTGGCAGATTGTGCATGAGGAGGAAATTTTTTGCAAGCGGGCTTTGTCAGATGGGGTGATTGAGAAGAAGGCTTGTAAAACCTGGGATAAAGCTTGGGGCTAGAGTGAAACAGGTCATGGAGCAAGCGAAAGAGAGAGGACTTATCATCATTAGGCAGTTGAGGCTGAGAGGGTGTCTGTGAACCTTGGGAGCCGTATGGAAGAATGGGAAGTTGGTTTTGTGTCTGTGGGTGCATTGCTGCAGTGCGTGCGGCGAGGTCAGCCTTACAATTCCTGCGAGTGATTGGGGAATTGTCCCTCTGGTGGGCTCTGCAATGAATGACTCCTAATTCACAAGGTAAATGGGATGCCTCAATTAATGTGGAGGTTAAAGCTGAGTTGGTGATTGTGTTACCCTTGGTGTTAAGCAGACCGCGTTCTTTCCATATGGCGGCATGAGAGAGAAGTATATGAAAGACATATTTGGAGTCAGTGTATAAGTTAAGAGTTCTTCCTTTAGCTAGAACGCAGGCTCACGTGGCGGCGATAAGTTCGGCCTGCTGGTTGGTAGTACCCTTGGGTAAAGGTTGGGCCTCTATAACCGAATCAAGGGAGACTATGGCATACCCTGCGTAATGACTGTTTCCTTCCTTGAATGAGGACCCATCCATGAACCATGTGAGATCAGCGTGAGATAGGGGTCCCTCAGTGATGGAAGAGCGGTAAGGTATAAAATTTTGAAGGCTTTCTACGCAGCTGTGCAAAGGGGTGTTGGGGGAATCTGATATAGGCAGTAGGGTAGCCGGATTTAGGGGTGGGCAGGTAGTGAAGGATAGGGCAGGATTTTCCAGAAACGAGGATAGGAGGGTTAGGATTCTGGAAGGTGGGAGGGATTAGAGAGCCTTATAGGTAAGGAGGTCTTTGAGGTGATGTGGTGAGAGAATGGTGAGAGGTGCCCCAAATGTTAATTTGGATGCCTCCTTATGCAGTCACTGCCCTGCTGCCAGGGCTCTTAAACAGGGTGCCCAGCCTTGTACAGTGGGGTCTAACTTTTTTGATAGGTATGCTATGGGGGCAAAGGAGGGGCCATAATTCTGTCCTAGGACGCCTAGAGCTTGTCCCGTATTTTCATGAACATAGAGGAAAAAGGGTTTAGTTAGATCAGGGAGATGAAGTGCAGGGGCTGTTAGAAGGGCCTGCTGAGGCTTGAGAAAAGGGCGCTGAGGTGAGGAGAGTAAAGGTTCTTTAGGAGGACCCTTACTCATATTATAGAGAGGTCAGGCTAGCAAAGAGAAATTGGGGATCAATGCTCTGAAATATCTGGCTAGACCCAGGAAAGATAGGATTTCTGTTTTGGTTTTGAGGATGGGCAGGTCAGTAAGAAACTGTTTTCTGTCCAGGGTGATTTCCTTCTTTCCCGGGGAGAGGAGAAAACCAAGGTAGGTTATAGACGGTAAGGAGATTTGGGCCTTGGTGGGGGACACTCAATATCCCCTACCCGCTAGGAAGTTAAGCAAATGGGCAGTGTCAGCTTGGGATTGTTCTCACGGAGGACTGCATAGAACGAGATCATCCACATATTGTAATAAGGTGGACTCTGGATGGTTTAAGTGAAAAGATTTGAGGTCCTGTACTAGGGTCTGCCCGAAAATATGAGGGCTATCCCGAAATCCCTGTGGCAGGACCGTCCAAGTGACTTGTTCGGAGTGGCGGGAATGGGGGTCAGTCCATGTGAAGGCAAAAATGTCCTGAGTATCAGTTTCCAGGGGTATGGAAAAGAAGGCATCCTTTAAGTCCAGAACCAAGAAATGAGCAGAGGTCGCTGAGACCTTGGAGAAAAGAGTGTATGGATTTGATACAAGGGGGTGAATGGGAATGACAGCGGCGTTAACAAGGCGGCCTGAATGATGGGACTTAACCTGGGGAGGGCTGTTGTGGTTAACGGATACTGAGCCTGACAAATATATTTGGAAGGGTTTTTTAGTTTTATGTGTACAGGGGAACACTGGGCCAGAGCAAGGCTGGCAGTGTCCCAAACTGTGGGGTTAACAGGGTGCGTTAGGATGGGTAAGGACTTCTTTGGAGGGGTGGAATTAGTAGGATCTTGGGCTTGAAATAGTGCTAGGAGGAAGGAAACGGGGCAAAGTAACGGAGCATGACTAGAAAGGAATGGGAGAAAACGGATTGAGTGCCTTGAAGGCAGCAGGTTAAAAGAGGGGGTTTTTGGGGAAAGATTTGTTTACCTCCTACCCCAACTATAGGAGAGTTGCTGGAGGTGGTGGGGCCTTTATATTCCCTTAAGACTGAAAAGGTGGCTCCAGTGTCCAGGAGGAAAGATATTGGGTGGCTGTCCACAACCATGGATACCCTGGGCTCTTGCTTTGTTATAGAGATGGTCGGAAAGGGCCCAAGGCTCCTTCAGTCCTCCTTAGCGAGGCCCACCATAGGTGGTGCCCACGGTTCGGGGGACTGTGGGGCAGTTGGTCCCTCACCCCTTCGGGCAAGGGGGCAATCAGATCCCCAGTGTCCCTTCTTTTTGCATTTTGGACAAGGAGTGGTGGGTGGCCTGGGGGTGGGGCAAGCCTTTGCCCAATGCCCTTCCTTTCCACATTTAAAGCAGGCTCCAGGTGGAGGCTTAGAGGTGGAGGCTGTGGGAGGGTTCCCAGGGGTTTGATAAGCTGGGCCAACATCTGGAAGTTGGCGTGGTCGGCCTTTTGTTTTTGATGTTGCTTTTCCTCCTCCCGATTATGAAAAACCTTGAAGGCCACTGACAGGATTTCGGTCTGAGGGGTTGCAGGACCCTGCTCTAATTTTTTAAGTTTAGTTTTAATGTCGGGGTAGGATTGGGCCAGGAAATAGGTCATAAGGACATGCCGGCCGTCTTCTGAGTTGGGGTCTAAGTTAGTGTATTGTTGAAAGGCCTGAGTTAATCTATTGAGGAACTCGGAGGGAATTTCCTCCTTTTTTTGGACAATTTCTTGAATTTTTTGGAAATTGACAACCTTGCGAGCCGATTTTTTGAGGCCAATTTTTAAGCAAGAGGCAAAACGGTCTCGAGCCTGGATTCCCTGGGCTGTGTTATAATCCCAATTAGGTTCCTGTTCTGGGACTGCTTGGGGGCCTGGCGGGTGATTCAGATTGGTACGATGGGTGTCAGTGGCATGGGTTTGGGCTGTATCCCAGAACCTGTGGCGTTCCTCGGGGAGGAGGGTATTGGCTAGGAGCATGAAGATGTCATGATGTGTGAGGCTGTAGGCCTGCAGGATCCATTGGAATTCTTTAATGTAGGTGGTAGGGTCGGTAGAGAAAGAGCCTAGTCTTTTTTCTAATTCTGTAAGGTCAGCTAGGGAAAAGGGAACATGGACCCTAACTACTCCTTCAGCACCAGCTACCTCATGTAGTGGGGAGATTGTTAAAGGGGCAGGGGGAGGTCCTGGGGAATGGGTGAAAGGGGGGCTTAGTGGGTCAGGAGTAGGTGAGGGTAAAGACGGGGGAGTGGATGGCGCAGGAGGTGCAGGAGGTGACGCGGATGACGAGGGAGGAGGAGCGGATGCTGGAGGCACTGGGGGAGGAGGAGGTCTGTAGGGTGGGGGTTTATCAACAGGGTCTAAGGTGGAAGAATCGAGGGGTGACTGTGAAGAAGGTTTACAGGCTAAAAGGACTTGAGAGGGAGCACAGGAGGAGCAGAGGGCTGGGTTCTGAGCCAAGAGGCGAAAAGCCTCGATGTAGGGGATCTCCTTCCATTTTTTTAGGCACTGGCAGTAGTTAAAGAGGTCTCGTAGAATATTAGGATCTAGAGTGCCCTCAGGGGGCCATGTGTTTTGATTATCTAAAGGATAATAAGGCCAATCTTTTGTACAGAATTTGGTGAGGAGTTTGGGCTCAATATCTGGCCTGAGGGAAAGGTTGGTGAGGTTTTTAAGGCATTGAAGTGGAGAGTCCCTTAGGGAGGAGGAGGAAGCACCCATTCTGGTCTCTTAATGGGAATTTAGACAGAAATCGGACAGAGATTTAGTGATAGGACAGATCCTTCGGCTGGTGGGGAAAGGCGGGATCCTAGAGGGTGTCCCCAGTAGGTCACGTCAGTCTCAGCATGTTCAGGTAGAACCAGGAGGAGAGAAGGGAGGTGTGGGTCATCACTCAGACCTCCACTTCTCTAGGGCAAAAGCCCGGTGCCTGAAGGAACCTAGCGCCAGGATTTTCTGGTCGGGGCCCGGACCGGGAAGTGGAGAGAAGAGAGTGGTGGACAGGAGGGTGAAGGAGAGAACAGAATGGGGCTTTTAACCTCCAAAAATGAAAGTAAAAGTTTACCGGGGCTTTGGAACCTGTTATAGTTTGGGAATTTATGGTTGTCGTGAAGACCGTGGTGGGATGGGGTACGGGCATTAGGGGCTACCGGACAATCTAGACTCCCTGTGGTAGCCTGAAAAAGGGCCAGTGCCCTTTAGGAAAGGGGGCTTACCTAATGATGAGCCGGTGGTGAGTGGAAGGAGCCAGCGCCGAAAGGAATGGACGAGGGTGGACCGTCAATGGTGAGCGGTGGAAGGGAGGCCGGTCCTGGTGGGACGGAGTTCCCGAGAGGCGACTTGGAAAGTGCTGCCACTGCTATTCGAAAAGTGTTACAGCTCGAGGGAGCCCTGAGGGGCAACTTGGAAGATGTTGCCGCTGCGATCCGAGAAGTGTTGCCGCTCAAGAGAAGCTCCGTCCCGGGTTTCGGCACCAAATGAAAGGACGAGTCGACACCAGTTGACGATCCACCAGAGAGAGATCGTTTATTAGGCAGCACACACACATATATATAGGGCTTTAAGGGAAGGCTGATTGGCTTAAAATACAATCCCTACTTAGCATACTGCATGGGGCTTGGGGTGGGTGTGGCCGAGAAGGATCAGGGTGTGATCCCTTGGGGCATTTGGGTTCTTACATGTATAGATATAGATATACATATATATAGTTCCCAGTGTCTGGTGAATATGTTACACAAGAGATATTGAGTGCATGTTGTCTAACTGTAGATTTCGTAGAACCTCTGATTCATCATTCAGAGTAGAAATTCCAATTCTACAGGTCTATCAACTACTCAACAAATATTATTGTTGCACTTTCCTGTACAGAGACCATAATTCAAAATACTTCAAAAGGATTTTGATTGGCAAAATTTTGCCAGAGCTCTATCCTATTTCAGTAAATACTGAGATGTGTTGCTCAGATACACTCTTTATCCCTTTTAGAATTAAAACACTCTTCCCCTAGTTACTGGGAGTGTTGACTGTTGACAGCTCAGGTGATGAACCCTGCCCCCACCTTGTAGTTATCCTCAGCTGAAGAGCCTGGCCTAAGGCCAAAGCTCCATTTCTGGGAGGGAGGTGGATGGGGCAGGAATCTCACCTTTATTGTGACTGCATCACAATCCAAATACTCCTTCTGTCAAATCTTGTCCTTTTCACTTCCACACAGATATTGTTCAAAGAGCACTCCCCAATAAAAATTCTGCAAGAAATCTTTATCTCAGAGTCTGCTTTCCAGAAAACTTATCTGTGACACTAACCTACCATTCCTCATTAAATCTTCAGATAATTCATTCACTCATCCATTTATTCAATTAGTAAATATGTTCAATAACTCTTATGTGTTTTACACTCAGTAAGGAAGACGTTGGTCCTGCCCTCATAGAAAATGATTCTTGTTACCACACCAGACTTCTCCAATTCCTCTCCAGGTTTAGAAGTTCTTAGAATTTTCCATGGTCTTTCATATTACTTGCCTTTACTTATGCTTGACTTATTGCTTGGAATTTCTTCCCTGCACTTCTCCTGGTTAAACTCTACCTTTCTAAAAAAATTAACTTAAATGCAAACTCTCTTAGAAAACTCTCCTTGACTACTGTGTCTGCGCTGGACTAAGTAAGGGATCCACACTTTGTGCTGTTGCATTCAGCTGAATTTCTAGGTATATTTGTCTGTGCCTGCCTCTTTCTGTCCACCAACAAACTATAAGCTTCTTAAGTGTGGAGATTTTGTCTTAATATATATATATATATATGTATGTATGTATGTCATATCAGGCAAGCTGTATGTGATCAAATGTTGAATGAACAAGTGAGTGAAAAATAGAAAATTAATCCAAAAAGGTCTTTATTCTATTATCCATAAGTCTAATTATCTAAGCTTGCTGATTAATTGGTGGTTGCTATCTAATTTTATATTCTGAGGATTTAAATAAGATAGGATAAAATATTCCTTTGATATTTCTGTACAGCTTTTTCAGCAGCCAATTTTCCCAGGTACCTTCAGTTGTGCTTTTGCAAAACTTAAATGCTACATGTTATATTATATTATTAACCTTATGTTTCATATTCCTTTGATATGATTCCTTTGCATATTCTCCAAGCCCACAAGAATCTAATAGGTATCTTTAAAATGAAAACTACAAAGGAAACTTAAATAATACAGATACTAAGAGGACTAGCATTATATAGTACTTCAGCCTAGAAGTACACTTTCTTTTAAAAGACTTGGATATCATTGAAGTTATACAATGCAGTTTATCTCCATATTTTAAAAGAACTTTATTTCCCTCTTTATTCCCACACATGGATTTCTGTATGATATGCTTGGCCAAATTTAGCTCTTGGCAAAGAATAATGTGATAATTATTATCTTTTTTCTCTTTCTTTTTTTATTAGGTACGTCTGTCACTAATGTAACAGCTACCGATGCAGATGACCCAGTTTATGGTAACAGTGCAAAGTTGGTTTATAGTATCTTGGAAGGACAGCCTTATTTTTCCATTGAGCCTGAAACAGGTTTGTGGCCTAAATTTTGAGTTCTATATACCATGTTTTTTGCTTCAGGGAAAGACTTTTCTTGAGAAAAGTGGATTATGAAATGTTATGGTTAAGTATCTCACTGCCAGGATCAATAATACTTGAATGTGCAACGCACGGTACTTGGTAAGCCCTACAAACATTTTTGATACCATTTGAAACAAATTACCAAGCCTTTATACAATATCACCTATTTAACAGATGGACTGACATCATTTTTCATCCTGGAATAAAGGAAAACAAATGTGCTTGTACAACAGACAGACAAAAATATCAGATGTAAATATAAATTTAGTCTCTTATTGGCTGTGCGATGATTGATAGGTAACATTTGCTTATTTTTCTAAGTTAAAATTTGCACATCTATAAAGTGGGTAGAGAACATACCTTATAGTGGTATGATAAAGATCAGATGAAACAATAAATATCAACCATACAATGCATGGCATGTGGTAATTATTCAATACATGTTAGATATTGCTACATTTGCTATCAGATTCCTCATTAATAAAACAGAATATTGATATCTTCCCATTAGAGCTCTTATAAAGAGCTCGTATAAAGCTCTTATAACTCTTATAAAGCTCTTATAACTCTTATAAAGCTCTTATAAATCCAATATCAAATCCAGTCAATATCCTGCAGTCTGGTGGTACAGATTTAATAAACCATGAATTTAGTTATTTAAAAAACAAACAATGAAACCCTTTTTTAAAACTGATTTCAAAAATAACTTGTTTAAAATTATAGCTTTTGTAAATAAAGATGTATCTTTTTAATTGTTTTAGTTTACAGTATATTAAGCAAGTAAATCTGTTTTGTCAGGCTTTTAAAAATCCTGTGGGGTTTTGTTGTAGCACATTTGAAAATTATTGTTAAGGACAATGTTATTTTTGTTAAAAATTATTCAGAAAGTTATTATTAAAAACAATATGTTTTTGTATAATTTTCTTCTGTATCTGGTGGTTTTGTCTGCAAATTTCCAAGCAGAAAAATTCAATGTACGGGAGCATAAACATATATTATTTTTTCTTCGATTCATGAGTTTTCAGCATTATTGAGATAAATTTGTATGATTTACCATTAAGTAAATTATTAATTAAATTAAAGTGTTAAAGCCTCTCTGTTCTTTTCTTTTTTAATTCAAAGAGTAAAATCCTCATGCATTTAAAAGTGAGAAAAAGTACATTTATACATAAATAGGTCATGGCTCAATATTGATTTTAGATTTGGAAACAGGAAAGAACTCTTGTAAATGCATTAATTAGAGGTATAATTACATATTTTTTCTCAGCCAAGAAGGAAGACTGTCATAAATTTTATCTCATTTGAATCCCTTGATGATCCTGGAGAAATGGCAGAGCAGATAATCAGCTCTGAGTTGTAAGAGAAAACAAAGTCTGGAGATGTCCTATTACTTGGCCAAAGTCACAGTGGCAGAGTTGGGAGCAGAGTTATGACTCACACCCAGATCCTTGATTTCAAAGTTACTGTCAGATTTCTTTTCACTTCTCTTTTCCTAGACAGTGATTATAGTACAGGGGCTTCTGTAATACAGAAATGTGTTAGTTGCTTAAGTGGAGTTGAATAGTGTTCTCCTTTGCTCCGAGGCCATTTTTTCACTTAATTCTCAATCCGTTTTGGAAGATAGATTTTCTTCATCATAAGCAAATAAAGCATAGTGATGGCAATTAAATAATTTATATCTCAAGAATAAATTACTATGAGGTATAGATAACTAAGTTAGAGGATTTGAGTGATTTTAAGTCTCATTGCTATATATTGTCATTTGCTTAATTAAATGTTTTCAGCAATATCTAATTTTTACATTTCTACCCAGCATACTGAGTGTCTGTCTCAACACACATTCATATTAGCTTTATCATTTTCAAATTGGCAGATATGAAATTGTCTGATTTATATTTTATTTATAAAATATTTATTTGATTTTATTTAGAAAGTTTATTATGGCATGAATGTGGATAATGTAATGAAGAGAAATGACACTTGTAGTGCTTACTTAGAAGTTGCTAATAAATGTTAGATAAATGAAGTTGAGGTTTTTAACTAAAGCAAACACAAATCCGATGGACATAAAAGCTAATTCAGTAATCAGTAAAGAGCCTAAATTCTTTAGCTGAAATATAAATTATATATATGAGTGAAATGTAAACATTTTTGTGTAAATTCCTGCATAATTAGGCTTGAATATGTTCACATGAAAATAGAAAGTGTTGTTTCTATAGAATCTAAATTTGATTCTGTCTCTGAGGGCTTTTCTTTCTTTTTTTTTTAAAAAAAAAAAAACTTTGGAGGCTGATATGAATGTGTATGCTTGTGTGTATGTGCTAGAGGAGGATATATGAGCTGTTAAGAAACAGACTAAAAACACCCTTTAAATATTCTGTAGAAGAAAAATATAGAAAAAAAAATGGACAAAAAACCTCTGAATATTTGGAGTTTTAATTTTGTAAGCTATGGACAGGAATTACCCTTTTTGGTGACCTAAAGATGTGTATTTATTGGTTGGGACCTCTAGGAAACAGACCCTGAGACAGAGTTAAGAGGTTAAGAATAAAAGTGGCTTATTGGGGTTTATGACTGTGAATGATAGAGGCAGGAAGCAAGCTTGGGCAGGAAAGTCTTCCATAGCAGATGCAGGTCTGATATCCATGCAAGAAAGAGAATGTGAAACAGAATAAGGCAAAGCAGATCTGACAACATCTTGGCCAAATCCATGGAGATTACCATTAAAAAGAGTCACATGTTGCACATAAATGTCCAGACTTGAATATACCCACTAAGCACATTCACTGGCTGGGATGTGCCTGGGAAGAGCTGGGCCTCGGTATGAATCCTGAGGCCTATTCTGAAGGGACTTCAGCTGCTGGGTTTCATCTCACTGCACTCCTTGGCAAGTTCCTTCTTGAAGGGAAATCCAAGCAGTGGGCCTCTGTGGCTGCCACAACATGATATTAAAACAAATCTCATAACTGGGTTCTAAGAAAAAAGGAAGGAAAGAAAGAAAGACAGGAAGGAAGGAAGGAAGGAAGAAAGAAAAGACCACAATAATATATTCAACTTTCAGAAGTAGAGAACAAACCTAAAGATACTAGAGATGGGTGGGGGAGGGAGGGAGTGGGGTTGGGGAGTGATAGATCAGGTGAAGGGCATAAAGAAAAATTACAATTTGTAATAATGAATATGTTAATAGTAATTAAGAAATAGAAAACATATTCTTACCCTATCAAATGTGCAAATGTGAAAACAATAAAAACAGATTTTATTGTTAAAAACAATAAAATACAGGATTGGCAAGTGGTTGGTGAATAAACTGATAGTAGGAATATTCACAGGTATATTTATTATTTTAAAAAATGCATGCTATGTTTTAAAAACATTAAGAATGTCCACTAATTTTGTCCCAGGATTCAAAGTATAACAAAATAAATATAATTTCAGTGATGAGCACAGACTCCTTCTGTAAGACCAATATGCCTCTGATAGAGTACCTAACAAGATGGTCCTCTACATGCCTGGTCTCTCCAAGACTTCAAGAAGTAACGCAGCATAATCCAGTCAAATAATGTTGGCTGAATACCAGGAGATATTACCACTTACATGATATCATCATTTACTTCCTTTTTCACACCAGGATTCTGGCCATACTGGAAGGGCCATATCTGTAGCTTTACTGATCAATAGTATGACAGTGAATACTCCCTCAACAGGGTATATAATGTGACTACCTTCTTGATTTTTATAAAGAAGATTGCCTGTTGACCACTGTCAGGAAATCCTTCATGCTAGAATATTTTTAAAAAATAAAAATACAACAGAGCACAAGAGACAAGAAATCCTTTATTTATCTTCTTCTTCTTCTTCTTTTTTTTTTTTTTTTTTTTTTTTTTTTTTTTTTTGTTTCTTTACAAGAATGCTAATAACAGAACTCTGGACTTGGAAACAAATGAGTTCTGCTGTCCATTTGCTTATGACATTTCAAATTTATGAAATTATTTTCTGCCTTGGAAAGAGCTCCTTCTTTTATTTCAGGTATCAGCTTAAGGCCACTGACAGATATGTCATTTGTTCTGTTTATTTTCTTCTTTGAGCTTAAAAAAGTCAGTAATTTTCTTATCTATTGACTTGTTCTATTTTTTAAAAATCAATTCATATCTTAGAATGTATAGTCAAGGAAAAACATGGGGCTTGTGCAATTTGTTGATTTTGTATACTCATGCCTAGGAGAGTGCTTTGCATGTAGAAGTCCTTTAATAAGTAGTTGGGAAAGAAGAAAGGAAGGAAGGAGCAAGGCAAGGATAGAGGAAAGGAGGAAGAAAGCAGAAATTAATAGAGAGAAAGAAAGAAGCTTGCCACAATTCATAGGGAAGGTGTGAAAGGATTCAGCAACGGAATAAAGCTTGGTTTCCAGTCTATATTCCTTCAATGTGTTTCTCTATGAAAAGAATAACCTTGAAACATCAGATATATATATATTTTGTTGTTGTTGTTTGAGATTTATTTAGG
Organism: Cynocephalus volans; assembly: GCF_027409185.1. NCBI lineage: Eukaryota > Metazoa > Chordata > Mammalia > Dermoptera > Cynocephalidae > Cynocephalus > Cynocephalus volans. The sequence goes on from NC_084469.1 coordinate 70,342,942, forward strand.
TCTAACATTCATGCCATTTCCAAATCTCATACTTTGTCTTAAGTGCCTAGGCAACACTATGGTATTCTTGTACTTGCAAAAATGAGGCTTGAGGCCATGATAAACTTTTTTCAGGTTTACTTCCAGAACACATGGGGAGATAGAAAGGTTCAGGGGGCACTAAGAAAGGAAGGAATGGTTATTAATGAACCTTCTTATTCCAGAGGTCACTGCGATAGTGCCACTATTACTAATGCTACTACTACTACTACTACTACTACTACTACTACTACTACTACTACTACTCCTCCTCATAATAATAATAATAATATCAACAATAAAAGGAAAAATCATTGTTTTAAAGTCCTCTAGTTTTGACAGAGCACTAAACTAAGCTGTAGAAGGAGGAATTTTTGTCTCCATTTTTAAAATGACAGAACTGTGTTTCATAGAGAATAAAGTAAAATGCCTTCCCCACCTTCAGGGAAAATTCTCTCTAACAACAGGAAGAATTAAAAACAAAGAAACAAACAAACAAACAAACAAACAAGAACATAAACAACCACCACCTCATTTATTGAACACCTTATGCTCTTGACATTATGCTCAGTAGATTTGCATTCAAATTTAATTTATTCTACATAATATTTTGAGGTAAGTATTAATGTTATATAAGTTTTACGAATGAGATAACAGAGAGTTTGACTTGATGCATTTCTTGCCTAAGGTGTTTGAAGCAGGATTCAAAGTGAATCTGTCTGATTTCACACTCTAGATTTTGACATTCTCTTGTACCTCCACTTGATTTCCAAGAAGTGTAGCTCATGCCAAGGGTGTCAATAGTTTGGAAAGGGATCTAGAGAACTTGGAAGCAGGTCAAAACATCCTTTATACATAGGCATAGGAGGCAGAGTGGTGTCAGAGAAGACATGAGGTAGTAGGAGTAATTGTAAAATGAATTGTCTTTTTTGTGAATAGCTTTTATTATGGTATTTTGAAAAGCTGAGTATAGCTTATTTGTGTTTTAAAAAGTGTTTCTTTTTTCTTTTGTTTTTCCCTCCCTGCCAACCATAATACTATATGTTTGCTTGTAATATTTTGGGCACAGATAGGGAGAAATGTGGCATTTATTTAAAAAGCACTAATTTGAGGACAACAGTGAGGAAACAGTTGCAGTCCATCGTAAGTGACTGAAGATGGAAAGTCTAAATGAAATGCAAGGCAAGTGAATAACAAATGCTTAATTATCTAAAGAAACCATGGTAAAGTTGCAGGATGTTCTAAACTTTGCTCCAGGCAAGCAAGAGTATGAAAAATGACCTACTTAAAAAGAAACTAAGTTAATTCATTGACCTTTTTTGAAACTCAGCCCATCTTTCTTCATTGGATACAAATAACATTTGTCTCAGTGGAACCTGTAAAAATGAGCTAAGGAAAAAATACTCCTTGGGGGGAAAAATCTATGTAATGAATGGTTCTTTTTTAGAAAAATCAAGATATTACATAGAGTCTTCATGGAATACCTTCATGGAATTGAGTCATTTCTACATCTTTAAGTCAAAGTGATAAATTGCAAACACACAAGGTCTGTTTTTAATCAGGATTGCACAGATTATCATTTCAAGGGGACTGGATAAAGAATTTCCTTAATGCAGACTTTTGAAAAGAAGTATTCACATCTCAGGCAGACCAACAATACAGGATATACACTGATAGGTGGGAATGTCCTCATATTATGCATTGATTGAGTTTTAGTCAATATGTACACACTAAGCCATGTTGTAGCCACTGGGGATGAAATATATATGATAAATACTATATATAGATATAGGTATGTTGATATGTATATAATATAGAGTTCATGATATAGGGGATGGAGGGAAGTACCACTAAACAAACTTGTATGGAGACCAAGAAAGTCTTTTTTAAGGTAGTGACACCAGAGACTATGTCTTGAAAAACTGATTGAAGTTTAACAAATGAAGAGTGTGTGGATAATGGGATCTGTTAAATAAAGTCTTAATGGTGAGAGAAAATCAAAGGGATATATGGTCAGGTAAAAAATTGCATTAATGATCAAGATGATCTAGAGAAATTAAATAGTTTTCAATTTCTGAACAGTAATAAGATATTTCCTTAAAGAGATTGTTCTATGTACAATAAATTTAGGCTAGAATTTAGAAATTCAAACATTTCTACAAATTTCTGTGTGACTGGATGAGTTCCTTTACTTTTTGTGATGAACTATCCAATTTTTAAAAACATTGTTAATACTGTTTCATTCCTGATAACGAAAAATATATACTCCATAGTTTGCATTTGCTCTTCACCAAGTAAGAATATCTTTATATTATTATTATTTCTATTTTTATTTTTATTGAATGAAACAAAATGTGACATTTTTGATAAGACATTTCTACTTAGAACAATCCAAAGCTTTTTTGCATTACTGGTAGGTAAAAATGTACTTCCGCAATGTTAAATGCAAGACACCCATTTTTATTGTAGCCTCTGGATTTGGAGTTGAAAGTTTGAAAGACAGGAGTGACATAGGGAAGAGGGATGTTGGCTTAACCATTACCTGGGACAGTTGGGGGACCAAGAATCTCTTTCCATGTGATGTGTTGGTTAAAAGATGATTTACCTCCACCCATCACAAGCTGAATCATTTTTAAAAATCGTGAACTACCTCCAGATCATGTCCTTTCATGAAGTAGGCAGCCAGGGGTGGGGAGATGCAGGGGTAGCTGCTTCTGTAACATATGGAGTCTTTTCTAAGACTCCTGGAAGAACACGAGTTCTCCCCAGATAAATCAGGCACAAGGCCAATAGGAGGATTTGGGAGCAAGCCAAGCAGTGGTTTTCTTACCTGTGAGGATACCCTCCTAATGAACTCTTCACCCAATATCTGTTTTTGTTGTTGTTGTTGTTGTTGTTTCTTACATTGTCGGTGGCATGGATTTCCTTAATTTTTGTAGAAAGAAGATTGGAAGGGATACATCCTTTTCAAACATTAAACACACATGCACACAAACACACACACATTCAGAGCAACTAAAGAGGAGGAAAAAAGTACAAGTGTGTGACTCCACGCTTGTTTTAGGACAAAGGAGAGTATGGAGAAAGACAGTCATCTTTCTCATGGTCTTTACATTTCTGACATGAGAACTGCTTCTGGAGACTGAATAAAAATTGTAGGCGGCAACAAACTATGTGCTAGTTGCCATTGTCATTGCTTTTACTCTTATTTAATCCCTATAATGGTAAAGTAGCTATTTCAAAATATCTTATTAAAAATGAGGATTATGATTATGAGAATCCTTGAAGTTAAATGATACAGCCAAGGTCAGACAGGTGACAGATTCTTGGTACATATAGTTTACAATAAATATTTTTGGACAAATTAATGGATGAATAAATTGATGAGTGAGTAATGATAATCTCATGTGAGTAATTTTACCTGTACTTAAATTTATATCTCACTGTGTTCTTTGAAATTTAAATTAATTTTTAATTTCTTATAGGTCTTTGCTCAATATGCACAGATATTTATCCCCAACAAATGCCATAACTCTCCAGTTTTGCTGATGATTAAATCCTCATAGCCCAGTGAATGTGACAGCTGGCTGCTTGCACACATTTACTTAATCATTCATTTTCCTGTTTGGTGTCTCCTATGGTAGGTAAAGTAGGTTGAGATAGTGCTGTGCTCGTATTGTTTTTTTTTTTTTTTTTTTGATTATTAAAAATAATCCCCCAACCCCAAGCATGTAGAACAGTTAAATATACTTGGGTAAGCTTGAACTAGTGTGACTGTCATTTTACCTACACCTTTTGACAAACCATTTTTAACTCTAAAAGGAGCTGTCCAGTGCTGACCATAGCTAGAATCAGAGGGATTTTCGGACAGTCCAAGATCTTTGGATGTGCATGGTGAACTTAAGACCATGAACCCCACAGACAGCTCAACACGTAACACCTGCTGTCACACTGAGGTGCTTTGGAATGGGCTTAGGTGGAAGAAAAAGCAAACACTTATTCCCCAAAGACACTCATCCAATGTGAACATACCACATAGGGTCAGAAATTTTTCCAAGCTCACTAGGTACCATGTTTTTGAATAATTAAATTGTACTTTCTATTCCCATATTGATACTCATTATTTTCCTTGAAATCTATGTGGTTTCATGTGGATTAGTTTAAAATGAGTTGGTAAAGAAGGAAAAAGGTTTGTTTTCTTTGAATTTATAGGGATGCACTGTTTATGTAAGAGTATCAACGATTAACAACATCTGAGAGATGTACATTTTGACAACTCTTTATATATTCAAAAAATTGAATAGATAGATATAGATATTAGTAGATAATACCCTTTTGTGTTTATTGGTGGTTTCCTTCCTTTTGTTTCTATGACCTAGTTCTTCATCCTTAGTACTTAAGACCATATAGAACATACCCTTTCAGAAATTCCCAGTGCTCAATAATTGTTTTAAATGTTGTGACAAAGTTGACTTTAGATATAGCTCCACAAAGAGGATAATCTAACATTGTAGTCTGGGAAACAGAAAGTTGAAAATGGATGCTTTAAAAATGGATGCTTTTATAAACATAATATATTTCATCATATTTAACATTTATCAGCATCTGATTAGTTGAAAACAGTAGCTATGGTATTGTTGATGGTAGACCAGGTACATAAGGAGAGTTAATTGTGTGTGTGTGTGTGTGTGTGTGTGTGTGTGTGTGTGTGTGTGTGTGTGTGTGTGTGTGTGTGTGTTTAGTTATTGGAAGCTCAAAAAAGGGGGTTAATTGACACTGCAGAGTAGTTTTCTAAGTCAAAGCTGGTATCTGAGATAGGTTCTGGTGCATGAGTAGGAATCCACTAAGAGGCTGGAGGTAGAAGGAGTAGACAAATTCTCCATCTGTTTCCTTGGAAAGTCAAATTCCAGAAACAGCCCTATGAAATAAATGCCTCTGGGCTAAAACATGAAAGACCATAATTTCTTTTTTCTAAGAAAGACTTTTTTGTTTGTTTGTTTGTTTTTGTTTTTAAAAAGAATTTGTACCACAAGGACAGGAACCCTATCCAGTTTCCCTCACCATGAATCCTAGTGCTTAACACTGTGCCTATCTCATAATAATTGTTCAAGTAATATGTCACAAATGAATCAACAAACATAGACAATTAAATCAAGAATAAACATGGTTAGAATAGGCACTTCTTCACAAGGATTTAAATGTAGTTGTTTTCAGATCCCACAAGATTCTGGATTTTAAAACTGGATACTTACTATAAACTTAGAATATATCTCTTTCATATTTAATATATATAAGCATCTGATTATTTGAGAACAGTAGCTATGATATTGTTGATAGCAGACCAGGCACATAAGAATAACCCACATCAGTGTACCCTTTTTAGATTGCTTGTGTCTCCCCTTCCTTCCAGAAGACATGACTTCTCATTTATGGCAGTGGCACAAAACTCTGTGCACCCCAATTGTTATATTCTGTTTAGAAAATTAAGGGAAAGGAAGTTATTATTTATCGAATATCTACTATTTTTATAATTTTATTTGTAGCTATGTGAAGGGGGTGGTTGTTATGATTCTCATTTTGCATATAAGGAAATAAAAATTCTGGGCAAATTGAGTCCTAAAAAGTACCCAGGTAGTAAAAGTCAGAGCTGGGTTCCTGCATTTGTCTGATTTCAAACTCTGCTGTATTGGGCTTTCTATCTGGAAATGGAGACGATAACAGCGAGATAAGTAGAAAGTCAATGAATCCAAAACTGAAGGTGAAGAAGAAAAAGAATAGAGGTAGACTAAATATTTTGCCACCCTCTAAATGACTACATCTATTCTTGGATTTGACTTTCCAAGGAAACAGATTAATTAATATACAATTAATTATATATACCCTTATTAATCACCTTCAGTCTCAGGGACAAAATGGTGTATGGGGGAGAGGAGGACTTGACTTCTTGCACCTTATACAACTGGAGAGATGTCGTCATAAATAATTATGCTATAATTATATCAATTGGATATTTTCTTGTTTATTATCCAAAGTGCTGTAAAGATAACATGCAAAGTGTCTTTATCCATTTTCTGTTGCTATAACAAAATGCCATAAAATGGGTAATTTGTAAAGAAAAGAAACTTGTCTCTTAAAGATTTGGAGGCTGAGAAATGCAAGGGCATGATACCAGTATCTGGTGAGGCACTTTTTGTTTTTCATCATAACATGGTGAAGGTTATCAGATGTAAGAGGAAAAGGGTATGCATGTCAGCTCAGGTGTCTTCCTTTTCTTCTAAAGCCACCTGTCCCATCATAGAGACCCATCCTGATGACTTTATCTAACCCTAATTATTACCTTCTAAAGGCCCCACCTCCAAGCAACATATGAATTTGGAAATTGTTTTCAACACATGAAATTTGGGGCACATAGCATAAGGTAAGGAGATAGTTGATCTATTGTTATTATTATTTGAATGATTGTGTTATATTTTGTGAAAGGAATGTAGGAAAATTAATAGAACATTCTTGAATAACCATTACAATTAGTTCAGATTTGTCTGGGTATGGGTGATTCAGGAATGTTGGGTAGGGAAACCCAAAATGGAGCTGCTTGCAAAGATTAGTTGGTTTCAAGAGAATCAGTCCTTCATTCCTCAAAAACCTGTGAGACTTACCATTTGAAGCAAAACTCTGATTTAAAAGAAATTTTGAGAATAAGTACTAGTCTGTAGGCTTGCATTTTTTTCCCTTACAGTCAGAAAATTTCACGATTATATTATAAAAATAAATGTATATTTCTACTCATAGCTTTTAAATAAATATTTGTAGAATAAATAAATCATACAAACTCCTATGTGCCTGGTATTGTGCTTAGAACAAGTGAAAAACAGTTTTTGAGTTTTCATAGGTGGGGACTTGAGAGCTTTACAAATAAAAAGATTAAAAAAAAGTAATTTAAGGATTATAATAGACTCACTTTACAATTTGTGATTATGTGTGATTTACCATTCTGAATCTTCAGTGTGGTTGTTTTATTATGAGCTAGGCACTTTTATATGACCACAATGATAAGAAATTTGGAATTCAGTAAATTTGTGATTTTTGTATTCATAAGGTTAACAGAGTTGAACTTTTTGTTAAACTTAAGTACAGCCATAATTAGATTTATGTATATGTGTATGTATATAATTATTATATATGTGTGTGTATATGTGTGTGTGTGTGTGTGTGTGTGTATACACACATATATTTGGGAGAATTTCTTTAAATGTAGTTTCCATGTGCAGCAACATTTTATTGTGTGTGACAGAGCACTATTGAAACTTTTCTTTCGATCCCATTACCTTTACTATTGTTGCTGTGATATTATCTATCTTAGAAGCTACCTTTGCATTCTAACACCTGTGGATCTCTTAAAGAAAGGGATTAAGATTTGTTCATAAACTGCGCTATTTCTAAACAAATACATTCATGAGCTATCAATGAAAATAATAATCAATGACTATATTGACATGATGAAATAAACTTCAAATTCCATTTCCTTGTTCTCACTCTCAGCAGAGCATACTTCAGCAACTCCAGACACAAATAGTAATAAAAGAAACTACTTACTATGTGCCAGGCTTTGGATAATAAAGCGGGGAAAACATTTAGTAATTGAAAGAGGTGGGAATGAACCTTGCTGGCTCTCAGTTTCTCCTTTGCAGAATGGAGTCAAGGAAAGTTTTTATAAAGGTCTTACATAATTAACTTTGCTCACTCTCTGTGATTTCAGTCACACATCAGTAGAGATTAAGTCGGACTCGATATCAAAGAAGCATTCTTCAAAACAACATTTTAGTGACTTTACAAAGTCATACTTTTAGTATTTCTCTTATGGGATAACTGCACAAAGATTGTTAATGATTAGGTTTTAAGGAAATGTTTATAAATCTCATACTGGTTGTGTGTTTTTTCTCACTATATGTTCCATTTCTACAGTTATTCCACAATAGATAGAAGGAAATAACCCAACCCCCTCTCCCATGATGTTCTATTTTCTATCCACCAGTTATACCAAATTGCAATAAGCAGATATTAGAATCTTCATAATGGCATCTATTCTGAGATGACATCACTTTCTATATCATTTGAAAATAGACTTGGGGAAAAACATGTTTAAAAATGGGATTTGTCTTATTTACATTTCTTCTGAACTCTAAAGTAATGTGCCTCCTACACTCTGGAAAATAGTTACTGAAGACTGTCTTCCAAAGTAACTGAAAAATTTGCTGCAAGGAAGCAGAAAGACAAATGAAACACTCTATGTTATATTTAAACACTGATTTTTCACATAGCTAAGCCTCTGAATGATCACTGTTTCTGAGAGGGGATTCAAGGTGGTGACAATCTGGTTTAGAACTTCAGGGGAGACAGCAGGGGGTGTGAAGGTCTGCATGTGAACTTTGGAGTCAGAGTTAGGTTGAACTTCTGTCCCCAACATTTCTTAGTTGCATTACCTTGACTAAGATATTTCATATCCCTGAGAGCCTTTTTGTTCTTTCTTTTTTTAATTGTACATATTTGTGGGGTACAGTGCATTGATTCAATACATGCATATAGTGTACAATAATTCACTTTGGGGAGATAGCATATCCATCGCCTGAACATTTATCTTTTCTTTGTGGTGATTACATTCAAAATCTTCTTTTCTAACAATTTAGGAATATACAGAATAATATCATTAGCTATAAGGGCAAATGATCGTAGCTACTTTTCAAAGCTCTTATAGGTTCAAATGGAGATATTCAGAACACGTAGTTTCTACTCAACTAATTGGGTTACCTTACCTGCCAAGTTTAGACTTCTCACTGAAGGGCAATAACCCAAATATTACTCTCTTGGACTTTGCATCTCTGAATGCTGGGTCACATTGGAACTAAAAATGGTTAGTAACAGACAATGGGCTTGAAAATAAATTTGGGAAGAAAACTGAGTTTTGTTCACACTTAATACAGAAACAAAACTGTTCTTATTATCTTGGTAGAGTAGCCCTACGGAACATAACCAGAGGGCCCAGGCTATTTGTTCAGACTCAAAAACAGCTGAGGGGGAAGAGGCATTCCAAAACCACCTTTCACCTAACCCACCCCCAGTAGGTCCTGGTTTCTGCACTTTAGCTGTTCCACTGTGGTTGTCACATTGACAAAGGGCTGACTTCCTTTCCACTGATAGCAACACCTGTCTCTGAGTCATTTTGCCTCATTTTTCCATGCAACCATTTCAATAAATGTCAAGGCGCTGAATTTTCAAATGTGCAAATATTTATGTAAGAGTGAGAATAAGCACAACAGTAATTTGATCCTAAGATATTCAGAATGTTTCAGAGGCATAAATTAATTACACCGCACAGCTCCCTGTTAAGTAGGGCAGTACTGCTCTGACTCTTGCACATTCTGTGTCCAGGGTTTCCCATCTTAGAGGTGAAAAGGTATAAAAAGTCAGCCCTGATCCTTCATACATCTTCAGAAGAAGTCTGCAAATAGCAATTATTTGTATGGCTTTATTTTATATAGAATTTCTATCTGAGTATGTTTTGTGCTTTTATAACAGAACACCACAACAGGGTAATTTATAATAAACAGAAATTTATTTTCTCACCATTCCAGAGGCTGGGAAGTCTAAGATCAAAGTGTAGGAATCTGGCAAGGGCTTTGTTTTGTTGCTGCACCATAAGGCATCACATGGTGGGAGGACAAAGAGAGGGCAAGCGTGAGAAACAAAAGGGGGTCAAACTCCTTGTTGTTTCATAAGGGACCCATTCCCCTCCTATGATAAGGGCATTAATCCATTCATGAGTGCAGAGCCCTCACAGCCTAATTACCTCTTAAAGGTCCGACCTCAATACTGTTACAATGGCAATTAAATTTCAACATGAGTTTGAGAGGGAACAAACATCCAGACCCTAGAAATTTCTAACAAGAAAAAAGATATTCCATTCATGCACTGAGTCATTGAAAAATATTAAAATTTACCAAAAGACTTATGTGCCAGATACTGTTCTAGGAGTTGGGTAAACATCAATAAATAAGAAAAATCAATTTGTTTATTTTCTGTCTGCTCCCACTAGTATGCATGTGGGCAGAGACTTTGATGTTTAGGTAAGAAAGAATAGGAGGGTCACCATGTATGATTATTGTTTTATAAAATTTGGCCACAAAAGCCTCACTGATAGTTTGAGATTTGAGGAGAGAAATTACAATACTGTTTTTACCAATGAAGAGAGAATCAAAGAAATGAAGTGACTTGATCATGGTCATATTTTCTTTGGTGCACACCTATGATATAATGATTGTTGAAATTCTAAATTTAGGGCTTTCCTTTCACAACATGGAATGATGGAGATCACTTCTATCTGGTCTTGGTATTCACCAAAGTGCTCAGGGAGTAATCAAGGCATTAGTCATATGTTTTGGCATGGGAAAGATTGCAGCAGGGATAGTTTTATAGAAAAGAGGCTGCTTAAAGCTTTAGAGAACAGATTTTGACAGAGAAGGACAGGTAAGGTAGATGTAAAAAGAAGAACAGAAGCACATATAGAAAACAGATTTGGTGTGATAAATGTTAGGATAGAGTGATGCAAAACACGATAGCAGGGTCCAAAATAGGAGAGGATGAACTGGCGTTATAGCAGCTGTTGCTCACACCTGCTTCATCCTTTGGATTGTGAGCTCTCCCAGGCCAGAGAATGGTAACTCATTTATCTTTGTATCTCCAGCCCTTAATACAGTGCTTGTCTCATTAGAAGTGCTCTCACTGTGGTCATTGATTGGAATCACATTATCCAACCTTATGCAACGTTGGGGAATTAAAGAGGATGGGAGATGGTAACACGTCTTTACTTTTCTTGTGTTACTGTGGGTGTGTTAAGAAATTAAATTTTGAAGTATTTTGACAGAATTAGCACAAGTCTGAAAAACCACTAAGGAAGAAAGAAAGGTTGGTTTATTTATCAGCTTCCTGATTCCCTCATACAGGATATTTTTGGATATTATTTAGAAATAGGCCCCTAGAATTTCCCCCTCACATCAGATCATCTGCATACATGGAGATAGTGAGGCTTAGGTAGTTTTATTTGCCTCTAAATATATAAAACAACAACAAAACTAATTTCAAACTCCAACATCAAATGATCAGACAAGCAGCTATTGAAAGAATGACTAACAGGTTTAGAAAGAATCAATGGCATTCCCTTATCTTTGGACCCCTTTGGAGACATCACTTAGCAACACTTCCTAGCAAAAGAGAAGGGGAGAAAATGTTAAAGATTGTGGTAATCATCAGTACAATCTGCCTCTATCTATGATGCAATATATTTCAATATGTTCGCTGGGTTCTCAACAAATGTATGTTTTCAGCAAGGATGGACGAAGAAACACACTGTTGCTTAGGGAGGGAACTATTGGAATTGGAGTTAGAAAATTCTGTATTCCGACATCATTGCTAGCAGTGTGACTTTGAGGAAGCCACTTATGCTGTAATTTGAAGGAAGAAGAAAAGTATATCATTCAGGCCACCTCACACACGTTTCTTTGATTTAATTCCTTGATCATTTTAGAGACAAAAGATTAGTGTTCTTCATTTAACAGGTCAGAGAAATCATGATGAGAAGAGTGACTTATTCAAAGTCACTCAAAACATAAATGTCAGATTTGAAGATACATTTATGCCTTCATCCTAGCCCACAATCGTTTCCTCTGTATCACATGACTTTTCTTACATATGTTGCACTCATGTGAAGATACGCAGATTACTTCTAGAGTCGGTGTTTTACTTAGCATTACACTGTATAAAATGTCTTGTGTAAGTAGTGATTGCAAGTTTCTCAGAAATCATTTGCTTGCTTGCTTTGTATTGAGGGAAGCACAAAAACAGAAAACATAAGCAGATAAACCTCAGGTTCTGTAATTACCATGAACAACTAAGAATTTGAAGAAAGTAATCTTCCACCTACCGTGGGTATCTCTGCTGCAGAGAATCTTACGCAGGGCCCCCAAGCAAGTCTGATGCTTCACAAATAAGTAATTAGTAGGAGTTTTGAATTGAATGGAAAGAAATAGACATTTAGAGAAAACTGATCTTCAATACCAATTAATTCATCTATTCACACGCCAGATATGTATTCTCATAATACATCTCTTCACTTAGATTTTTTGGAACAAAGACATTCAAAGGAAGAATACATGTAGCAGACAAAGGAGGAGGGATGGAGCCTGAGAAGAGATGGATAAGAATCAGTAAGTGAAAGACAAGGGAGAATTATATAATTTTTAAAAATGTAGAGAAGGAAAAGTAAAATGTATGTATTTGTTATAGAGTTTCAAAGTTTAATATAAAGAATAAAAAACAAAAGCCACTGAGTATATTTGAAGAAACAGTGCTGTGATGTATTTTGACCACTGTCACTAAGGGAACAATAGATCTACAAAAACCTGCTTTTACTAACCCTCTATATGGTAACTTTCTATTAAAAAGAGCATCTACTCAATTTCCTTGTTACTGGTTTGCCTCTGGCTTGCCTCCCAAGAAGGTCAGACTCAACTTCTTGTTTATACAAGTCTAATTGTCTCTGTCCTAGAGGGACACAGAGATTCATTCCCCTATGCTTGCCTCTCCGTCATAGGGCGTAATCATACCTGGACTGTAAGATCCACAAATGGCCTGGGCTAATCATAGTTAAGATGTGGCCTGTGTACATGAGAACCACTGATGAATGGTTCACCATAGTACATATATCTGTCTCATTTTATCTGCAAAGTAATTATCATTCTCTGTTTCACAAATGAAAAGGCTGAAGGTCAGAAAGCCAATGACTTGTGGAGCCTGGTTGCCTTGTTTCATGTAGCTTTGCACTTTGCAATACACCCCTCTGCTTTCACACTTAGAACGTAAAGATTGTGAAGTCAGCCTCCTTGTCTGTCTTCACTCTATTCTTAGCATCAACGATGTTTGGTATGTAGTAGGTGCTCAAAAAACCCTTGTGGAATGGCAGATCCATTCCTTGTCTGTTATTTAGTCATTCAGCTTCGTCTCCTTATTCTGTATAAAATAGAGCTTAGTATTTTCTCACCTGTCCTCTTAGGTGTACGAATGTGAGCTAAAAGGCATTAATGGCATGAGTACAATTTTTTTTTGAAAATATAAAATATGAAAATATAAAGAAAGAATATAGTAACCAACATCAATGATTATAAGCAAGAAGGAAAAGAAGGGGTGAGTGTAGTGCATGTAGCTGATGCTATTGCACTGACATTGATCTGACTGAGCAGGAATCATGCAGCAACTTTGTCTAAGAACAGACATGAGAGGAGGAAGAGGAGGAAAATTCTATTTTGAGAGATAATGTGAAAAAAGGAGGGGAGTCACTATAATGGGACAAAAAGAGAGCCTGTACCCCCAAAGAAGAATGTAGGAGGATTTCAAAAACAGAACAGATGGAATGCAACAAAAGGGTCAAGGAGGGTATTGGATTGAAAGGAACAAAAGGAATGGTGAGGAAATTATCCAGGGTTAGTTGTGAGATTTGAGTCCTTTGAATTATTGTAAAAGAATCAAGTTGTCAGGATTTTAAGTGACTCTAGCATGTAACCCCTCTCAGTACTTGAACACATTTTACTTTTGTATATCTCAATATTTTATAAACCTCTTTGGATGGCAAAGAAAAAACAGTAGAACCACAAGGGTGGTAGGAAGTCCTAGAAAATTTCTTTTTAGCTTAGTCTGGTTCCTGATTCTTACTCTGAGGGGAATTTGGGCAATTCGTCAGCACGTGTTTAATACCCATTGTAGTACCTGCTATAATTAAAGATGCTCCTCTCCTGGTCAAAGTTCTTTCATTGAAGTAGTTATGTCCCTCTGCCCTTTGTTAAAGTGACAGAAACAAATTGTTGCCCATGTCTCTATGGTCCTGTGCAGTCTTATGCATTAGAGCAAAAATGCAGTCTTAGTGGTAGTTGTAGAAGTAGTTGTCATTGTCACTGATCAGCTAAATTACTCCTTTTTATTATCATTGGCTAAATATTTTATATGCATTATCTTCCTCAATAATCATCTTAAAAAAATAATGGGGTAAGCATTGTCTTCATGTAACAGAAGAGACATCAGGAATTCAGAGATGTAAAGAAAATGTAACTGATTACTTATAACACTGGTTAGTGAAAAAGCCAGAAATAAAACCCAATGTGTGGTATCAAGTCTGGGCTCTTAAAACACCATGCCCTACATGTCTGTATGGAGAAGCTGTGATCAAAACGACATGGCTCGTCTGATTGTTACCTAGGACCAGAAGGCAGACTATAAGAAGACTCAGGACTCTAATATTTGGGGATAGTATTAATTCAATTAGAATTTGTTTTGAGAAACTATTACACTCCGTAAACTACCTTAGGTGCTGTTTCATATACCTCGTCTCAGGTGGGTGTTTCTATCTGTTTTATAGATGAGAGGACTGAGTTTCAAAGAGTTGAAGGTGGTCACTTAGCTTTGTTTAGACTCAGGTCTGAATCCTGGCTCCATTTTTTATTATGACATTCTAAAGCCTGTACTCCAGCTACTCTACAACCCTGCTGTTCTCATCCGCTGAAGTTCTGAATTGCTAGCAGAAAGCATCCAATTTTTTTGGTGACTTTCACTTTGCTTTTTTAAACCACCAATACTTATTATAGATGTAATTAGTTATTGGAGTTATGGCTTAGGGAAAGGAGAGTGCCATCATGTTCTTTACAGAAATAATACCACTTGATAGAGTAGTCCCTGGAAAAGTTTTCATTTAGTGGAAAAAAAATTTCACCTCAATTCTGAATAAGTATTATTGCAAGTATTTCAGTGTAATTCAAAATTGGCAATTTAAGTAGCATCAGTCATTGGCTATCCATAATTGATGCTGGAAATGGTGACCTGTGGAGTATTATGTGACAGGGACATCCAGGAGCTACAGAAGCAACAGTCCATACAGTAAAGTCATGATGCATATTGTGTGGAAAAAACATTAGTGATGGGATATTGCTAATTTACTTGCAAGAATCCCATATATTATTCCATTTGCATATGACATATATATGGCTGTGATCTACACAATGGGATAGTAAAGAAACTATTGTTTTCTAGTCTAAGGATATACTGCATTATAAAACAGGAAATCACCTATAAGGAAGCAATATTTACACATTGAGGCACTTGAATGATTCTCTGGTCTGATTTAAAACTTTCAAGTAACAATTTTCAGACACAAATGGGCCAGGTCATGTAGAGGTTAATATAGAAGACCTATATGAAAGAAGTCATGTCTGTCAAAGAAATTCATATTAAGATGCTATATTAGCATAACAGTAGATTGTTGAGCAAACATTTTCCTAACCAGAGATTTTTTGGTGAAAGAAAAGAGAATTATTTCATTAATGTTTCATAATTGTGATTCTAGAGACTGGTATTTAGATACTTGTTTAGCCACAGACTGTACAACCTTGTCCAAGACTTTTATCATTACTTGACCACATTCTAAACCTCTAATAGTCATTTGATAATGTATTTTCAGCTCTGAAAAATGAATTATGTTTTCCTATCAGCTATTGTAGGGGAATTTGGATGTCATAACTACATATTTGCCAAGAGAAATAAATAACCATTGAACTTCAAAAATCACAACTAAGACCAGAGCATCATTTGTTGGTAAAGCATACATATCAAAGCAATTTTTTTCCATGAATTAATCCCCAAGGAATTAAATTCATGAAATATTACTAGGATACATAGCCCATCAGCACCACCCCTTTTTTGAGTATTCTTGAGAATATCTGAAATATTAGAACACTGCACCACAAATTTATATTGTAATATTTAATTAATAACTCAAATGCCAATTACGAAATGGGTAAAATATCTAGAGAAACAATGAGAATTCCTGTCTTCTTTAGTCTATAAACACACTTACCTCCTGGCATTCATTGGAGCAGTATGCCCTTTTTCTGGCAAACTGACATGACCTTAATATGTGACTGTGGGGCTGTTGTGGAATGGAATAGCCCTTGAGCATTGAAGACACTAAGACTTGAGCTCAGTTCTCAAGTCTCACATTCCCCTTCCACACTTTGTGGCTTTGTGACCTTGTAACAGTATCAAAATACCTCAGGTCCCTAAAGACATGGAAATTATTAATATTTATCAAGTGCTTGCATACTCCAGTAGTGAGTTCCCGGAGCAGCTCGGAAAAAATCCAATTTCCATTTTTTTCCTCTTTCTTCCTCCTTCTTCATTCCCTACTGCCTTCTTTCTTTCTCTTTGAATTAGGTTCTCCTTTCTTATATTTGTTGAATGCCTATTATGAACTGCAGATTATGTTAGGTTCTGGGCATACAAGGATAAATGAGACATGGCTTCTGTACCCAGTAATTTACCATCAGGGCAGACTGAAATAGTAAGGGAGGTGCTGAAATGGAGAAGGCACATAAAAGTAAGTGCTGTGAGAAAGTTCCTGCAAAGGTGCATAAGATCAAAAGGAAGAGAGTAATCAGCTTTACCTGGGAAGGCTTCTTGTTTGCTGAAACATCATAGCTGGGTCTGCAAGAATGAATAAAACTGAAAGAGGTCCAGGGTGGTCTAGACTGCACAATCCACAGAAAATTGTGGAGACACCAAAGTATTTGGCAAGTCTGAAGAAAGAAAGGCGCCTAGGAATGAAAGGCATATGCTGTTTAGAATGCTATAGTAAAAGAAGTTTGGAGGCAAATCACGTAGAGATTTGAATGCAAAAGAAAAATTACTTTGTTATCTGGAAATCATTGTAGAGGCATTAACTTTTTGAAGCTGGTGAAGGATGTTCATATCTTGTATCACTGATTATTATCTTTGTCTCTAATTTTTTTAAAAAGCATAGTCTGTGCTAATTATTATTATCATTGAATTATTACCTAAACTTTATCTTACATATATATGTATATGTATATATAAAATGTAAATACAAAATAACATATATATGTGTGAGTATATATATGTATGCATATGAATATATTTGTAAAAGTAAATACAAAATATGTATATATCTACATATATCTATGTGTATGGTTATGTGTATGTGTGTGGGGGGGGGTGTGCATATCATTTATAAAGTGAAACATTTGGCTTTGTACCTATCATGTAGGTACCAACCTTAAGGGCTTGTTTGGCAATTAAAATTTTAGACATGAGATCAGTAAGCCTCAGGGAGTTTCAGTGATCTACCCA
Source organism: Cynocephalus volans (assembly GCF_027409185.1). NCBI lineage: Eukaryota > Metazoa > Chordata > Mammalia > Dermoptera > Cynocephalidae > Cynocephalus > Cynocephalus volans. The sequence continues at coordinate 70,360,198 of NC_084469.1, forward strand.
AGATCTCATTGCTGGTAATCTTCCTACAGAAATAAATTCTCACATATCTAACCTCAGAGCTCATTCTCTCACACATAAAGATCTGTGCTTCCCATTATCAAGTGGTAAGAAATATGGGTGGGAGAGGGATACCTCCAGTGCCTCCGCAAACACGCATCGAGCTATCTTTGTGTATATTTCATAACCTCTCAAATTTTTATATGCACATTTTAATGTAGAATAATCTTGACATACATTATTTTGAAAAGAACTGAAAAAGTGTGATAATATAAGCATTTTTATGTTGCTACAGAATCTTAGTTTTTAACGTTTGCTTAATACTGTATGCCTTTGATCTTTATAACCTTAATCATTAATTTAATATGTCTCTATTGTTAATATTTAAATTACTTTTCTTTTAAAAACTATCATATAAAAAATGAACAACTAAACCTAAAAATATGATGGGTTGAGAGAAAGCAAAATTTATAATTTCCTTAGAATAAGTTCTTTGTTTAAAATATACTTGGTCAAAATGTATAAACAAGCCTTTGATCCTGATTCATTTCAAAAACTGTTATTCCCAATTATGTTTTTATATAAATAAGAGATACAGTTTTTCCAAATTCAGGCCATTCTATCTGTATGCCTATGGGTCTGTATATCTTTCCGTCTATCTTTTATCTATCTATCTAATTCATAAGTTATTAGTCACAAGGAAAAGGAAATGTAGTTTTCTTTAAGCCCTATGAGGGCTGAATCATCGTCTAATGTATTTGTCTGTCTTGCACTTTCTCCTTCATGATCTATCTGTGCAGGTTTGGCGTTGTTGCAAAGCTGTTATTTAGTGTTAAGGTGTGTATGTGCGTCTCTGGTTATACACCCTTTACTTTTTATATCTGATGGCCTGTAGTGCAAATCACATAGTTAGCAGAAAGTATGGGTGTCTTATGAGACCCCCAAAATAACTTGTCTCTGGTGAATTAGTGCCACTTAACCTCATAAATGAAAGACCCCTTTTCATGGATAGGAAGATGATAATTGCACATGGAATTGGGAAGGGTTTTTGCAAATAACAAAGCTAGTGGTTTCATGGCCAGGATAATGTGTTCAACAAGTCTCATTCAAAAGAGGAGTCTAGCACAGCATTTTATATCAACTGCAATCTCTGAACAGCACAATCTGGGAGACCCGCGAAGACTGAATTACAGTAATCAGCCTTCAAAATGACAAAAGAGTTAATCAGCATCTCCTTGCTTTTCTCGTGAAGCCTCTCAATCTGGTGATATCACAGAAATTATAAAAAGAAGTCTTCATGACAGATACAGAATGCTTCTCAAATGATAACACTAAAGACAATGGGAAGAGGAAAAAAAAAAAAAAAAAACACAAGCTTTAAATTTTTGAGATGCCTGAAACTTTATTCTAATCAGAAGTACTCCCTGGATGATGAGACATAAAGAACAGCTGTTTAGCACTTTGGAAGAACTTAGGCCAGTCTAGGATTTAAATGCTTAAACTTTGGCACCAGAGAAATCTCCATTTGATTGAAAAAAGTGAAGATAAAATGATAAAACCATGTCTTTTAAATACAGGAGATCAGTCTGTTCACAGCAAGACAATGAAGGACAGTTGCAGAGCAAGAGATGATGCCCCTTTCCATTTTAATCTTCCTACCAGAGTTCCCCCTGTCCCTTATCTTCCACTCCCCAGTGCCAGCTTCAAATCTCCATTGAATTAAATTCATGGATAATAGAGGGATCTCATTAACTGAATTTTCTGATTAGAGTAGATTTTCAAAATGGAGCTCCAGGGAAACTCTTCTAAAGTATAATTGTTTGCATTCCCTCACGTGAATCTACTGTGCAGTTAATGCTACCGAGGGTCCACTAGGGCTGGCATGTCCTCCTGAACACCAAGTGTGTGGTTTTCCCTTCTCAAAATTGCAGAATGTCAGAGCCCCTCATTTTCAGGGAAAAAAGTTTGTCCCAATGATGTTCTGTGATTTGTCCAAGGGTAGAAAGCTACAGGAGGGTCTAAATCTAAACCCTAGAACTACTACTGAGTTGGAAATCTACAAGTCAGAGACAAAAGGTGTAATAGGATAATTTGGATAATATCAGCTTGAATAAAACTGGATAGATTTTTCTTAGAGCATGGGATAAATAAGGTACAATATATGAGCTGTGTAAGTGTTTAATGTAGTACCTATAACCCTAAATGAACACTGCTTCAAGTCTTATCCTAGAATTTCCTTGGTTAAAAAAGAGTGATCTAAGTTGAGTTTCTTTATTGTGAGGTTATTTATCAAATATCCACAAAAAGGAATTTTACTAACTACCCAGAAGAAAGCATTTTGTCATACTGCTTATCATAAAATTGAAAACCCTAATTTGCTGCTAAGTTGGTGTAGTGGAAGCTAAAACATATGTAAGCTTCTGAACATGTTGCCGGGCATTGAGAATGTGTGACTGTAAGCCCATAGAAGATATGAGCACTACTGTTGCTTGACCATTCTGTGAAAAGAGAGGGACACAATTCATGTCACCATGAGAAGTTAATTCAAATTAGTACCATCAAAAGGTGTTTTAGTTTATTTGGGCTAAAAGAATATAGAAACCCCCTATCTGCCTTTTTAAGATCAAAGTTGGAAATAGATAAGAAATGACATTTAATTGATGGTTTAAATCATTTTTTTAGTATTCACAGTTGTAATTTTTGACTTCTCAAATTCGACAGAGAAAACAGCCTGCCCTAATTACTATATATTCTGCTCTGTTAGGTGGTATTTAATGCCAAACAATGATTTTAGAAATAGGGAATTTCTCTTTCTTATCCATTAAAAAAAAAAAGAAAAGAAAAAAGAAAGCTAAAGCTTGGGAGAATATGTGAGCCAAAGCAGGGATAAAAGGAAGGGACTCTTAACACAATTTTAGTCTTCTATTCCAGGAGTTTATCAAAATCTTGAAATATCTGTGTAAGTGAAATGGTCTGTCCATTGAATAGGAATAAAAAAAAATAAGTAGCAAGTATACATAAACCACCACACAAAGAAAAGCAAAAAAGGAAGATCAAGGACACTTGAGGTTTCTCCTATTCAGCTTTTATGGCCACAAGGTAGCAGGAAAAGAGTTCCAGAAATACTGTCTTGGATTTTCTAATGAGTTGTTGCTAGTTGTGGGGTTGAGACTTGAGGCAGTGGGCTGAGGCAAAGCTAGAGCTGCTCATTATACAGTTTGAACTGAAGCCAATTAAGTGCACTGTGTGCCCTCAAGAGACCTTGGAGAGACTCCCCGCTTGCCTTAGAAATCAGGAAACCTACTCCTTATATTGCAGAAGAAAAGAGAAAATATGAAGACCCCCAGATGTACAGCTTCCCAGCTGAGTCTTCTTGAACAACTCACATAACTGAATGGGTATTATTCTCATTTTACAGATAAGGAAACAAATACCTGCCCTGCATTCTCAAGGAGTTCTCCTCTGGACCACACAATACATTATTATGTTGAAGTACTTTTGAACTGTAGATGTCTGTGTAAGAATGATATGCTGGCAACATATTTGACACCTGGATAAAGTACCTGTACCAAACCCACATATTTAGGGTCCTGCTAGGAATGGGTGATTGTGGAGAATTTGATGAAGGGACTTTGGACAAAGGTATGGCCAGGTTAGGAGAGACCGTCAGGGATAATGAATAACCCTGAGACTAGCAACAGAAGTGCCATCATCACCCAAAGGTTTGAAGGGGCAAGGAGGGAATGGGGCAGCTATCGGACACTAGACAGAGTTTTGCTATAATAATATCCCTAAATAATAAACCTAGATTGGCCAAACATGGGATTAAGGTCTTTGGGGGGTCTGGAACCTCGCCCTGCTCCAACTTCACCCTACTCTATTCCCATAATTTCCTAGGCTAATGTGTGTTGATGGTGCTTAACAGAAAGCCAGAAACTAAATTCCATTCAAGGGACATCTTCCATGCCAAGAGTAGGTGGAGAAGTGTGGACTATGGGTCTGAGGAACAACTGGAGAATACCCAGCACTCTAACCACCATCCGGATAAGCATTAAATAAAGTTTGCTCAGGGGGAGGTCACAGGGTGGGGGATAACATGACTGAATAACCACTGTGTGCCAAGAACTTTGCATAAATTATCTCACATAATTTTAGAATACCCACAATGAGAGGCATGCTATTATCTTCAGTAGACAGAGTGGGTCATTGAGTCCTGATGGGTTCAATAATTTGTTCATAATCATAAAGTTAGTCAGTGTAAGCCTAAGATAAGAAACCCATCTTGCTTGAATTCAATTATGAGTGAGCATTTATAAGGTGAATCAAACTTGTCAATATATATGCATCTTAGGTAGTATGAAGTTGTATCCCTCAATGTTGGACGGCATAAAAATACTGTAATTGGTGGAGACCCTGGAGCATTTCTTGTCCTATTTGATAAGCAAGGGCCACCACTGTGATGCTTCACTCAAATTCTGATATAACTCATAGACACTAACCCAGGTGTGCTATTTTCACCTGAGTCACAAAACTATTTTAATTACAAGTGTCTGAGAGGCATCACGATTTTGTTTTTTTTTTTAAATTTTACTCAAGATATATAAAAAATGATGAGAATAATACATTTCAATCTGCTATGAGTCTGAGAAAGTTGCAGGAATTCTTCCACTCAAACTGAGAAGTCTCATGTACAGATCCTGGCCAATCAATTTTCTTGAAAAAAGTTTCTGCCTTCTTTGGGGAATTCTATCATTTTTTTTCTCTAATTATTAGAAGCTCCATGTCAAACTCCAAAGTCCACTGTATGTCTTTAATTGATGATGATGTTAAAATGTGGTGGAACCTAAATTTTATAAGCTCTCATATAAATGTCATGAGGGTAAAACAATTTTCTAATCTATCGTTGTGAAAATTGGACCCGTAACGAAAATATTCAGAGTTATTAGAAAAAATATCCACGGCACTGTAACTATCTTGGCATCTCAGCACGCTAATATGATGAAGTTTTATTATTGTTGCTATTTTTGATTATTTATTTTCCCCTGAACAATGCTTCACAGATATCCAAGCCTGAACAGTTACTGTATTTCTGTTTTTCTTTTCTTTCTGTTTTTGTTTTTATCCATATAGGTATGACACATGAATTATATAATGAGGTGATCAATTCCTGAAACAAACAATTGTATTGAAAGATATCATTTTGTTACTATAAATGTTTCCAAATAAGCAGGATTATCCAACTGAGTGCTCCATGAATGGAAAGCCCTGATGTAAAATGTGTGTCAAGGTCTGATAAAGTACACAAAAACTCACAGCTCTTTCCAGAGTCTGCTTGTTGCCTGGGTGGATTAGATTTCCCTGGCCACTCTTGTGCCTCACCTTCTGCTCAAACGATTCAGGGATTTGAACTTCTTGCAAACCTTTTACAGAGAGATGATTTAATTGGAGCATATGAGTACAAAACAACAGGATTGCAGCTTCAGATGTGGCAAAGAGAATGGCTCATCCTCTATTTGAATTAAACTTTCAGGGTGCCCGTGGGCTTAGAAGTGAAGGGGGAAAATTATCTTTAATCTGGACAGTTTTCTTTCACTTGGGGCACAGATGGAGCAGACATCCATTCAATAAGAATATTCCAGGCTAATCACAATATTCTTTATTACAAATACTTAACAATCGGGGCTATCTTATGCCATAAAGTTAAGTAAAAATGCAACAAGTAGAAAAATATAGTATCATCATCATAATATATCTGTTAGATGTTTGAAATGGGAAGAAATGAAATAATTGCAATATTCATCAATATGAGAATGCTTAAGCTATTATAGTGTATTCATACAATGAAAAATGATGTGGCTATAATGAGGTGAACTTGTATGTGCTTACAAGAAAAATTCTTAAAAACATCCATTGAGATAAAGGAGAAAGTCTCAGAACAATGCTTATCATGATCGCATTTGTGGTTAAACGTTTATATGCGCATACACACATTTGTGTGCATATACATGTAATGGCCTTGGAATTATGCACGCCAAAATGTCACCAATATTTATCTATGAAAAGAAGTGTGAAGGCAGGGAGAGAGCTGGCTAAATAAAGATTTTCAAAATAACTTCAGAAGCATCTAAGCAAATTTCAAATCTTTAACAAGAATGTTAAATTACTAGTGAAACAGAAGCAGACAAAAAACCCCACATGAAACCCTGAAAATATATGGAAAGAAAAAACACTAAGATATTAGCCCTGAAAATTTTATCTTATTTTGTTTGATTTTTGTTTTACCAGCATTTCTCTTTTCTCTGTCTTTTTATTTTTCTAAACTATTTGTTGCTTTAACAATAGTGAAGATGTTACTAAACAATTAAAATATAAATGTAGTTGAACAGTACTTTAGGTTTTAGACAGTTGACTGTATTAATTCTGATTGGTGTTTTATTCATCAGAGTTGATTCTAATAATGCATTTATTTCTTTCATCTCTCTAATGGATTTGTGAGCTTCAAAGTAATTTATCTTTGACCTCAGAGGCTTCAAGCTGTTTGTGTATTTACTCCTCTTGTAGGGGAATTGGGGACTGTGATAAATTGTATGATTCTTTCACTTCCAGGGTTTTCCAAGGTAGATGAGGCTGGGTTATGATTTATACTTTAATTTGGTAGGCAAGAGTTTGCCATTCAGTTTAGTTTTTAATGTATATTTTTGCAAGTTCTATTTTTATGCCATATAGTATGTACTTTTGCAAGTTACATATAAACGACTATGACTACAATCTTTCTCAGTGTTGATATCCCAGATACCAGGTAAATGTTAAAAGAAAACAAAAAATTATCTGAGTGGGGAATTAATGTATGCACACGTGTGTGTTTGTGTATATGTGTGTGTGATTTACACACTCATTGCTGAATGAGCTCTCTGCCTGAAAGTCATTCTTTCATTTTTTTCCCCATCAGCTATTATAAAAACTGCCCTTCCCAACATGGACAGAGAAGCCAAGGAGGAGTACCTGGTCGTTATCCAAGCCAAAGATATGGGTGGACATTCTGGTGGCCTGTCTGGGACCACAACACTTACAGTGACCCTTACTGATGTCAATGACAATCCTCCAAAATTTGCACAGAGTAAGTGAATTTCCTTCATTGAGTGAGAATATAAATGTAGTGTTTTCATTTGGATTTATATTATACTTTTCAGTGACATTCAAAAAACTGATAACAACTATTGAGTGCCCTTTATGTGCAAGGTATGGCCATTCATATGTATACATATACATATACACTCACATACATTATGTATGTGTGTATATACATATATATAACAACCCATTATCCTGTCATCATTTGGGCACTAAGTTTATCCTCAAATTACAGATCTTAAAAAAGTTGAGAAAATTTCTAAAATATCAAATATATTTTAAGTCACTGAGAGTTATAACAGGCATGTCTGACTGCAAGATGTCTGCTCATTTCTCTTTTCCATAGTATCTTCCATTAAGAAAACTTAAGAGGATGATGGAAATGCAGTTCTGATAATGCTCTATCATTAGCCTCATTTGTAGAATAAAAGAAGCCAGATCCCTAGAGTCTGAAGTGGGAAAGGCACGCCTGATGCAACGCATACACTCCTTCCTGCAGCCGGGGTGGGGTAAGGGGTGGACATCAGTAGTCATTTACTCTACTCCTCCCTACAAAGGCAGCACTTCGCCTCAGAAACCTTTACAACAGCATTCTAGGCAGCCACATGAAAAGAATCAGGGAGACAATTATTATTTGTCAGCGTTCTTGTACTTTCATGAAATACTTTTCTTCTGAGCATTTATCCAAGTAATATGACATAGAGAGATGATTTGGCAAGGGGACTCTTGAGTTGAGACATGAAAGATAAGTATAGATCAGCTGGAACAAGGTGAAACCAGGGGAAGGCGGATGGACATTGCAGCTTAAAAAGATGTTCAAAAGCCCTGTGTCTAGGTATTTGCTTTCATGCGTAAGTGACATCAGGCAATTTTTTTCTCTCTGTGTCTGGCTTATTTCACTCTGCTTTTATCCATGTTGTTGCAAATAGCAGAATCTCCTTCTTTTTTGAGGCTGAATAATATTTAATTGTGTATATATACACACCACGACTTCTTTATCCATTCATCCATCAGTTGGATACTTAGGTTATTTCCCTTTCTTGGCTATTGTGAATAATTCAATGAACATGGGAGAGGAGATATCTTTCCAAGGGAATGACTCTGTTTATGAAAGCATCATATTGCACACCTTAATTATAGACAATAATAATAATAATAATAACAGTAAAGCCCTGTAGAAGGAGGGTATATAGCCAGTCTGGAAATAGAATTTCACTGCAGCTGTAGCATAGTGGGGAAAGTGTTTGAACAAGAAGCTGGAGTGTTAGGTTAAGGGGGAATTAGCTGTACTTGGATTGCAGGCCATTTTAAGTACCATGATCTTTATTCTAAGATCTGCGAAGCCATTGAAAAGACTTCAAATTGTAGATGGAATGATAGGATTGGCCCCAGTGAAATCAGGAAAAAGAAAATGCCATTTTCACATTGCAGCCAGTTAAAGTGGTGTTTGTAATCATTCATGTAAAAGGTGATGGTAGCTCTGGCAAGCAAGGGTGATCACAGTGGAAGTGGAAACAATTGTGTAGGTGTGATACGTGTTAAGAGTTAATAATGACAAAAGTCAAAGGATAGCTATTCACTGGACAGGAGATATCATAGAAGAACTGGTGTTTGAAGGGTTAAAGGGGGGAGGGGAGAGAGAAAAAGAGACAGACAGAGAGAGAGAGAGAGAGATGTAGCTTGAAAATGACACAACTGAGATACCTTTGAGAATTTATCTGCAGAAATTCCAAGGTAGAAACAATAGAGGAAAAGCATTTTCATTAAGAATTTAAGAATTTTTACACTTGTTGATGAATAAATCAGACAGCAATGCATCCTTCTTAAACAAAATTATTGAAATGGAGAAAAACATTTCTTCTCTCCTTTCCCCCTCTCTTTTATTTCCTTTTTAGTTACTATGTATTTAATGCTATAATATGCAACTCTTCTTTCTCAGAAAATGATTTTCCAATTCAATAGTGGCAGATGAATTTCAAAAGCATTCTCCTTAGAGGTAGTAACTATTAACTATGATCACACTGATAGGCGTGATGAAAATGAGCAGAATAGGAATGGATAAAGGAATGTTGCATTTGCATGGTTTCCCATGCAGGCTCCGTGATGCATGACCAGCAGGAAGGTGAGGCCCTTTGCTGCCTTATTTATTTAATAATCATATGTAAAGGGAGCATCTCAAACCTTTCCTGGAATATAAAGTTCGAAGGAATTGGAATCATTACACCAGTTTTTAGAGAATTGGAAGACTTGTGCTTGACCCGAAAATTTTAGGCACCCACCTTATGGCAAAACTATTTGGAAACTCTTTTGTTCCCCAGCCCAATAGCTTCATGATTCTAAGAGACATTTTAATTTCATAATTAAGTAAAAAGATGTTAGTTTTAGAAGAAACTTTACTTCTCATCTGAACCAGTACTGTTATATTGGGTAAAATGAGACTTAGTGTATCCAAGGGACTTCATGATTGAGTTCTAACTAGAATTAGATATGTTCTCTACACTTGATTTTTTCCCTTTGGGTTTATGATCCATTGAATGTTTATTTTTCTCTTGTTGTGATTGCAAAGAGATTAAAACTTCCTGGTTGTCTGAATTTGCTTCTCCCAGAAACAAGTACTGAGACAAGAATTTGATTGTCAGTAGTTTAACTTGGAGATGGTCCGTAGAAGCACCAGTGGGGAAATGAGAGAGAAGGAAAGAGAGCCAAAAAAATGTGCATTATTAAGCCACCTGACACTGTGGGTGCATGGAGCTTCATCCTATTGGGGAAAGTCTGATCACTGTAAAGAAATATATATATTTCTTTGTATTTCTTTACATATTATAATATAATAACACATATATAATATATATAAGAAATAACACAGTTATCTTACCAGAGAAGGGAGGAGCCTAAGGTTTTATATACTAAATCCTGTGAGGTCTGCTTTTTTTTGGTTTTTTGTTATGTTGGTTGTTTTTGTTTGTTTGTTTTTTCTGGGTGCAGCTGGCCTGTACAGGGATCAAACCCTAGACCTTGATGTTATCAGTACCACACTCTGACCAACTAAGCTAACTGGCCAGTCCCTTCCTGAAAGTTTTTGAGGGCTGCTTCTTCAGGGGCATTGATTCTATGGTAGGTCTGACCTGACATGAAGTAGGTAAAATGGATTCTGAAAGCCAGAGAAAACCTTCAGACAAAGAAATGCAGGAATTAGCAGGTAGATAATGGGAAGATGTGCACTAAAGTGTTAATAGCTGGGGGTTATGTCTGAGCACCAGCAGTTTCCTCTATGCCAATGAAGGTGAGTGACACCAACTTAGCTGTTTTATTCAACAGCTAAAGTGGTTCGCATAAAAATGGGACCAATGCCACTAATTAGATATGTTTTACTGCCTCCCCCACCGAAAATGAATACACACTGTATTTGTATTTTGCTTAAAGAGTTTTGAAGGTAGGGTTTTTGGTCTTCACAGCGATGAGGACTTTAGTAGCAAGAGGAGTGTTTCATGTGTCTGAACAGCTTGCTTCAGGGCACAGCCGAAGTTTAGTAATTGGATTTTATCAAAAATGGTCCACAAGTCTGTAAATATAAAGGTAAGTTCAAAAGTGGCTTTCAGTGTGTTACACTTTGCATCTTTCTGTCCTGAAATTGGTTTAATATTTTATGTTGGGCAACAATGAATATACCCACAGGCAGTCAATGTGATTATACAGAAATCTGGAAAGAACATTCACATAAACTCACTCACATCCTGATATAACTGCTCCAAACATATACTAGGTTAACACATGGTTGAGGTAAGTTTCCTACCTCAGAAGAATCTTGAAGAGATAACACTATTTCTGGGATCTCTTTGTCTCTGACTCTTTTAAAAGACTGTATGTTCCACAGGGGAAAGGGATATTTCTGTCTTTTCCATCACTGGATTAGCAGCATCTGTGGGAATGCCCAGAACAAAGGAGGTGCCCAGTGAAAAAGTTGCTAAGTGAATTAATGAATGGTTAGAATCGGTGCAATGCTCAGTGTTTCTCCTCTTTTCTAAGGTCTGTATCACTTCTCAGTACCAGAAGATGTGGTTCTCGGCACTGCAATAGGAAGGGTGAAGGCCAATGATCAGGATATTGGTGAAAATGCACAGTCATCCTATGACATCATTGATGGAGATGGAACAACACTCTTTGAAATCACTTCTGATGCCCAGGCCCAGGATGGCATTATTAGGCTAAGAAAGGTAAGCTAAGGAAGATTTTGCTCATCTTCAAAATGCCTCTCTGAAACCTGAGTTTTGAAGTTTGTGGAGTTTGGGGGGATGTCCTGACAGATAGAATCTTAGAGCTGGTAGATGTTTAGCTTTTAGCTGTGAGACAGGATGACTAGTAGAACCCATTTTGCACCTCCTGTCCCTTGGGCCATTCACACTTCAGCTAAAGTTTTGGTAAACAGTTACCAGGGTGATGCTAGCTTCCCATCTCACTCGGTATTTCTCTCCCCTTCTATGCCTCAGTGCTTCTTCCTAAGCCACAGGAATTTTCTTGGTCCCTATACAGGACACTTTAGCTATGTGGGGAAGTCAATGCCCTGAAGGTCACCTTCAACCAATGGAGGAGAAAAATTGGTGGACAGTTACTACTGTTTGAAGAGACTATTCTGAGGCATATGGTTTAAGGTTTCTAAGGGGTTCTCGGGGCAAACAAGTCTCAGTTGCTCACAGAGGTGACAAGTTCAATGTCTTTTAGTTTTTCCCTATGTAACACGCCTCATTTCTGCACTCCACCTTCCTGAGCTATCTTCCCAAAATACATTGACATTTTCAAAGTTTTTATTGAAGGCTCCACTTTCAGAGAAAGGACAGAGCCAGCCCTGCTACTGCTGGACTCTCCAAACCATGGCTCAAAAGTCCAAGCATTATGGGAAATGAAGCTCATATTTGTCTTATTTCTGTGTGAGACTACGAATGGAGGAAGAAACATTTCCATAAGTAGTACAAATAATGTATAACAATTTGAGACACTTTTGCCAACACCTAGTTTTGTTTTTTTTTTTTTTTTTGGTAGCTGTGAAAAATTCTGTACATTTTGCTTTGTATTTCTCATCATGAAATTTACATTCATAAGAAATGTGTAGAACACAGTTCATTATTTTATGGCATGAAGAACTAGAAAGAAAAATACTCTTTGATCTTCATTATGTTTTTTTGTTCAATATTGTTCTTCATATTTTTGTTATGAAGAAGATCAAACTAATTGTTAAATGGATTTGCTAGTTCATGAATGAGAAGATAGATGGTGGACCACACTATTGAGAGCCAATAATTTTTCTCTCTTTCTTGATCAGCATTACATCGCTATGACTCTAAGCTTGCTATCTGATTCTCTGTGTCATGTTACACAGGGCTATTTCCAGTGATCCTGCTCTTAAAATTCTCCCTTTGAAAGGTATTAACAATGAGAACCTGGAATTTTCTGAATATTCTTTTGTTTAAAAAATAATTTTAAGAATAGATCTTGGGGGAAAAAAGGTGCATTTATTTTAAGTCCCTGTTAAGCAACACTGTCCTCATACCAAGATCCTGGCCTGAATTTAGGATTAGGAGTTGTAAAGTACTTAAAAACTAATGTTTGAAATAGAGTACAGTATAATTATACTTGAGTTAATTATTGAGTAACCCAGAGCCACATTTTCCTTGGCTAACAATACTTACTGTCATTTTTATTGTTATTATTAACTGCTATCCTTTGTTGCCATAAGGTGTTTTATAAACTGAAACAATTAGCCATTTGCTGTATTTTTATTCACTGTTATGCATAAATTTGGAAGCATGTACTATATACCTCGACACCAAGACACATATGTATTTTACTCTAGAGAATAATATGTAAGGAGTCATACTTCCACAATTCATGGGCCCTCTTTTTTGTCTGATAAAATCCTAAGGATATCAGGTTGTGTTTCTGTACATTACCACTATGTTGAGCTAAGAGTTGAGTTGAACATAATCTATTATACTTAATAGTGTTTTTGCAGAATTTGAAATTGCAAAATTGTTACGGTAGGCGTGATTGGCAAATTGTGTATATGCTGATGCTGAATCATCTATTCATGAGTACACATGCCTAGTAATTTCAGAATAGACAGGGAAGTGTTTGCCTTGTTTACTAGAAAATATTTTTTAAAAAATTAAAAAGTCAAGTCCTGTTAAATCTGAATTCAAATATAAAAATCAACACAAAATTTCGAAATAAGAATATATATTTAAGCTTGCACAGGAGTTCTAAAAGAGTTGACTGATGCCAGTTTGTGTTTCAGCTTCTTGTTTTTCTTAAATCTACATTGCAGATTTAAAGTTCTGTTTTTTGTGATAAATTGTAATGCAAGCATAAACTGTTTCTTTGAAGCATCGCAAACTTGCATCCATGAAATCTGTAGTATTATGAGTTGCCAAGCATTGGACTGTAAGGGTTCTGATGCAGATGGACATCTGCTTTATTTAAGGGGAACTTATTCTTTTACCTAGCTCTGTTTACCTAGGTCATTGGCTGAAGTCCCTTGGATTTTTAGGGGATGAAGTATTAATATGTCAGAAATGAGGTAATTTCAGATTGCCTTTAAGTGGTTGGTGGGGGCACAGCCAAATTCCGTTATCTATTTGTACTGCTCTCACTCTTTCTTCTTCTAAATATAAACACAAGTACACATGTATCTATATACCTATTTCTTTATGTGCCCACCTACTTCATAGTATAATACTCATAATAGAGAACTTCTTAAAAAATAATAAACCTCAATTTAGCCACATGATCAATAGAGTAGCAATGCTTTGGAAGTGAAATAAGAAAACACTCTTTGTTGGGATTAGTGCTAAATTATGCTTTATAATGTCTCCTTGGACTAAACAATGATTATTTCTAATTCTTTACATTTCACACACTGTTGCAGAAATAATAAAATATTCTTCCCAGATAGAGATTGTGTTCAGTGCCGCCTTATCTCCTACCAGCAGAGGCCCGATTAACTGGCTGATTAGTATGCAGTTCATGCCATCACTAGTAAAATTTTATTATGACTCTGAAGTGAAATTTTGATGGCACAATCCATGACCGTGAATATTTTGTGAATTCCAAGTGCAATGAGCAAAACAAAACAAAACAATAGGAGATTAGATTCACTGAGCTTGTATAATAAACAGATATCAATAAATGCCTGTAAAATTTACAGGTTGAATCTGGGGGAATGGAGAGTGATCCCATTAAGGCTTCCAAATGGGCTTAAATGCACATAACTTTCATCCGTCAGCATTATACTCATTTGTTCTTGCTGCTGTGGTCATTAGTGAGAAACATTCGTCTTTGTCATTTCTTAACAGCCTCTGGACTTTGAGACCAAAAAATCCTATACTCTGAAGGTAGAGGCAGCCAATGTCCATATTGACCCTCGTTTCAGCGGCAGGGGGCCCTTTAAAGATACGGCAACAGTCAAAATTGTCGTTGAGGATGCAGATGAGCCTCCAGTCTTCTCTTCACCGACTTACCTCCTTGAAGTTCATGAAAACGCTGCTCTAAACTCTGTGATTGGGCAAGTGACAGCTCGTGACCCTGATATCACTTCCAGTCCCATAAGGTATTTCTCTTTTCAAAGAAGTACTGACTACAACGAATAACAAGTAAAGAACTACAAAAGGCAATTATATATACATTTCTTGTGGCTGCCCTTGGGCACATGATCAAGGAATTTTGGTCAACACATGCTCTGTGTGTATGGGGTGGGGTGTGCATGTGTACCTGTGTACCTACTCAGTACTACATACAGAGCCCAGAGACAGGAACAAGATGAATAAAGCTATTCCAGCTCTCAGACAGTACAGTGAAAAATGCAAACTTACAAATATTTTGCAGTGCATTTGAGTGGATATTTTATATTTTTATTTTATTTTTGCCTGTTTATGCATTTTTTTTTTTTTTTTTTTTTTTTTGTAGCATTGGGAAAACATTGCTAGTTTGTCTTCTGTCTCCCTTGACAGCTACGGTGAATTGTACTAGGGTACTTCAAGAAGTTCATGAAAAGATTCGCATTATCTTTCAGTTCTATTTTTCCATGAATGTTTCGTTTTATTTTATAGTTTATTTTACATTCTGTGATGTTGCTGTAGAGCATTTGTGAGGGGGAGAGGAGAAAGGGGAACGAAATGTGATTGCAGATGGAGGAAGAAGGAGGGGTGGAATTGAAGCCTGTTGCACCCCGGACATTCCCACAAGGGAGACCAGGGGGCTTCCAGTGGTGGCTTGGTCATTGCCGGACTGGCAAAAGCCCTACCTCCCACCTCCCCAGCTCAGAAACCAATGGCCTTTCTTGCTATGACTTGGTGGTCGTCACTAGACTGTCCGTGAGTATGGGGCGGACATGGCCGAGGCCCTTGGCCCTCCACTGTTCCAGCTTGGAAGAGCCTGGGGCACTTCCTGTGGCAGCTCAGTGATTGTCACTGGGGGAGTTGTGTTTGTCAGGGGTGTGTGGCCAAGGCCCAAGGCCACCACCGTGGGACTGGTAGTGGGTGTCAGGGGTTGGGTAGAAACTCTGGTCTGGGCCTGAGTCTTTTCATCAAACTGCACCCCATGCAATTCTGTATTTCTGAACAGTCTCCTCAGAGTGGTCCTACATTAATTGGGGGGCAGATCAGCTGTCCTTGCTGTGCCCCAGTGTTCCCTGGCTGGGCCCGTCTTCCCCACCACCCATGCTCCAAACACGTCCGATGGGACCAGCTGTGTGCCAGTCCCTTGTGATGACTCACCGGCCTCCGAGTGGCTCCTTTTTATTTTTTATTTTTTTCTGTTTTTAATTTTTTTAAAAAATTAATTAATTAATTAATTAATTCGAAATTTTATTTTATCAGCATACAATGTAGTTGACTTTCGTGTCCCTTTACTGAATCCTCCTTTCCCCCTCTCTCTCCCCTCTCCTGCCCATCAACATATCAACATCATATCTGTTCACTCTTTTTAACAAGTTCAAGGAATTGTGATTGTTGTGTCTTCTTTCCTGCCCCCCCATTTGTTTCAGTATTTATTGATTTATTTTTTGTTCCCACAAATAAGTGAGAACATATGGTATTTCTCTTTCTGTGCCTGACTTATTTCACTTAATATAATTTTTTCTAAGTCCATCCATGTTGCTGCTAATGGTAGTATTTCATTCTTTGGTATCGCCGAGTGGTATTCCATTGTGTAGATATACCACATTTTCCATATCCACTTGTTTTTGTCCGTTTTGTGTTGCGATGACAGAAATACCTGAGACTGGGCAATGTATAATGAACAGAGGTTTATTTGGCTTATGATTCCGGGACAGCTGCATCTGGCATGGGCATCAGGCAGCTTCTACTCATGGTGGAAAGTGGCAGGCAGCCGGTGGGTACAAGCAGATCACATGGCGAGAGGAAGCAAGAGAGAGAAGCAAGAGAGACAGAGGAGGTGCCAGGGTCTTTTAAACAATTAGCTCTGGTGGAACTAATAGAGGGAGAACTCCCTCACTCCCCCAGGGAGAGCATTAATCCATTCTTGAGGGATCTGCCCCCACGACTGAATCAGTTTCCAACACTGCCACATTGGAGATCAAATTTCCACACAAGTTTTGGAGTGGACAACACATCCAAACTCCATCACCACTCATTTGATGATGGACATTTGAGCTGGTTCCAACTCTTGGCTATTGTAAATAGAGCTGCAATAAACATTGGAGTACAGGTGTCCCTTCGACATGATGATTTTCATTCCTTGGGGTATATTCCCAGCAGTGGGATAGCTGGGTCATATGATAGATCTATCTGTAGTTGTTTGAGGAACCTCCAAACCAATTCCCTTTTTTACAGTTGTCATGGCTCCTCAGTCCTATGTGGGTCCATGGGACCCCTATTAGTGGTATTACTGGCCTGGTAATGGGGCCACCAAGGCCCTCTTCTCCCCTGCTGCCTTCAAGTAACTTCATCTGAAAGTCACAGCCGTGGCATTTTGCCAGCTCCTGCTCCATGCACTCAGCAGCTCCAACCTGGAAACGGCTGGGATTCAAAACAGTAGAAGGGGACTTTTCTTTCTCTCATCATGGCTTCTCCCACCTTCATGCACTCCGTAGGTCTCTCCTCTTCTTCCTCTGAGTTCTCGTGGCCCCAGCTTGGCTGTCGTTGCTTTTTTATAGCTGTAAATTGGTTCATCTGTGGGAGAGAGTGACACTGGGGACCGTCTGTTCCGCCATCTTGACCAGAAGTGTTCGTGAATATTCTGAAGTACCCTTGTGTATTAAAATTTAGAGGCATGAGACCACTGTGTCAGTGCATTAGGAGGTTTTTATCTTATTTCAGTGTTTGTTGTTTGGCTTTGAAATTACCTGTTCATGAGCATTTCCAATAGCTCAGCATATCTCGCTTGGTGTCCTCTAGACAAAAAATCTTTCTCTGCCGTTTTAAAAATAACTTTTGTTTATACTTTTCCTGCTCAGAATTTTTTTCCCAGAATGAGAAATAATCCTTTATTAAAGTTTTTCCTTTTTTTAGAAATGTGGATCCAACCTTTTTTTTTTTTTTTCCTGTTGAACTGTAGACATCTTTTCTCTTTCACCAGTCACCCAAATGACAGTGCAGGTGCTCAGCTAAATAGCTTTCTTCTGAAAGCACACTGAAAATCTATAACTTGTACACTCATCTCCAAGGGTGAAGTGCTGGCTAATGATGTGTTTGAATGTGGATTTCTAATATTGCCTTAGAAATATTTGTTACAAAATAAAAGAGAAAGAACTAGGTGGAGGAATATCATTTTAAAGAATCGTCTAGCTGATCTATGAGTTAGATGTCAGCTTATACCAAACTGTTTCAATTTCTACGTCACAGATATATAGGGCACACTTGTTTCCAATTATTTTTTTCAGGGAAACTCTAAACAAGTGAGTTTTCTGTAAGTTTTATTTATTCACTTTTAAAAAATGAATTAAATTCCCATTACTCACAAGGGTGTTGAAACTATGAGCCTGAGAGTAAAACCCTACACAACAGTTAGTGTCTCAAATAATTTGAGTTGGACAAAAAAAGAATTATGTTTAGATCCAGAACAGCTCTTTTATTTAAAACACAAGCCACTTCTAAATTCATCATAATAAATAAGAGTGCATCCTATAAGGACCCAGAGAAAGCTTCCTGCAGAAGCGCTCAACCTCTAAGAAGATAAAACTCCACCTGGGGATTTGAGGATTGAGCTATTGGCCATTCTCCATTGTAAAGGAATTCGGCAAACTATAGACATACAGAATGCCCCTTATTTGGCTAAGATTATTATATCTATCAAAAGGTCAAGTGTTTAATGCAAGGGCAGGAGGTGTCCAGAAAATAAATTTATGTGGGCATCCATGTCCTGACAATACAGTGTAGTTGTATGATGACTTTATGCTGAAATGCTGATATAAATAGGGGCAATGATCACTGTTGAATGAATGAATCTGCCCTGTTTTCATGTTACTTAATTTCCTCTGAAGGGAATAAAGATAAAAAGCAATCATCATTTTCTTTACACCTCCAAGCATGAGACAGACTGTGAAGGGAGTAAACAAAATTGGTTCAACTGAGGGACCGGTCATGGGGTCAGTTTTAGCACTTGATTTGACAAAGTTTCTACTGCTGTCAGCCAGGAGCACGTAAGGGTGCAGGAGTATGCTGAGCCAAGGGCACTGAGAGAAAATAGGGGTTCAACTATCAGGACAATTACATATAAATTTCAAACATGAATTCACTGTACCAGTGAGAATGGACTTGCTGTGCAGAAACATATTCTTAGCTACAGATGAGGTCTGAGGAACTTTTCATGACATAATTAAAGTAGCCTCAAATGGGCAGAACTAGATTTAAATCCAGGTTCATAGCACACGTGTTTTTGCACATTGTATAATCTCTTTATTTCACTGATGTAGAAATGGAGATTTACTGATAACAGTTCCAGTTCATAGGGAATCAAGGGACAATTCTCATTGTAGTTGATGTTCTTTTTGCTTTGTTATTTTCATTATTGCCACTGGTATGAAAAGTATGTGTAGAGGAAGCCTGAAGCTGTTCACCAACAACTGTCTGGCTTAGAAGCATTTCATTTTCAGGCAAGCAAAAGGGGATTTGAGGCTGTGTTACCAGAATGAGATGGACAGATAAAGTAGCATTTGATGACACAGACATATTTGTGCTTCTGATAGATTTCAGGCAAGTGCTAGTTCCTTGGCATCTATGGTCCCACCCAAGGAAAGGGTGAAAACATTTTTGAAGCATATACAATGGGGATTTCTTGTATCATTCAGAAGGTGGGCCCAACTTGGATCTGACTGGAGATGGATTGGCTCCAGATGAGAATGTAAGAATCACCAACTGCATTTTCCAGTATCTGCTCTGCATTTCTGCTATTCTGTCTTCCAACCCCCTTCCCCAATTAGGTTATGAAGAGAGCTTTTCTCTCTCTATGCACAATTGGTTAATTTGAGCAGAGAATTTAATTTCCTGACTAGCCAGAGCAATGCATAGTTCCTTATGAGTCTAGCAGACAGATTTACAGCCATTTAACCATTTAAAACAGAACTGGAGGACATAGAAGTTCAGGGAATTACTGGGTAACAAATGCATTATTTTCTCTTCAGGACTGTTTATTTTATACGCTGACAAGACTGTATCCATTTTTGAGGATAATGTATATTTGGCCATCCAGCAAGAAATCGGCATCTATCATGGCATCTTCCATGTTAAAACATGCAGTCATTTGCTGGTTGGCCAACTTCCCATGAGACTCAACTTTTTAGATCACATTGTCAAGCTGGAAATAACATGTATTTTTAAATTTCTTATACTGATATTTTTATGTGTATCTATATCTACATTTCTATCAATATGTCTGTATATATTCCCTTCCAGGAGAAGTTAGTGACCTAGAGCAAAATTCATAGTTTTACCCTCTCTCTTCCAGGAGCATTAATTTGACATTTGCAACTCTATGCAATACAATATGCCTCTCAGTAATACAGAATACAGTTGTATAAATTATATAAAGATGATGTATTTTGTAGTTAGGCAGTCTAAGGTTCAAATTATCAGGCAGTGGTCTGTGAAGTTCTCTGATCTTCAGTTTTCTCATCTTATGAGATAGCATAATCTTCCTCACAGGATTATTGTGATGATTAAATGAGATTGTTAAATAAAATATGTATTAGCTATTAGTATTGCCAGTTAATAAAGGGTAAGCCAACATTTATTTCATACCTTAAATGCAAATTAAAAACCTAGTACTTATTTTAGTAGGTTGATATACTAAAGGGGCTTACCATGTGCAGAATTATCTATTTTTTTATTTAACAGTTATATTTTAAATAGTCTAATTAACTCATTTAATCTAAATTGTCCCTGCTACTGCTATAAATATTCTTACTAGTGACTGCTTAATATGTGTCAGGGAATATGCTAAATATACTCATTTCATTCTCTAACACCTTTTGGAGATGATATGTTTGGTCATTACCCCCATTTAACAGATGAGAAAACTAAGGATATGAAGAATAACTAGCTCAATATCACACAAATAGTTAAGAGTGGAACTGAGGTGTGCACCTGGGTTTTTGTAACAATATGCCTGTTCTTTATCTCTATGCCAGAGTTCCTTTCATTTTCTGTGATCTTTGTAATTCCACCAGTGTCTATATGCTTTAATATTACTGAGCAGGGCCAATTTTAATTGAAATAATAAACTATTCATTTTCTAAATGGCCTCATCAAATTCAGGATGCATACCAGGAAGGAAGGAAAGTAAATCAAGTCTATGGAGTTAACCAGAGTATGAACAGGTATTCTTTGCTCATCTGTCTAGCCACTTTGTTCAGGTTTGTTACTATTGGCTCTGAACCATATTGTTATGTGGGAGAAAAAGGGAGAAATAATGTTATTTTTATTTGATGAATCAGACATGGTGCTAAGCTTCTACTTTGTACTATTTCACTTAATTCTCATGAAAGACACCAGGAAATAGTATGATTTCAGTTTTATGGAGAAGGAAGCAAAGGCTCTAAGGATGAGTTGTCTGTGCATGGTGATACAGCAGGTGGATGCAGGGATGGGGTTCAACTGAAGTTTATTCTTATCATTGGCCACTTTGTCCATGCTCTACTGGCATGGAATTTGGAATGAGGACTAGAATGAGGACAGGGATGTTTACTGAGCCCCTGTTTTATGACAGACACTCTGAAATGTTGTTATATTCAGCAAATTATTTATATTTAAGGTAAACATTCCTAGCACACAGTAGGTATTAAAAATAAGTCACTGCTTTTGTGTAAACCCGTTGTGACCCATTTTTTTTTCCACTCAAATTCATTTCATGTGGATTGCGTGTTACTGTGGCTTTGAGATGGTATGCGGCTGTTTCTAAGGTAGTCGCTTCCTATTTCTTTCACAGCATTCACCCTGAGTAAGCCTACATGAGCCATTTAAATTAGAAGCTGAAATGATAGCAGGCAGAGTAGGAAGTTGACACATGATCATGGTGTCCATAGTGCTCTGATGTCTTAATTCCTCTCTTCAATGTAAGTGCCCACTCAACATAACAATGTTGCTTTTTTTTATTTTTTTATTTTTTATTTTTTAAACCTGTTGGTATTCTGGCGTTTTTATAATTGACTTCAGTTTCTAGGCTGGCTGCTAATGAGCCTTTTTCAGAAAATACTCCTTACAGTCATGCTAGCCAATGATGCTACAGCGGAGATATTTCATACTTCAGAGAACTTAGTATTAATTTGAACAGCAGATAGTGTGTTGGTTCATTTTCTCTTCAATCTTGCACTAACTAGCACTTTGGGTAAGGACCTAGTCTGTGTGTGTGCGTGCGCACATGCGTGTGTGTGTTAAGAACACTTAATATGAGATTAGGTCTCATAAGATTTTTAAGTGCACAGTACAGTATTTTTAACCATAGGCACAGTGTTGTACAATGGATCTCTAGAATTTATTCATGTTGCGTAATTAAAACTTCATGCCCATTGACCAGCAACTTCCCATTTCCCCCAACCCCTACCCCCTGGCAACCACCATTCTTGTATCTAATATTTTGAGTTTGACTCTTTTAGATTCCTCGTATAAGAGGAATCATGTGGTATTTGTCCTTCTGTGACTGGCTCATTTCACTCAGCATAATGTCTTCAAGATTCATCCATGGTGTTGCATATTGCAGGATTTTCTTAATTTTTAAGGCTGAATAATATTCCATTGTATTATGTACCACATTTTATTTATCCATTCATCAATTAATGAACTTTAGGCTGTTTTCACACGTTGGCTATTGCAAATAGTGCTACAATGAACATGGGAGTGCTAATGCCTCTTCATGATTCTGATTTACACTTTTTTATTGAAACATATTAATTATATGTATTTGTGGAGTACAGAGGTATATTTCAATACATGTATACAATGTGTGATGATGAAATCATGGTGATTAGCATATTCCTCATTACAAAACTTAATTGTTTCTTTGTGATGTGGAATGTATTCTCTCTTCTAGCCATTTGATCACATGCAGTAGATTATTGTTAATTATAGATCCCTAGCTCTACATATACCAGTAGAATTTATTTTTCCTATCTGGCTGTTTTGTTTCCATTAACCAACCTCTCACTATCTCCCTCCCCCTCCCCCTTTCTTGCCTCTGGTAGCCACAGTTCTGCTCCCTCTTTCTGAAAGTTCAACTTACTATTATTATTATTTCATTATTACAATTTTGATTCTTTTGCATAAAAACTCAGAAGTGGGATTGCTGGATCATATGGTAGTTCTATCTTTAATTATTTGAGGAACATCCATACATTTTTTTCTATAGCAGCTACACCATTTTATGTTTCCACCAACAATGTACAAGAGTCTAGTACAAGAACCTTGTATTTTTAAATAATTAAAACTTGATTTATTTAATTCCTGCACTCTCATGGCCAAATAAATTTGGTTCTCTCCTAATTCAGAAGTACCAACTCTTTCAACATTGTTTCAAAAAACTTACTATATTTGCTAATTCAACTAACTTATTCATTAAGTCAGTCATATATTTACATACCTCTCCAATCAGCATTCACATTAATTTATTTACGCATTCATGTATTTTTAACTTAATTATTTAGTTGTCTGACTAATATCAGTTGAACCCACAATTTTCCAGGAAATTCCTATAAAGATACAGCCTCTGTCCTCATGGACCTTATTCTTACAGTAGGGAGGACCTTACAGTAAGGAGGCTGGCTGAATCTTTACAGAAAACCCCAGCTCTTGCCAGTTATCTAACTACACATGGTATCTGAAAATGATGAGTAAAACCAGATTGGAACCTTAGGGTCACATGGAGGAGGAGATTTCCTATGAAATTTGAATAGAAGTAACTTCAGATATCCAATGATATGAATGTCAAAATATCTCACACTGTAGAGAACCTGGTATTAATTTGGAGGGTAGATTGTGTTTATTTTCTCTCATTTTTTATTCTCTTTCTCTACCCTTACTCTCTCTCTCTTCTTTCTCTCTCTCTCTGACTGTATGACATGCTTTGGGGAGAAAAAGGCTCCTTTTTCTCCTCACAGGAATAAGAAATAATATGCGATGCAGGGACCTTAGAATTATGGACTAGCAGAACTCAGATAATATTATTTATTAAAGCAGTTAGAGCAACCAGTGGAGCAATTAGAGGCAAAAAGCTGAAAACTTGTAGATGGAATTTTGGATACTCAAAGTGCATGCAAGGAAATGTAAAAATGGTTTCTTTAGGCCTAATAACAAAAGCTAGAGTGAAATTAAGCAGTGAGGAAGAAACAGTTGGAGTTCAGTGAAATATAATAACTGATTCAAAACTAAGGGGTTTATTTCATTATGTGCAGCTCTAAATAGCATCTTCACTTGCTGTTGGCTCAAAATTGTATCTTCCTATAAATTTTCCCTATAGAGGCTGCAAACCAGTGGTTAGCAAAACATTTTTTATTATATAAAAGTGCATTTATGCCTGTTAAATTTGAAAAATAGATACACATTGACTTTCTCCAAGGGCAGCATTTCCCACATGGTGCTCTAAGAAACACTGTTGGTACTAAAGATATTGTGACCAGATCAGTTTGAACTCAACTTTCTTTGCCATAGAACCTCACAGTAAGTTAATTTGCTAAGATATGTTGTGCTTCCTAAGAAGGAGAGAATGCAAGCAGCACACTTGATCTTTGAACTTTCTTTTGCTCTGCAGAACATCTGGAGCACACAGAGAGGCATGCTGGTGTAAAGGAGGGCACTCAACCTCCTGTACTTACCTGTGCTCCAGGTTCTGATGCACCGAGTATTGCAAACATCACACTTCTTCCTAATAGACTGTGTGTCTTTTTATTGCTATATGAATTTCACTGACCTTTCTTTATTCTTTACAAAGTGCCTACTAAAAGAAGGACTCATGACTTTAGTAAATGTTTTGACTCGATTGCAGCATGCCAGGGGTCAGACTGTGGGCCAATTCTGGCCCACCAGTGAGCACACCAGCCACCCCTACATAGGATCCAAACCCACGGCCTTGGCGCTCCCAGTGCCGCACTCTCCCAAGTGAGCCACAGGGCCGGCCCCACCACTTCTTTTTTTTAAATAAAGTTTTATTGGGATGCAGCAACTAATTCTCTTATGCTTGACAACTGTAGAATTGAGTAGTTGTGACAGAGACACAACAAAACAAAATATTTACTTGACAAAAAAGTTTGTCAACCCCTGCACTAGACGGATAGGAATTGGATTTTCATCTGAGATTTGAAAAACTGGTTCCCTCTTCATTCTAGGTTTTTACTGTTTCAGAAACTCCATAAAGATAAGATTCTTAAAATAATTTTTAAAACTCTAGCAATCAAATAAATTCTTTTTATTAGAATACAGCTACATGAGATGGGAACTGACATTCCCTATGCTTGCCTCAGAGCCCTTAGGGACATATAGCATGTTCTCACATTGAATCTGCCAGGAAAAGCTGGCTTCTTTAGTGTAGCTTTCGAGAAAATCTTCATAACTACCACAGAGGCTGTTAAGGGGCATCCTGACACATACTGTGATGCTTACCTACTTGGAGTGGTGAAATTATTTGTTTCTTTCATAGATTTATTATAAAACTCTGTTTTTATACCTGTCCTTTCCTTTCTCCAGACCTCAGTGATGGCTATAACACAGGGTTTTTGGAATTCAGGCTGGTGCCTAACATACCCAAACCCTAGTCTCAGCATTTCAATGTCGTAGTAAAATCTATTTCAGCAGCATTTCTCTATGTAAAAGCATAAGGTAGCATGAAACAGAATTTCACTTAGGATAGATTTGCTGGAGTATGTTCAGTAAACTCCAATATGTATTCTCCATATTTAGCATATGATTTAGCAGTAATGCATATTTAGCATTTTAGTGCTGTCTCCACATATATCTCATGTACACTTTATTACATTAACACAATGAATTACACATATTCTAATTCCCATTAAAGAAATGTGTTACAGGATTGTGCTTGCTGGAAGTAGATGGAATTAGAGGTGTGAGATGTTCGTTAAGGATCAGCGCCTATGAAAGGCAGGGGAGAGAGGCAAGATTGTCAGGGGAGAAATCAAACTGCGTCTCAGTCCACACAGAACGTTGGCTCAACCTAATACTTCTCTCAAGAATGAGTATCAGAGTATTCTCACTTCATGATGAAATGGTAGGGCCTTTGTACATCTTTTGCTTAATCTCCAGATAACCTCTGGAAAGGAAGCTCCCTGCAACTGAAGTGGACCCCAAGGGGTGGATAGCTGGAGGCTGTCTGTTGGACACACCCCTTACAGCTCCAGCATCCTTTCTTGAAGGGGCATCTATACTGCACATCTCTGTCTATCACAGCTAAACACACTGAAAAACTTTGACTAAATAAAAAGATAATTTCACTAAATTCACACTGCTCTCTGTCTAGCTCCCAAATCCACACATTGCCACCAAACTTTTCAGCCTATGATGTCTTCCCCTAGATAAGTATATATTTATACATTTTGGGATGCAGACACTTAAGTGGAAAATCAAATTGCCTGAAATGTTAGTAGTGTGGTGTGGTAAACCTGGCTGTTAATTAACAATGATATCAAATTGCATGTACTAATAAAATATTTTAAAATAAGTAATCCAGGGTGGAAAAAAATAGTGTATGAGTCTTGATACAGGGGAAAAAAAGAAAAAAAAAATAGAAAGTGCTGTTATGGAGTTTAAAAGTAGCATTTTTTTTTTTTTTTTCTGATTAGTGAAGCCTCTGCCCCCTCTAGGGAACAAAACCTGATAATAATCCTTATATTCTGAGAGAGACAAAGATGCTTGTGTAGGCTGAGCAGTAATATCTAACATTATTATACTCATAAGGCAAAATAAATTCCCTATTTTGCATCATGACAAAGGGAGATTGACATTCTTATCTGATGTTCAAATATTTATGGGAGTCACTTCAACCAAGCCTTTATTTTTCCTTATATTTCTACATCCTGTTTTGACACAATGTATTATACAACCTTGGTTTTGATAAAGGACAATCAGATTTGATTTAATGTTGCAGAGGAAAACATAATATTGCATATTTTAAGAAGAGCACATGTTTAAAAAGGAGAAATTCAATTTTCATACATCTATCAGATGTTTATTAGCTCTACCCCATGTGTATGAATTCTGCTTGCTGGAGAGTGAACGGGATAGGCCTAGTTGAAGTACCTTTCAAATAGGCCTGAGGATGCAAATCAAGTTTGGAGTGATCTGAGGTATGTAGCTCCACAATAAATGAGAATAAGATTTATGAAAATCCTTAGGAGGGGTCAAAGTCATGGAAGACATACAGTATTTCATGGCAAAGGACACAAAAAGATTTAAATGCCCTTCCAAAGCCAAGGATCTGAAATTGAACAGAACAGATGTGGAAGGGAAGCAGGCTGCAGACCATGGTGAAGGTCTGCTCACTGGCAAAAGAGGAGGTGCTTCTGGCTAACCTCTACAGGACATCAAGGACATGATCTTGGACTTTGCACTTGTTTAAATGTATAAGACCAGGTTAGACCATGTGGGTATGCATTGTGTTTAGGGTCTGTATTTCTTGTGTAAAACAGTTTTGTCTACTTGAAAGAATTACATCTGGCAGAACACTGGAATGGTGTGCTTATGTTATTATTGTCATGCATTAGACAGATAAACAAGGTATTCCAATATAAATATATTTCTAGATTTTAAGAATTAACAGACCACATCTTGTTCACCAGTTAATTCATAGAATTTACCATCCCTAGCATTTGCTAAATGAGCCTGAATAGTCAATTAAAATTTCGAAGTATATATAAATTTATAAAATTTTCAAAATGCCTGCTTTGATATAATTATGCATTACTATTTTCTTATTTTTTGAGTTTGCATATTTTCTATAAACACATTTATCCTACATTGTAAAAAATTTTGACCAAATTTGGATAAACATATAATTAACTACCACCATCCTCATAGCTATTCAACATTTAGTAAGAGTTTATTATGTACCAGATGCTATGGTCAAGATATAATACATATTATCTCAGTAACTTCATAACTGGGAAAATCATATATTATCCTCGTTTTATAAGTAGAAACATTGAGAGTCAGCAAAATTTATATGAGCAACTTCATTAGTTTATAGGGAGTATTGAATGAGAAATTAATATGCAGGACTTAGCAGAGAGGCTGAAAATTAGGAAGGACACGGTAAATGCATTAAATATATTATCAAGTATTAATACTAGAGATGGTCTTATAGTTTAGACTACTATATAGTCATGTGCTTTTTCTATCTCCTGCCATCTCTATTCTGTTGTCTATGTTATATTTATTAAACTTCACTCTCTTTCATATGGAGAAAAGTTGTTATTGGCATCATCAACAGCTCCAAAAATATTATTTAACAGAGATGAAGATACTCTTCATTCATAGATTGCCCCTGGCATCCTTGGGTCAAGGTGAACCCATGACACCTGTACTGGTTCTGCTTACAAAATTCTGACTGAAAATTACAGTTGAGCATATTTTCTTCTTGCTGGTTGCCAAAACTGTTGTGCCAGATCAGCTGCAAACAATAGCAGAGATTTCAATGGAAATTTTAAACAAGTGGGACTAAGCGTTTCTTTGAAGAACTGTAACAGGAGATGAAACATGACTGTGCAAATACAATCTTGAAGACAAAGCACAATCACATCTATGGCTACTAGGAGGTGGTAGCAGTCCAGTCAAAGCAAAAGGGGACTGATCAAGAGGAAAAGTCATGACAACAATTTTGCCCAAGGCAATTTGCTTGATGACTTTCTGGAGGACCAAAGAACATTATCTGCTTATTATGAGAGTGTTTTGGAAAAGTTAGCCAAAGCTTGAGCAGGAAAATGCCCAGGAAAGTTTCACTAGAGATTCCTTCTCCACAATGACAATGCTGCTGTTTCACGGCTGTCATCAGAAAAAGGCAATTTTGAGAGAGTTTTGATGGGAAATTATTAGGCATTCATGCAATGATTTAGCTCCCTCTGACGTTTTTTTGTTTCCTATTCTTAAAAAGTCTTTAAAGGGCACACATTTTTCTTAAGTCATTATGTATAAAATGCATTAACATGATTAAATTGCCAGGAACTTCAGGTCTTTGGGATGGGCTAAATGGTATCATCGCTTACAAAAGTGTCTGGAACTTGATGGAGTTTATGTTGAAAAATAAAGTTTATGTTTTTTATTTTTATCTTTTAATTTCTCTTTATATGTTTGCTATCATATCATTATATTTAGCATTCTCATGATTATTTTCCTGACTCTGGGGGAAAAATGTTCAAATTTCTCCAAAGTTATTATGTAAATATTGAAGAATTGATCATCAGTCAAACTTTATTTGAGATTCACTCTAGAGCAATTTTCTTTTCTTTCAATGCTGCATAAAGTTACACATGAGACCATAGTCTTACGATGTCATTTCCCCTAACGGTATGTGGAACAAAATGAAAAACAACACACACACTGAAGAAGTGGAACCCCAAGTAAACTCAAATAGATTTGGAATCTGTGATTTCTATATTTGACTCAAAAAAGTAAAAGATACCTGAGAATACTTGTGTTGAGTTAATCTGCTTCATCCTTCAGTTGAAAATTACAAATAGAAATACTGCAAAATTATGGCTGTTTCTATGTGGAGCCCAGACACCAGCATCTTTCAAATATGTTTATGAATGTTTAAAAATACCTAGATATCTGACAGAGTGTCTTCTACAAATAATGATAAACATTCATTGTGATACCACTTTTAAAAGTATAAGGAAATCTACAATGCATTATCTCATTTGAGCTGGACCTTAAACCTTTTAATGTAGGCAATTCAATTGCTCTCATTTTTTAGATGAGGTAATTGAGGTTCAGATATATAAATTGGTTTAGCAGAGAAGTTAGGAATGGAAGAGATATTCCCTGCAAAAATCATCAGAAGATTTACAAATACTATAGTGAAAATAGTGCACTTCAAAATAAGTTATATAACTTGTTATTCATTTATCTGATTATCATGGTCATTGGTATAACTGCATGTGTACACTCCAGAATTATCTGCCCATGTTGCACTGGAGTCACTAAGAGTAAAAGCAAAATACTCCTTGATGTTGGACACTTGGTTCTGAAAATCCTACAATTGTTCTTGGCATTGTCCCATACTGATGTTCTTTATTGAAAACAAGAAAAATAATTGAGCAGGGGATGGTGGCTCTGTGTGAGTGTGTAGCATTGGGGATGGATTGGGGGAAAGGAGGTGGGAGGGGCTTTAAACATATATACACACACACACGTATATGTTTAAACATAACATATATTAGCAACAAAAATTCTCAGTCTTGTACACACATACACACATGCACACAGGAGGTAGGATTTTTTTGTGCCAAATATTGGTATCAAATGTATATAGTTTGTGTTAATGGAGGAAACATATTACTTAGGCAAAAGCTGTTTAATATTAAACTTAATTTAATATTATTTAATGTTTGGTATTAATATATTAATATTATTTAATATTAAAAGTTGTTATTTAATATTAATATTAATATTAAGAAGTGTGCTATTTCCCAGCACAGTAATATTCAATTAGTCATTTTGACCTGTTTTCAACCACTGCACAGGTAGCATTTTCTCAAATTTACTTCTGATCTCTAAAAGCTACTCTGAACTTAATAAACTGGTGACCTCAACGTGTGTCTGTTGTCAGAGTGCCGTGTGCTAATGTACTAAGCTAATAGTTAGAAATTTTCTTGCCTTTGTATCCTTAATTCCACAAAGTAAAATGAAATCCTTAGCATTTACTTCTAAGAAATACTACTATGGGTTGGAGGAACGGTAGTATTACAGCCAATCAGGATATTTGTTGGTTTAAAAATGAGAAAGTTTTAATACGGTTTCTGTGAATATTGATTATCAAGGACAACCCAGTTTCTAAAACTTAACTATTGCACTTGAAAGGTACTGCCTATTTCCAAAACTTCCATCATTAGAATTAACATGGCCCAAAGATCCTGTTTTCTCATGTACCACTTGCCACTGTGTTAATGAGAAGTTTCTTCTTATTGTGTCAGGAAGATGACTCTCCACTGTGCATACTATTCTTCTCAAAACGAGGTCTTTTGTCTAACACATCTCAAGTAATTCTGCAAAGGAACAGCACATCCAATACATGCATATTTCCAAGAAATTAGAATGGAGACTTCAATACTGGACTTAAAAATACTAGGACTTTAAAAATACACATTTGGAGGCATTGCATTTTTCAATATGAAGAGTAGGTCCCAAATTAATTCTTTATTTTTCTTTTTTTCTCTTTTTTCTCTCTATCTACTTTTTCCTCACATTTCTTTAGCACCATGTTTCACATACAATAGTAGTCAATTTTCAATACAAATTTGTATATCCTTCCAATAAGCAGTTATCAAGTAACTGCAGTGAAAATTCTAACTTAATGTGATGTTATAATATATGGATCAAACATTCTCCCTTTGTGCTTAAAGAGCAATGCTCAGGCAAATGCTTGTAGAATAATAGGAGAAGAAATTCTTAAGAAAGGGAAGATCAGCAGAACCTGGGTCCAGATGTAAAAGGCTCCTCTGGGTGGGCTGTGAAATAGACAACCCAAGATAGCTTCTCATCTCTTCAGCTCAGTCTATGCTCTATGGAGATACCATAGCAGCAGGTATTTTGAAAGTGGTAAACACTGGTATAGACAAAAATCACAATGAGTTTCAGGATACTTTCTGAGTGTCACTTGGGAAATTAGGACTTTCAGGAAGCTACTAAATGATGTGAATGGTTATCCTTATTTTTATCTTTCTATTTCAGAATTTTCATTTCTACAGTAATCTCAGCCTGAAAATATCTCTTATAAATTGAAGAATTGACTCGTCATTTTTATTTATTTATTATTGAATGTGAGTCATTTATCAATGCATTTACTGCAAAGCACTATTCTGTGAAGTAGATATTTTCTACTATTTATAGATGAAGATGTGAGATTAAGAGGAGGTACATAGTTTCAATGAGATCCCCCACGTAAGGTTTGACTGAAGATTCTCTGGCTTCTCAGGTTGTGTTTATTCCACCTTATCTGCTGCTAATTCAGAACACTGGGAATCCCAGAAAAACAAAGTGGCTTATGTGTCTACTTCTGAGACATCTACCCCAAATTGCAACACAGTGATAACTTACATTCCACATTGGATTCTAAAATTTAAGTTTTTCTTTAAAAGTATTTTCTGTGAATTGACTTAAGGAAAGAGCCTATATCAGGGTCCTGTAATTAAATACTACCCTCTACTGCTACTGTTGTGGCTGTATCACACAATGGAATGAATAGGAGGAGAAGGAAAAAAGTAAGATGTTGGAGTGGATGGTGGAAGCTTTGAGGATCACAAGAAAGTGGCTGAATTTCTGTGGGTAGAGATGGTGTTGGCATAGCTGTGGGGTGGGTGGGGGGGCAGTATCTTCTGAACACATTGATAAAAATGGCATGGGCATGCTTTTTTTAAAAAACATGTTTAATCTTATAATTATGACAACAAGTGCTCATAGAATACTCAACATGAATTCAGAATTCAACTAATAAACCTTTGAACCTGCAATGAATGGTCAGTCTATGGGACAGAGATTTTGGTCAGAAAAGGTGATGGAAAAATAAATTCCTACAATGGTTCCAGAAATAGAGGTATCGGCCCCCTATTTGCTCTTTCTCCCCAGCTTTATTTTTGGTCATGTAAACCGATGTCTTCTATGTGCTTGATTCCATTGACATGAAAACCCAGATGAACTTATCTAGGGACAGGGGAGTAAGAAGTGAAAGGAGTGTTAGCTTGGACCTGAGAAGAGGTCAGGGAATTATTAGTACAACCTTACTGCTGTTTCTCAATAAATAACACTAACATTAAAGCTTTTTATTTATTTATTGTAGTTTATTTAATTTATTTCTTATAGTTCTGGGAATTGGGAAGTCCAAGATCAGCATGCCAGTGTGGTTGGGTTCTGGTGAGTCTTTCTTCTGGGTTGCAGACTGCTGACTTGCTGTGTCCTCCCAGGATGGTAGGGGGATTGCTAACTCTCTGGGGTCTCTTTTATAAGGGAACTAATCCCATTGTGAGGACAGAGCTCTCATATCCTAATTACATCCCAAAGATCACATGTTCTAATACTATCGCCTTGGGAGTTAGGATTCTAACATGAATTTGGGGGGCACACAAACATTCAAATCATAGTACTCTGTGCCTCAATTGTTGGTTCAGAAAAACTGAATACACACATAAGCATTCAAAGATATCACTGTCATGCAAAGGATGTGAGAGCCCTTTACACAGTGCCTGATACACTGTGGTTAGCACACATGTGTTGGCCAAGTGTGCCACACTTATCAACTCATCTGATCATCACAACAATCCTATGACTCAGGGATATTACTACTCCCATTTTGTACATGAAAAAGGTGAGCCTTTTCTGTGGTTGGTTTACATATGGACTTAGGAATGAATCATACAGGCATATTCATTCTGATGCTGCTATTTACCAGTTGTGTTTCTTAAAATGTCCTACTCTCTAAGAGTCTTATTTTTCTTTTATTTATTATATGAAAAAGCAAAAAGAGAAAGATGAAAGAAGGAAAAGGCATCTAACACTGTGCTTGGTGCAAATTTGGTGTTCAATACATGTTTGTTTACCATAGTGTTGAGTCAGACTTTTTGTGCTGTTTAGCCATTCTTGGGAGTCCTTAAAGTCTACTCAGCAACAAAATGTGTGAAATGTCTATACAGGCAACAAGGACTTTCTCAAAATAGTTGAGGTAGACTTTAAACTGTATTTTAAACTAAGTCAGTTCTTTCCCATCAAGTACTTCCATTATGTAATCTTGTAATATTATGACATTCTTAACTCTGATCTTACTAAAAGGGCTGTATTTATAGCCTGTTTCATAAATCCTTATGACTTAGCCTGTAAAGTCTGTCATGAACTGGGATTTTAAAAAATGAGAAAAATATCCCTGCCTTTGTTAGGGTTATGGAAGTTAAATATACCTAAATGTTTTCTCCTAGTTTTCTGCCATTTATAAATTGTTAAGGAAGGGCATTCTCCACCACCCTGTAAATAGGGAAGTTTATTAAGGTTTCATTTAATGAGAGATAATAATAATTATGATGATATGATGATGATGATATGATGATGATGATGATGATGATGATGATGAAACTTATTTTAGTACTTACTAGTGCCAGAGACTGATCTATTTTTATTATTCACCACCACTCCTGGGATATAGGTACTTCATATTTTACCACTAAAGAAATTGAGGGTCAGCGAACTTACTAATTCTCATAGAAAGAGCAATACATAAATAATAGAGACTCAGTTTGCTCCAGATTTGAGACCTGCATAACACATATTTGAATAAGGGATTAAACAAACAATAACATTTTTTTTTTAATGCCAGCTTCCAAACACCCTCTTCTTGTTCCCACCGCTTCTGTGCTAGAAGTTCCAGGCAATTACTGGGCTGCAACCAAATCGCCATGTAGTGTGTTTCTGATTTGGGATTCATGAGTATCTGCGATTAGACTGATTCTTGTTTATTGTGGCCTCTGGGAAATTGGTTGATGCATGAATATATGAAATAGCAGTGTGATAATAAAATTAGCAGAACCTAGAAATGCCTGCAAAGTTTATTTATGAATATGATGCAAAAATTGATAATTAATTCTCTGGACATTTCTTAGCTCTTCTAAGAGTCAGAGTATACACAATGTCTGGAACAAACACATGTCTGTTCAGTAATTTTACAGTTAAACTTCAAATCTCATTGGTCTAATCAACCACCATTGTTCCCCAAGAAAATGGCTTTTGGTCTTCTTTTCATAATACAGCAGATTCAAAATCTTTGCAGTAAACATTTCCTCATACTTAGGATTTCATGAAGAGCATTGTCAATCCATATCTGCCTCTGGGTTCTTAAATCTTTTCTGAATTTCTTCAATCAGCATGGGGAGTGGGGATAGGAGTTGTTTGCAAATGCCTGGTACATAGATATAAGTCAGTTCCTTAGTTTTATTTGTAGCTAAGTCATTCCTAAATCGAGAGTTATAACTTTGTTTTACATGTTTTTTTCAAAGGATTTTCAATAAACAATTGTCAGAAGAATCAAGTACTTTTTAATATTCCAAACTCTTTAATGATGTTTGTCTGTTGTAGAGGATTTAACAGGGATGTCTTTTTTTGATAGATTTTGAACCTGGTAAAAAGGATATACATATCATTTATACTGAAAATGAACATGCTAAAAGGAGGGAGAAAAAATCCATATGCATATCTATGTACACCTACATATCTACTCTACTATCTAACTAGATAGGTATCTTCCCAGGCAGATATCGATACATATGGGTACATGCATATTCATATACATACATGTGTAATGTTTGCAATGAAATTTACTAAAACATTAACAAAACAAAAGTACAGATAGAGGATTATAAGGATTGAATTATTTTTTCTCATTTTTTTATAATTGCATAGTCTTATTCTTGATTATACAATAAGTGTTTATAAAGAACATGTATAAAGAAGAAAAAATGCTCAGTACCAACTAGCTATGGACCATGTTTCAGAAATGGGGTTAATGAGTATCAGTGAACAGAGAGATTGTATGTGCATTTATTAGGAGGTCACCTTGACCGAGAAGGCTTTCTTCAGTTATTCATCCTGGAATGGGATGACATATGACCTTCCTTGGGCCTCCATTCTATCTTGCTTTTGTTCATTTCAAGTACTGCTTATTTATGGGCTGATCTTTCTAAGTATGCCTTGTATTCCTTAAGACATAAACTTCATTAGATACAACATTCCGTAGCCAGAAAAAAAAAAATTTTTTTTTGATTTATAAAAAAGATGTTAATAAAATGTTGTGGAAAAATAATTCCTATATTACCATTGCCAACAGCAAAAGGAAACCCCGTGAATGTAGTCCAGTCAAATAAATGTTTAACAAAACCTATACTTTTCTTGAACTGCCATGAATAACATGCTGCCTACCACCATTCTGCTTTGGGCTTGAGTTCATTGTTTTGTGTGATATTTTGTGGCAACTGCTAATTGTTATAAGCTGTCCAATAAATGTGATGGATCGTCCAATTAACTCTTCATCAGCATCCATTTTTGAAAACACTACGTATTGAAAGTGATGACAGTTTATGACCTCCATGTTGCATATGTAGCTAATTGCTCCTTGGACAATAATTATTAAGTTTCTTGTGCCTCATCCAGTCATTTAGTTTTAGAAATTATGACGCCACTGAATTTCCCAATTCATTTGACTTTACAACTATGGCCCTCCAAGGATTACTGAAGGTCTGCTGTGGAATGTATGGTTCATATAAATGTTGAAGTAGATTACAGATATGTCTGTTTTGTAGGTTTTCCATCGACCGGCACACCGACCTGGAGAGGCAGTTCAACATTAATGCAGATGATGGGAAGATAACGCTGGCAACACCACTTGACCGAGAATTAAGTGTATGGCACAACATAACGATCATTGCTACTGAAATTAGTAAGTGCCTGGGTTTGTTCATTTTTTCCTTGTGTGACTGGTTTCAGTTTATACCTATTGATCACATTATAAGTGGTCCCTGTTTCCATTAGCTATTTTGAATATTGGAACTTCTTATTGTTAACAAGGATCCTTTCTTTGAACGCATCATCCCAACATGAAATAACTGACACTGTGCTAAATTACCAGAAGGTTGCAAGATATGTAGAATGGTCCTATGTCCAAATATTCTTACATCTTATATCCATTTTCGGCCATTAAAAATAATGTTTTGCATTTTAAAATATGGGAAAAGATTTAGCATAAAAGGATAGTTTTAAAAAAAGTAAAATTTAAGAACTGTACACTACAGTTTAAATAAGTGGAAACTCATATGAAGGTCTTCAAAAAGTCCGTGGAAAGTTTTAATTCAATTTTTCCATGAACTTTTTGAAGTACTGTTGTATTTTAAATATGTATAATATAGAAACAATTACTCTCACATATTTGAATTATACATATACATATAATACATACAAAACGTATAAAAGGAAATTTTACGCTACAAATTCATATTATTTTGGAGGGGTGAGATTATAGATAATTCTTTGTTTTGTATTTTATAGTTTAATCAGTTTTATACAATAATCATGGACTCTTTAGATTTGTATCTTCAATATAAATTTAATAAATTTTTTTTGTTGTTGTTGTTTTGTTTTATAAATTACAGATAAAAATGTAAGCTTTTTATAGGGCAGGAATTTCCAGGGTTGTTAAAATAGCATGTTAGTCTTTCTATTAATTTTTAATGAGCATAGCCTCTTTACAGTTAATGAAACTATTCTTGAGTCTCTAAACAATAGCTATCTGGTGAAATTTAGTGCTATCCTATCTTCAAGAGCTTGCATTCTGCCTCACCAGTTCTTATTATTTTACAAAAAAACATGCAAAAGGGACATGATATTCATTTTATGTCCAAGCAAAACAAGTTTTGCGCGTTATCTAAATATCTCTTTTCATAAAGAACCTGATGAGGTCTTCAAAGCGGTACACACATTCAAAAAGACTACACGTTCTTGAGGGAATTAGGGTTAAGGGAATCTGAAGAGTAAATAAAAATCAGCATTAAGAAAGACTCACGGGCACACATGCCACATAGAGAATGTAAATGATAATTATGGGATGTGGGACCTAAAATTCATGCTATGCTTTCTAGCAGCTAATGCAAAAAACAGGGGAAACATCTCTGAGATAATGACTAATTTGTATGAAGAACA
The DNA here is from genome assembly GCF_027409185.1 of Cynocephalus volans. NCBI lineage: Eukaryota > Metazoa > Chordata > Mammalia > Dermoptera > Cynocephalidae > Cynocephalus > Cynocephalus volans. Next base: position 70,397,715 of record NC_084469.1, read on the forward strand.
GTAATCCAGGGATTCAGGAGTGGCACAGTTTTTCCTTGTTCTGGAGCTTGATAACAAGAACTCTTGTAGGAGCATGTGAAGATTCAAGAGTGAAGAATGCCTGTTTCTTATAGCAATCTCAAGTGCAGGCAAAGAACACGCAGTCAAGTTGCTATGTAGTTTCAACTTTACCAAGCTCTGGCTGTGGATAGACAAAAAATCTTGGAACTTTGGTGTTTTTGCTGGCTTAGGAGTACTATTTTCCTCTCTAAAGTGTTACTCTGGCAGTAGTTTCTTATAGCATTAAGAGAAAAAGAAAATAAAGCATACCATTTAGTGCTTTTGGTTTATTAGAAGTGTTAAACCCATTTAGAAGACATGATTTTTTTCTAATTTACAGTGTTGAAGCCCTATTATCATCTTACACCTCTGAGAAAAACTATATCTATTTAGATTGGTTTAAGGCTTTAGAAAAAATCTCAAAAGAACTAGTTTTCTTATTTAAAATATGTAGTCAATGATTACATTTAAATTTTTTTTCTCATATATTGAATACAACCTAGTCGTGTTAACCTTAATCCATGTCACTTATTTTATTAGATGGATGCTTTTACTTAAATTTTCATCAAGGTTGTCCCAATTATAAGCAATCATGTACTGGATTCTAAAAAGCAAAAAGAAATGTTCATAGAGCAGGTGCTTAAGAAACATTTTAGGGCAATCCAGAAACAAAAGATTCATTTGCAAGGAATCACAGACAAGTAAGGAAGACAAATACAAAAGCAGATGTCTAGGGCAATGAGCTGTTAACTCCAGAGTAACAAGGGTACCAAACCCAGCCAGGGAAGACCTGAGTTTTCTCATTCCTTCAAAAATTATTTACTGAGTCTTTATTATATGCCAAACACTCATCTAGTGATTGCAGATATAGCAGAGAGTAAAATAGGCAAAAACCCTGCTCCTCTTGGAGTTTTCCTTCCAGCGGAAAGCTACGTATGACAGGGTGAATTGGAATCTGCTGAAATATCCATAAAGAAAGACACAGCAGTAAGGGAGAAGATGATGAATGCTGATCATTCAAGTCGTTCCATGTTGATGGTGTGGAAAAAATGCAAGGATGGAACTCCTTCAATGAACACATGATTATATTTAAAAAGTTATTTCATGATAAATATTTTAGAAATCAAGCTTTTATATGTATCAGTAAAATAACTATTTAAGATTATTTTTAAGGGAGTATTATTATATTACTATTGCTAATTACTATTATAAATACCATATAACCAAATTACAAAAAAACATCAAAGGTAGACCAGATAAAATTTTCTTCTTGTTTTCAGGGAAATGATTCCTATATGTCCCATATTCAGGTTTACAGTTGCCTCCATATAGAGATAAATACAGCGTGCCTCAGCGAACATGATTGTATTCAGCTTGTCTATAATCCTTATAGAATTTAAAATATATAACAAAAACATGTGTTATTCTCTTGAAATCAGTGGGCATTGTCTCACCTTTTGCTTTTTTTTTTTTTAACTCAGAGTTTGAAAAATAAACAAATTACATAAGCATATTTTGGCCAAATAACAAGCTTAATTCAGATGAATTTTAAGAAATGTTGATGTATTAAAAACTTAGATATCAACCTGATCTTTTTTAAAAAAAATTTGCACATTTCTTAGAGCCAACAAGAATGAGAAAACAAAAGAGAACTTAAAATTTTAGCTATACAATAAAAGCTGGGGTGGGCATAAATGTAGAAACTTTAAATGTATAATTAAGCTACTTTGTTCTAAATCATGAAAGGAAGTAAAAATTATAATGTCACAGAAAAATTAAGAAAAATTAGAATTACTAAGAAAATAGCTTAGAGATATATTTTTTTTTCTACTTGGTTTGAATATTTAGCCCACAAGTAATGTTTATCTCTCAAAGCCACAGATAATGTTTTGGTAAAAAAAAAAAAAATATTAAAAGGAAATTTACTGTATTTGTTCCAGAAGAATATTTAAAACCATTCAGGATAACAGAACCCCCTAGGGGGAGGTTCTAATAATGATAAAGAAATATTAATTGCAGGGAGAACAATTTAAAATTATTTTTCAAATGTGTTCTCATCAGACAAAAGAATTAAGCAGATGAAATTAGGCTAAAAAGTGGATTTTAGGGAAGTCCATCTGTTACCTCTTAATGAGAATGGAGATGTCACCTTTTATCCTTTTGTGTCAGATCCACTTAACCAAGGCGGAGATGCATCACTGTGTATATTACCCAAGTGTTTCAGTGGTAATAGATCTAGCCTGCCATCATGATCAACAGGGACATCCCATCACATGAGCTGGCAGTTAGATCCCCATGTGCTAACAAGAGATATATCGTATCTATGCTAGCAGCCATTCCACCCCCTGAAACTAAGTGCATGGGTGCTGCTTTTCTTGAGGATAAAGATTTAAAGTAAATTTAGCTGACCAATTAAAATAAACACTGAAAAAAGTATTATGTGAGCCTTACAGTGCTTTTAATTCCCAGAACACTCTTTGAAAGTAGGTTCTATTCTTATAAATAGAAACCCAGGCACGGGATAAGTAACTTACCCAATGCTTCATGGACAGCAGGTTGGAGGAATGGAAGTATAGGACTGGAATCTTTTGTTTAGCTGCAGAATATAGGTTTTTAAACAATATCCACAGAAGCCTCACTTAGATCTTTCCTCTTCTTGTTCTTGCTCAATTTGAGCTTATGACACTTCCACATTATTTTCTGAAGCAAGTGAATGAAGGAGTTTTTCTGTGTGAAGCAGAAGGCTGGGGTAGGAACATGGGTGGGTTGGAGGAAAGAACAAAAATGCATTATTAGATCAGGCCCTCTTGTAACATGTAAAACCAAGAGTAGGAAAATTGCCCAAGTAGAGCTTTGGAACTTGTCAAACTAGAATTCTGTTCCCATTGCAGAGATTGGGAAACTGTACATTTTAGGGAGCTTTGTTTTTCACTGAAAACCACTGATCATAATCTTTTAGATAATTGTTTAAAACAAATAAGAAAATAAAAAATACTCCTGGACTTTATTGAAAACCTGATTCAGAATCTTAAGGGAGAAATTCAGGAATTCACTTTTCACAAATTCTTTCTCACCCACCCCTCACTTCCAAAAACGAGATGTACATTAAAATTTAACAATGCTGCAAAGGAAGGCAGAGAAAGGTGATATGTTTTGTATTTGTTTTGTTGTTGTTGTTGTTTTTCCTGTGCTGATCAGATGAGATTTCACCAACCTGAGATTTGAGGTAATGCTTGTCACATGAGAGAGCATGAATAATAAGCACAGTCAGAGGGGAGATAAAGGATATTGGGGGACAGTGAGGGAGTCAATTTGTTCAGAATATAGTCCCTGCAGGGTCATTCTAGAGGCACTGAATGCCGATTTTAACAAGTGTCCTTCAGAGGGAACTTGATGGTATGGAATGGAAAATGGCAAAACTCTCTGAAGCTCTGTACCTGGGATCCAGCAATTGGCATTCACAGAAAGAAAGCTGCCATTGGTTACCTGAAAGTATTTCAGAGCAGGAAGCATATAATTGCCCATTAAATTAATCTCTTTGAGTTAGTGATAATGCATTGCTCTGGCCCACTACAGTGGGCTGCACACAATATCGCAAATGAAGCTTTTCACTAATGATGGTTAAAGCTCCCAGGGAAAACACTAGTTTGATAGCACTTAAGGAATGTTTCTTCCTGGCATGGGGCCCAGTTGCCAGAATAATTACTTTGTCCAACTCAGTCTGCTTGGAAAAAATATATCTTTACAGGCAACTTCATTGTTTAGAGGAACCTTGGAGTTCTGGAGTTAAATGGAGTTGGAGTCTTGGCTGGGTCATGGCCATATAACCCTTGGGTACATTATCTTCCCTCTTTTACTCTCAGTTTTCTCATCTGTGAAAGGGAAATAAAAACTATTCTTTAAACACTTGGGCATAGTGAGAATTGAATTAAAAGTGATAACACTATTCTCTTTGACAAAGAATCCATCTACAGTCTTTAGAAAGTCATGAGTAAATTGTGTATGTTCTTGTTGTTAATTTAGCCCTTACCCTGGGCTTTGAATAACTCCTTAATTTAAATTTATTTACTTAGTTTTTATCATCTCTTACCCCTTCCCCTTTCCACAACAAAAAATTGGTAATCAGAGCCTGTTCTGTGAGGTGAAGTTATGTTTCTGCATTGCACAGCCAATATGTTTGTTGATTGGCCTTCATCTTGGCCCTTGTACAGGCACTATAGATTGACCAACGGCTAAGGAACAGCCTTCAAAATGAGGCAAGCATGTGCTTGGACACTCTCATTGCACTGAAGACTTCAGATTTTATATCAAGTTCCTGCTCAAAATATATCAATATCTCTCTACTACCTATGGCATAATCAGGACTAGAGCTTTATTAAGATTAATGTTCTTGTCTTATGTAGGGTGGAGAAGTAGATGGGGAGAAACTATTGTCCAGTTAGAGAACTCTCACAGAAAGGGAAAGGTGATAAGAGACTAAAGTGGTATATAAAATTCAGGAGTAGAAGTGGTTAAGTGGCTCCCAAATCTCAGGGAGGCTGTAGCAGTATGACTTATATGACTGTAGTCTCATGGCAAGTTTCTATCATGATCCCTCACCTCATATAGCATACAGGTGCTGTAAGGTGGAGATCGGTGTTTTCAGGAAAGAGGTACATAATGAAAGGAAATGAAAAACAAAATATGGGAAAATGAAGGGGAAGCTACAGGTTCCTGGGGAAGCGATTAGCATCTAAAACAAAATTCAACAGAGAGAAGACTTGTAATCAGTGTCATTTCAAGTCCATGCAGTTAACTGAAGCAGGCCCAAATGAATGTATTTCTGTGTGTAGACCATATCAGTTTTATTTTATTCCTTATAAATCTTCTGCCACCTCTGAGAGTGGCCATTACATATAGAGCTGCTCCAGATTTTTGCATAATGACTTTGGAATTTCTCCCTGACTTCCTCTTTGTCCTGCAACCATTCTGCCAATCTCTTCCCATGATGTCTTCATCTCTTTGTCTTTTCCCCTGTCTCTTCTAGTCTACTTAGAAAGATTGACAGTGGACAGAGCACACAGATTGAGAATGGAGGTATAGATTTTAACCTAGCCCTTCTTTAAGATGTCAGGATGTTAAATAGACCCTTAGTCCCAACTTACAAAAGGAAAGTAGGTAAGAGGCTCCTATCCCGATGTCTTTCCCTGCTCTCTGTTTATAAACCATCTCTCCAAAGCCTCAGCAATAACTGACTGTAGACAACTGCAGACAAAGGATAGAAAGGCAGCAAGCAGCAAACATGAATGCCAGCTTTTCAGGTACAGGTTGCAGCAAGCTGGCCACTCATAACAAATGGTCATTTTCACATTTGGCACACCAGATAGAGAGAGGTAGGGAAGACTGCAGATATTTGAACAGATTATAAAGATAGGCTGATATTGGATTGATTTACCCTCGGGCTTTTGGTTTCTCTTGGGCTTAGGCTTTATCAGTCTTGAAATCAAAGAGAACAAGGTAAGGTTGAGAGACAAGGCTTCTAAGTCTGTTTAATGGGAAGAGATAATTTTACACTTGTCCATGCTTACTCTGTTGGTAAGTTTCTTAATTCTCTCTTTGGCTTTGTTTCCCCATCTATAAAATGGGGAATGTTTTGCTACATCTTTAGAGGTTTGTGATGAAGGGTGAATGTACTTAAAGGCTATCATCTCGCCTAACATAAAGTAAATGTTTGTAATAATGTCAATATGCCAAAAAATGACTGTTTTTCTCATCAAGCAAAACCACCCAGATTCATTCTGAGGATCCACCAAATTGTGAGTTTATACAGCAAGTATTACTTTGAGATTATTTGAGGGGCATGATTTTCCCCAGTGGTATGTATCCAAAAGGAAAGTCATCTTTGTTCTTTCTGTCAGTCCTAATTATCCTGGGCCAGGTTGGTAATTTTAAAAGCTCCTTTCTCATCTAAAACTAAGCCCATACATACTGCTATAAACACCTGCTCAGTAAGCAGTAGAAGTTACTAGTTAAGGACATAAGCTATGAAGGCAAATTGCCCCAGGCAAAATATTGGGTCCAACATATAATATGCATATGACTTGAATACATTACATAATCTCTTTAAGCCTCAATAACTAAATTTGAAGTTGTTATGAGAGTTAAATGAGATAACACAGGTAAAGTGCACAAAATAAAGCCTGGCATATAACAAGGACTTGATAATATACTTTCTCTTCTCTCTCTCACCATCTTCTCTTCTATCCTCTTGCAGACCAAACCTGATGCCTGTTGTCTCTCACCTTTCCTATCACCCCCATCCTATATATAAACATCCTATTTGTCACTCATTTCCTCCTTTTTTGCAACCACTTGGGTTCAGGGAAAAAGGGGACCAAAAAGCCATATGGATGCTCTGAAATGTATTGGGTCTCTTCTGCTGCCTAATACACTATATCAAAACTCAGTGGCTTAAAATAATAAACATGTATCTCTCCTTTTTCTATGGAGCAGCTGGGCAGTTCTTTTAGTTTGAACTGGTTTTGCTAATCTTTCTAGTCAGCTGATGGCTTCTCTGGGTTTGATGGTCTTATGGCCTCTCATGTATAAGTGACAGGTCAGTTAGTCCAGGGAGCCTCAGCTGGCAATATTTGTCTCGGCTCCACATGGTCTCTTATCCTCCAGTAGGCTAGCTTGGCTTCTTTAGGGATGCTCTCAAAACTACAAGAAGCAGCCAAAAAGAAGCCCCAGTGAGCAAGCACTTTTCAAGCCTTGACTTGCATCAAGTTTGCTAATATTCCATTGGCCAAAATAAGTCACTATCAAGAGCAGTTTCGAGAGATAGAAAAATGTCATTTCTTGACTTCTTTCCTGAATCATTTTCTCAGGATAGTGAATGCACATTCAGAATTCTTTACTTCAATACCTTACATATTTGGCGGAAAGGATCGAACACATTTCTAATAGCCATCAGCTGGTTAATTATGGATTCTTTAGGATCTCAGCTTAAATAGAAATTTGTATTAACTTATATTAAATGTATTAATGCATTTATAATGCTTAAAACAATTTCTGCTGCCTATGTGCTAGTGTAAGTATTAGCTATTATTATTCTAATTTCCTGATATCCTTGGCTGAACCAGTTTCCTTTGTTAAAAGTTCTAATTTTGTTGTATGTGTTCTTTCCTTTCAAATGACTGGTCAAGACTTATAATACACACTCATTTACTTGAAGTTTTAAAAATACATTTCTAAGGGAAGTAATAGTTAAAGTTCCGGCTCTAATGAAATGTTTTATAATTCTTTTATCCTGGGAGTCTAGCACAGTGCTTGGAGTTCTCAATAAATATTTGCTAAATGAATGAATGAAGGAAGAAAATAATGAATTAATACCACTAGGGAGTACCTTGATGAATGCTGAATCCAAACAGACACTATTAATTGATCAATGGAGAAAAATTTTGCTATAATATACCCCACTTGGCTCTTTTTAAAAAATCTTAGGCAGATAGGTAGACAGGCACTAGGGCTTTCTTTCCTGAGTGACTAAAGCTGAGACATAAAGGGCAGAAATGACTGTGCTCTCCTTGTATGAAAATTGCAGGGCAGTGACTGTGCTCACAGGGAAGGATTTCTGCAGAATACAAACCAATCTTGGAAGTCAGAGACGATGAGAGAGGTGCTAGCGGAGAGAAACCTCTTGTCCCCTCTCTGTTGCCCAAGGAACCAGGCTTCTGATCTATGAAGCTTTATTTCTCTTTCCTTCTGAGAGCCTGAGGCAAGCCCTGAATAATGCCAGCCCATACTTCATTACCCAACAAGCCCGTTTATCATTTAATCTGATCTGTATTGAACAACTGGAAGCAGGTTACAAAGCAGCAAAGCCAAAAGAATGAAAATGCAGCATGTTTTTCTGATTACAGGCATCCCTAATCTGAATCTTAGAAACTGGGGCTAAACATAGGCACCAATTCCATCTTTAATCACCACTCTCTCCACCTGGCATTTCAGTGCTGGGTCAGGTAGCCCTTCAGCCAGATGGTGGACATTTAAGCTATAACTTGGCTTCTGTCTTATTTGGGGTGGCAGTTGTCAGTTACTCTACACTATTCCTTATGGTGCTGATATTTTCTGGACCCCAGAGCCTCTACAGGACAAGGACTTACCTCACATGTCAGCCAAGGTCAAAGGTTATGCTGTTTGTCACAAGGATATATCAGACACACTCCTTTTATGGCTGCCAATTCCATTCATCCAGCAATTCAAATAAGCTAAGGAAAAAGAAACTTCCATCCTTTGGCAGCCACCTTGGGCCAAGCACTGTGTTGAGCATTTGACAAACACTGTTTTATTTCAGCTTTACAGAAATCCTTTGAGGAATGATGAGGAAGGATACTCTGAGAGGTGGAGCACCCTCCCCAGGCCCACATAGCCCAGATGTGCAAAGCAAGTCCTGCCAAAACATAACACTTTCATCTTCTCCCATCATTATTTCTATAAAATTTCATCAACAAATACCCAAAGCAGACAGGGTTCAGCTCATTTCAGCAAGTATTCCATGTATACTAACTACATGTTAAGAGCTAGCTCTTGGAAAGCAAGAAGACATGATGCTTTCCTTTTTAAGCCTTAAGAGGGGAACAAAGAAGTAGAGGCATGCATTTGAAGCTCTAGCATATCATTTACTAAAAATAAATAAGTAAATAAATAAACATGTCAGGTAGAGTAGGGTAAGACTTCTCCATTGGATGGGAGAGACGGGGTTCTCTGTAAGATTCTTGGCGGGAGGTATATTTTCATCAGGATCATGAAGTAGTAGTAAGCTTTAGTCTAAGATGCATTTCAAAATTAGGAAATATCTTGAACAAGAGGTGAAGAGCTTAGAATATCTTCTGAAGATGAGGGAAATAAGAAGGGAGAAGTAAATGTGGCCAGAAAGTTAAGTGAGGCCAATTTTGGTTGCCTTTGTATTCTGCATCAAGGAAATGTCTTATTTTCTGTGTCAGAAGGGCCCACTAAATGCATAGTAATAAGGGAAATATATGGCCCAGAGTATTAGCATTCAGATTTAGGAGCAGAATAAGTTAGGAATGGAGTGGAGAGACCATGACAGAAAGAATGGGAAGGAGAAGAATATGACTATGATTCAATGTTTTGATGCACTATGTTCAGTGCACTTTATGTACATGACAATCATGTGGAGGGCGTGTTAAAACATAGATCGCTGGGCCATGAATTTGTATTTCTAACAAGAGTCCATGAAAGTCTGATGCTGCTGGTCCAGGGACCACACTTTGAGAACTATATAAGCCCCTGTAGTGTTAATTTAAAATAAGACTGAAGCTATGTTAGAGATGGAGTTTGAATAGACAGAAATTGGCATCTGGTTAAAACCAAAGATGAAAGAAGAGAAGGAAATTCTCCTAGAGATGGTAAGCCTTGGCAACCAGGACAAAAATAATTATACAGCAAAAGATGGTGCTGCTTACTATGTGTTAGGCAGTGTTCTTGCCCTTTCTATACCCTTTCTTATGTTTAATTCTCACAATAACTCCATGAGTCAGTACCATCAGTTCTTTCATCTAATAAAGCAAAGACAGCAAACTCAACAGATTTAGTTGGTTGAGTTTGGATTCGAACCTAGGTTTGTCTGACTCTTGCCAATTTCTGAACATTTAGCATCTATCCTCTTGTAGTGATAGCCTAGTTGCTATTGAGACATCCCATGACTCGTGTTAACAAGTCAGATTACAGAAAAATTGACCCATCACTTCCAAAGTTTAAGTATTCACAGCATTCCTTCAACCAAGTCTCCAGAAAAGAATTTTGAACACAATTGGTAGGCTTTCAATCCCACTGAAGTAATTGAATGGGGTGGATGGGGTGGGGGTTTGGGGAGGTGTCCAGTTGAGGGTAATGAATTTGACATTTGTATCTGTGAACTCTGCTCCAGAGGAATTTGGATTTTTAGGAACCTCAGGTTTCTAAATTTTAAAATAATTTAAAGTCTAAATGAGGAACTAATATTGAAGTTTGCTTCCATCCTGCTCCCCAGTGAGATAAGCCTGGAAAGATGCTGAAGTCTCCTCCACACCCCTGATGCTATAACAATCTTTAACAATAGGCTGGAGAAGAATGACACTAAATAAAACTGAATGACGAGTTGGAGGGAAAAAGCTTGGACATTGCAGTAAAACAAATATGAATTTCAATCTAGGTTTCATATATGATTATCTGCTTGAACCAAAATAATTTCCTTGACTTATATAATTTATTTCCATCAGTTAAAAGGAAACTGTAATAATAGGAAACTAAAATTCACTTGCCTGATATAGAGAATATGTGTGTTTCATATATACATATGTGTGTGTGTGTGTGTGTGTGTAATTATATAGAGTTACCTCACATATAAAAATGATTTAAATTAGCAAGAACTGTTTTTTTGAAAATGATAATGATACATTCTCATAGTCTGTTCTTTCAATTGACTATTCTACACTTGATGTTTATGGAACACTGACTTTTTAGAACCTTTCTGTTTCAACTTCATTTAGCTGTTTTGTTTAGCAGAAACAAATAAAAAACTGTAACACGGTGTAAGGAAAATCTGTGTTAGCAAAAATTGTTATTTTTTTTTTCTAGCTTTTACATACTGCTTATCATTAGATTGTGTATTAGGCACAGTATCCAAATCTCTTTGCTTGTTCATATTCGAGTATCTAAGGATATAAAAATACTCATACTGAGCCAGCATTTGATATCCCACTGAACCCTTTTTCACATTTCCAATATAATTATGTAGCAGTTACAAAGAAACAAAGACTGAACACCACAGAATACCATAGAAACCCACATTTGTTTATTTAAGAATAGATATAAAAAGCTTCTCAGACAGAAACTGATGTATGAGGTAACTGATACCTAAAATAAATCTGAAAATGTCTGGTATCTATGAGAATTGATTGGTTAGACATGGATTTTAGAAGGCAGTTACATATTCTATAAATGGCCCCTGGTGTATAAATATATCTTAATAAAAAAAACTAAGTGCTGAATTTGATATCTTTATTAGGGCTTTGTTCTCTGAATGATTGCTTTTGTCCCCAATAGTGTCCATCTTAAAGAGGTTTAAGATCTAATAAATCAGTCACTAAATGTATCAAATAATTGTAGAATGAATACACAAAACATTAGTGAGTCTAACACATTTCTGTCAGCCTATACTATGAACACACGTTGTTGAAGACCTGTCTCTTGGCCTGGAGGTACAGTTTCTGCAGTGGAGGAGACAATTATGGACAAAAGTTAAGTTGTCTAATTGAAGGAGAGAGAAAGTATCCGAATAATACCTATGAGGAAGGTGTGAGTTCCATATGATGCTTTCTCCAGTGCCCTTCACAGTCAAGCTAGATGCTACCTTGTGACAAGTGAAGAAAAAAAGCAAGAATGTGACAGGAAAAGGGAATATTGTAAGGCCATCAAGGAGGTTTTGGGAATTTTTTGATGAAAAGATGGGACTAGTTGATCTTGGCCTGTTTCATGCAACTGTGGATATGACATATGACAGACTCCACTGTATACACATCTTATTTCCACATGGATCTTTTGATTGTGCTTTAAGAATGAGTAGTAGACTGACAGGGAAGGCTCAGTATTTAAGAATGCCAAAGCTATGTCTTTGATTGCATAATGGCTAAAGAAGCTCACTGTTCTTTAGACATCATAAGTATCATGATTTAGGAAACTGGCATGAATGCAATAGAGTAGTAGATACTCTCCCTTGCTCTCTCATGATATCTATTGGCTTAATGTCTACATCTGTTAAAAAAAAATATCTGGGTGTGAGAGTAAAGGAGAGAAAATGAACTAGCATTCCAGATGCTCCTCATTTCAGGCAAATACTAGTCTCTGTGTGCAAGCACTCCTTGTTTAATTCAGTCCCTATAACAGTGTTGGGATGGATGTATACTGAACTCTGTTTGCAATGTATGAAGTGAGATTCAAGGAAGTCAGGGAACATGGAAAATGTCATAGATCTAATAAAGTTAAGTTTGAATTCACCAGATTTGATGTCAAAGCCTGAACTCTTTTTATTCTTTGGTGCTACTAATCATGGTATATGGGCAAACATCCTTTGAAAAATATTAATCTTTGTACAAATTTTCAATTGCACCATTAGTTTCCAGGTCTTATGTTTGATCCTATGTGTATAGGAAAAAAAATCCAGGAATCACATTGCACGTTGCTTACAGCCTACTTGGGATGAGAATCCTAATATAATAACAATAATAATAATAATAATAATAATAATATTAACAACAATAATAATAGTAATAACAACAGTCATATAATGGTATATTAATTTTATTCCATGTAGTTTTGCTATGAAGTTGGGCTCACTGTCACTTTTCCATGAATGCTTCGGTCTTTCTTTTTAATGTGCACATACTATAATTACTTTATCTGCAGAAGAAACATATAATTTTAAAAGGTGTGGAAATGGGTATGATAAATTCATTTAGGAAATGTAGGTTCAATTCTTGGTACTGTTGTAATTGTAACTCTGAACTTCAAAGTTCTCTTTAGTATGTGGTTGAAATGAGATATGAGGTTGTCTTGCATCTCTATTTGATGAGTTTCTAGTGGCTGCAGCATCGCATGGGGAAGAAGAGCACAGGATTGGGGACAGAAAAATACAGAATTGTAAACTGACTGTAATATCTTTAAGTCATGTGATGTTAGGCAAAGCACTCATCCTTTTTAGGCCTCAATTTTGTTATTTGTAAGGTGAAGACAGTAACGTGCTTCTGTAGTGTTGTGTGATGCATCTAACATAATGACAAGTCTTAAAAAAATACTACAGTGGTTGAAACATATGGGGTAAGATTAGGGCAGTGAGAGTCTCTTATTCCTTTAAGACATCAGTATTCAGAGTTGTTCTAGAGACCTTTAGAGTCTTTGAGATACATCTAAGTGTTTTGCAAGATCAGAATATTTTTATAATAATAAGACACCGTTTGCCTTTTTTTCTCTCTTACTCTCACAAGTCAGAGTGTAGTTTTCTGGAGGTTACCTGGTATGTGTTCACGTTATTCCTCAATAACTAGTGGAATGTGTGCTAGAGTATTCTTGTGTTTTTTTGAAAAAAAGTTTTAATTTCTAATGTGGTGAATATTGAATAACCCAATAACAAAAACTTTAATGAATAAAAATATTTTGGGGTTTTTCAATAATTTTTAAAGGGGCTCTGAGACCAAGTTGTTTGAGAATGGCTGTATTGAGATGCATTTATTTTCTCAATTAGTTTGAGATATAGTAATAAAAAAGATAGCAAATATGTCTTGGATAGCACATTGAAAAAAAACGATTCATCACCTGCGAAGCATAGGTTGGATACTGAAAGAAAGAATACATATAATGTCATTAGTAGGATTCCTGGCATAGAATAAACAGTAAGAACTCAATAAATGCCAGTCATTTTTAAGAGCAGAGTGATAATTAACGTATCCCCAAAGAAAATAAGTTGATATAATCATTTACATTTTCAGGGTCTCACTAAATAAAGTTGCCTTAAGAGAGAAAATTGTTCCTGAGACAGATCGAGATTTGCCTACTGCTAAAACCTTTGTATTACTCTTTCAAAAAGGCATATGAGCATCATAGGGAATTAAAAGTGTCACACAGAAAGAGGCTGGGGGGACCCATCCAGGCACTGCCAGGGAGAGAGGCCCTGGACTAAGGACCAAGCCTCAAATGCTCTTCCAGGGTCCAGTCCTGCCCATGCAACCAGGCAGATTATCAGCATAAAAGGCCTCTAAGATTTAAAGTACACATTTAACCCCCATCGTTTTCACTTCATGGTTTTCAAATCACTTTGGGGGGGATCATTTTATTCAATTTTAGAAACAGCTGCAATAAAACATGCTGACCCAAACAATAATAATAACAACAAAAATAATAACAGCTACCGTTCCATCATTTCTTGAGCCTGCTTTTGTCAGTGCTTGACGCAAAGCATTTTGAAGAGAGACACCCATGCATTTTACAAAACTGCCCTATGTTGTAGATAATCATATTATCAACACTGCACAAATGAAAAAATTGAGCAGTGATTTTATGTCTCAAAGCTCTAAAAAACCTGACAACCAATACTTGATGAGCCAATCTTTGACACCGGACCATCTGCCTTATGAGAACCAATATACCACACTATAAAGCCTTAGGCAGGCATTTTATTTTTCATTGTAAATGTACAGATTAGCTTTATTGTTAAGTAACTATCCTCGAGAGTTTAACGAAGACATGTTTGTGCTGAAGCAACTAAGAATATGCTGACAGACTAAATTTCTGTTCCTGCCACACTGAGGACCACACCCTAATTCTTAGTGAACCCAGTAAGGTGAACAATATTTTGAAAAATTTAGTCACAAAATTGAGGCTCTTACCAGAGAAGAATCATTTTGTCCTCCAATCTTCCTTTCTGCTAGTAGCAGGAATTCCTTGCATTTCAATTATGATGTTATATTCTTTGTAAACTGGTTCTTTATACTTTAATACAGTGAATACTCAATGCAACTATATAAAATATGTCAGGGCTGGTATTATCATCTTGCATTTTAGGAGAGGTATCTGAAGTTCAAAAAGTTTAAGTCAATTACTAAAGATCATTTAGTTTGACAGTGCAAAGTAATTCTGCAACCCTAAAATTATTCATGAATTCATAATTAGAATGTGCTTAATTAATATTTATTTTGCAAGAACAGATGTACAATAGATCGATTCCAATAATACAAACTGTGACAATGGTAACAGTGACAGTATCTGTTGGTCACACTGCCTATCACCTTCAATTTTGTAGAATGATGATTTTACCTAGAAAGTATGTAAATAGTGTCATGCACACTCACAAATCATGCACAAATTATTTTGATAAGCAACTTTGGGACCGTCAGTCAGCACAGCAGAAGTAGAATTTAGAATGTTCGTGCTTCCACTCTGTTCAAAGGAGGAAGTTGCCTCATGGCTTGCTCCATACAGAGTGTCCATCCTCTCATTCTGCTGCAGATTGTCTTTTCCAAAGCATAGTGATGGATCTGCAGCATGGAGTAGTATGCTTGTGGCTCAAAGGATTGGTCCTGCATTTAAAGATGTCAACATAATCTTGGTCTGAAGCTCCTTTTTTTTTTTTTTTTTTTTAGAGTATTTAAAACAACTTTGTAAATAATTTTAATGTTATTATGTTTTTCTTTTTTTTTTAAGTTTTATTTTGTCGATATACATTGTTGCTGATTATTGCTCCCCATCACCAAAACCTCCCTCCCTTCTCCCTCCCCCCTTCCCCCCCAACAATGTCCTTTCTGTTTGCTTGTCGTATCAACTTCAAGTAGTTGTGGTTGTTATATCTTCTTCCCCACCCCACCCCCCGGTTTGGGAGTGTGTGTGTGTGTGTGTGTGTGTGTGTGTGTGTGTGAAGCTCCTTTTTATAACATAAGTAACTTGCACAAGTCAAGCTACTATTATCTTTTTTAGCACAATTTTCTTACATGTAATATTGGGATGATAAACTGTAGGTAGATAGGTTACATTATTCTCACTTTATAAAATTGAGATATACAGAGGTTAAGTGATTTCTTCAAGGTCGCTAAGCTAGAACCACATGGAAATAAAATGTCCACCAAGTCTTTCTTTCAATATCAATAGACTATATTTGATTCAATAGCACATGGACTCCTAGCAGGTATCTGTATTTATTCTGTCATTTTGTTTATAATCTCTCCTGTCTGTCTAATCTCTCTCCCTTTTACCATTGAATCAGCCTTGGATTTCTCAAAGAAATACAACTAATGTTAAAATGCATACAGATCCATTGTTGTACAGGGTCAAGGTAGATGAATATTTCAGTTCCCAAAATAATGTATTTTAAAATAATAAAGTTACTTCTTTTCTTATTGTAGTTAAAGTCTGAAAGGGAGAAAACACTATAACCTCTTGCATTCATCTGAGAGCACTTTTGGATACAATCTATACACCTATATGTGTATAGGTGTATACACATAATGAATACAAAAAATGAAAAATTAAATTAACTGGCATTTTACCCACATCCAGTCAAGCAACAGATGTGGGGAAAGCCCTGATGAATATCTCAACTAATTTTGGTGAATTCCAGGAGAAACAAATCTTAATAGTCCATTTACTAAATCTTTAGAGTCACAGATCTAATGACAATGATGTCATCTGGGGTGAGGTGCCAAGTTGAAGTGGCTGTCTGCTGTATGTGAAGATCATCTCTTTCTGGGTTTCTCAATCCTTTGATGTGTATAACTTTTTTCAAGAAAAAATATTTTAGTTTCTCAGATCTATTTGGGATGTACACATTTGATTTAAGCACTTGATTTAAACAAGGAAGACCTCTTGAAAAATTACATTATTTCTACATTCTCATATCAGCCTTATTCAGGAAGGTTGGAAGGGTCATAGTTTTATGGGAAATTTTATTTGTAGAATTCAGTAGAATAAAGGTGATGATATCTTAATTTATCCAGTTTACAGATCTTTACACATATTCCATTAATCCCTGTAGCAACCCTCTGAGGTATGTAAAGGGCAAGTATTATTAGACCCATTTTTCAAGCATAGAAAATAAGATAAAATGAGATAGAAAATCATTTCCCCACAACAACAATAAGGAGCTAGACCAAACCACTCCACATTTTCAGTTGCAGTGTGGCTTTAAACATTTTACAAATATTAGCTCACTAATTTTCAAGCCTCACACAGAAATTACTTTTTAAGGTTTCACCATGATGGGATATTTGTACATCCATACATCTACAGATCTATGAAAGTTTATATCCTGAGGAGCTGCAGAGACAAATCATTTCTATACAATAAAATGAACACTGGAGAACTGAGAACTAATTTAAGGTAATTTCTTTGTCAGTATCATACCATCCTTTACATGCACCCTAAATATGTCCATTTTCTCTACCTTTTCCCCTAATAGCTCATGCATGACACAACCGACTATGATGACAGAGAATCTCTAGTGTACCTCAGCAGTGAGACAAAACATTAATCTGAAATATTTATGAACATGTACAATGATTACTATGCTGTATCAGTAATTAGATGTGAGTGGTTAACAATTTATATGGATGGTAGTAATTAGTATTGCTTCTCCACAGATAAACTGAGCAAATTTGAAGCCATCAATGGGAGAAAGAGAGGACAAGTATTGAAGTTAGGCACCACTCTTTGATTTGAACCTAAAATTCATTCCTTTCTCAACTAACTCCTCCTGACCTCATCCCACCTCTTTTCTATGCTCCTTCTTGCCTCTTTCATTAAAGAAAGGAGTTTTGGGCAGATTTCCTTTGTCAGAGTTTTGTACGGGTCACCTACATTCTGTGTGAATCATGGGAAAGTCACTTCATGCTTCTGAGCTACAGTTTCCTTCTTTGTGAAATGTGCATGATAATATCAATATCATAGGAAGGTCATGTGATATAAAGTAGAGAAGCCATATTTAGCACCTAGCATTATGCCTGATGCATTTAAATGGACAATTAATTATAGCAGACATATTAATTCATTTTATTCTTATGTATTGCTCACCTTAAATTATTTATTTGTGAATCTGCAGGGCCTACCAGAGAAACTAGGGCATCATCTTCACTAACATTAGTTGCTATTGCTAGCTATTATTAATGAAGTTTTTTTCTTGTTCTCTTAGCCATTTGTTTAACTGCTACATATATAACTTTATTTATTATTTCACTTATGAGTATCTATGAAATATGCAAAATCCTAATCTATTCTCTAACAGCTTTGCAGCATTTTTTTTTAGTCTTGCCTGCCTGCTTAATCAGCAAAAGGATTAAAAGCCTGTAACCATCTACTCAATGTGAATTTTGCTGTTTTCTTGAAATTAAATCCTAGACATAAAAACAGTAAATGATTTTTCACAGTGTTAGTTGTGCATTCAGGTAACACTTGGTTCTGTGTGCACAGTTCCCACAGAATTGAAGTTTAGAAGATAAATATGCAGAAAATCCAGTCAGGGACAGAGATTTACCTTTCAACTCTATCTCCCAACAATATTATTTTAGAACTGATGTGCTCTCTGTAGACTTCAAGTCTGTGCTCTGTGATTCACATGGTGGGATCGAAGGGAGGCTTTCGGGAGGAGGAAGACAACATGCAGACGCTCTGCTGTCCTGAAGCCAGAAAATCCTGGAGTGGTAGATTCGAAGTTCCTGTTCTGAGCTTAGAGTTTGGGTAGCAATACTGTCAGAGCTGTCTGAGTGAATAATGATATCTATTCCAACCCCAGCATGTGGGTATGCAGTTCATGACATTCCCTGTTGTAAATGGTTGGAAACCAGGACTGGCCTACAGGAGTTGGCCTAACAGAGGAAGAAAGACTGGGCAGTTTAGCACAGCACTTATGAACATAGACTCTGGAGGGATTCAGACCAGAAGAGTCTTTCCTGTTGTTCTTTTATGTCCTGTGCAAGCTCAAATCCTAGGTGGGCTACTTATGAGAAGCATGATCTGGAGCAACTTGTTTAACACAGCTGCCCCAGCACAAGGTTGGTGCCCAAATCCTCTTACTCTCACTAGAAGTGCAGCTGCATCTTGATGGAATGCACATAATAGTTGTCCAGCAAATACTCTAAGGCACTGCTTCTCAAGCTTTAATGTGCCTGTGAATTACCCGGGGATCTTGTTAAAACACAGATTTGTATTCCTTAAATCTGGGGTGCAGATTTTATATCCCTAATAAGCTTCTGGGTCCTGCTGACATTGCTGGTCAGTGGACTAACTTTGAATAGCATATTATTGTAACAGTTAATTGTACATATCTGTGGGGTACAGAGGTCAATATCAATACCTGTGTGCAATATGTGATGCTCCAACCAGGATAATTAGTACATTCAACAATATACAATGTAATCATTTTTCATGGCCCTTTACCTATTGCTCCCTTGCTCCCATCGTCCTCCCCCTTTCCCACCTCTGGTAACCACAGTTCTGTTTTCTCCTTTTGAAAGTTCAACATATTGTTGTGATTGTTGTATTTTTCTTTCTTTTTAAAATGTATTTATATGTTTTTAGCTCCCTATATAATAAGTACCTGGCTTATTTCACTTAACATAATTTTTTCTAAGTTCATCCATGTTGCAGGGAATACTGTTCATATATATTTAATAGATATCACAAAACAAAACCCTAGGCTAGTGTTTCTCAAAGTTCGGCATTCATCACACTCACCTGGAGGAATTATTAAAGCACAGATTACTTGGTCTCACTTTGGGAGTTATGATTCACTGGGTCTGGATCGGGGCCTGAGAATTTGCATTTTTAACAAATTTCTAAGTGATGTCTATACCACAGTGTAGTCCATTAATTGAAAACCACAGACTTGGGCCAATTCTTTTCCTATCTAAAAACCTCTGTTAATAGTTTTGAAAACCGTATTTGTTTTTCAATCTTAGGAAGATGATAATCAGCAGAAAGCTTTTTTCTTAAATTAGATCTTCTATTTTAAATATATTTTTATGAAGTTGTAAAAAATAAGACAGAGGGATCCCACGTACCCTTTAAAATTTCTTCTAATGGTAGCAACTTGCAAAACTACCGTACCATATTGTAACCTGTATATTCACATCAATGCAATCTACCCAATTTATCCAGATAACTTCAGTTTTACTTGTGTTTATTGTTTTTAGCACTATGCAATTTTATCACATGTGAAACTGCATGATGACATTATTACAAGCAAGATACAGAACATCAAAAGAATCCCTCCGTACCTCCCTCCCTCCGAAGCCAAATCTCTCATCCCTAATCCCTAGCAATAACTAATCTATTTTCAATTTCTGTAATTTTGTCAATTTCAGAATGTTATGCAAATGAAATCATGCAGTATATAACCAACAGAAAGTTTGTAAAGCTTGCTAATGCCTGGTTCTCACCACTGTATTCTTATTCACTATAGTGTGGAGCCCATACATCTGTATATTTGGAAGCTTCCAAGGTAATCTTAATATTCAGACAGGGTTTTTTGCCTACCAATAAGAGAAACCCCTCAGCTTTAGAGATTATTTACAATGGAGGTGATCATTTGGATGAATTTTTCTTTCCGATGGCCAAAGACTAAGGCACATGTGCCAGAATTAGATCTTACCATCAAAGACTTTTAAAATCAAAATCTTCTTGGAAATACATTTTGAATATGCCTCTAAATCTTCAGCTTACTCCTAAATTAAGCAGTAGGATTTTGAAAAGTTTCAGTTTCTGGAGAGACGCTGTTAAAATTCTCTTCCAAATATCTGTTACTGCATAATAAATCAATCCTAAACTTAGTGTCTTAAAACAATGGTAAGCAATTAATTTGCTTAAAATCTATAATTCGGGCAAAGCGAAACACACCAGCTCATTTTTGATCGACACAGTGTTAACTGGAGTGGCTTGACTGGGGCTGGAAGATCCACAAGGCTTACTCAAATAGCGGGAAACTGATGTTTATTTTTGTTTGTCTTCGCAAGCATTTCTTCAGGAGGTGGCTTGATATATGTGTTCCATGTTGTCTAGGTTCCAGGAGCAACCATCCCAAGAGCAACAGAGAGTGAAACCCACTATTTCTTATGTCCAGAGCAGCTCTGATATGGACATGGAATTACTTCTGTTGTCTTCTATTGCTTAGTCAGAAACAGAGCCCATATTCTTGGGAAAGGACTTAATGAGAGGAGTATTAAATTATTTTATGCCATGTTTTAAAACCAACAACAATCCATTTCTGGCCACAAATTATTTGTATTTCTACTGAGAACATTCTGAGGTTTTTGCTCATTACAGCATCAGCCTCAGGCTTGAGATACATCATCTGAATCAAATAAAGGTGTACTTCTTTGGGATAAAATCCCAGAACATGTTTCTTCTTCATTGAGAGACCAGTAAGGTAAATACACATATTACCTGTCCACCACATGCCCAGTATACAGTGGTGGAACTAGATGAGAATAATTCCTATAGATACGATCATTCAAGAAGAGAGAAGATGGAAGTCACATAGCAGTCACTGGTAAATAGCAATTCTCGAATTCAACTGGGCCCATGTTGCTGGTTCTTTGTTTAGTATTTAGTACTGTTGCAGGGAACTGATTCTTCTCGACTCTTGTCTCTATCCTTATGGCCCTTGTTTCTGCCTTCTGAATAATAATTCTTCTCCTCATCCTCCTTCTCATCCTTCTTCTTGATTAAAAAACCTACCTGTGTTTGCAGTTGAGGTGTCTTCTCAAGCTGCATGCTGCCTGGGAATGTTTAGGAGTCCAGTGGCCTCTTTCATTGTTTACTGTCTCTTTTAATCAAAGCCAATATATTTCCTTTAAAGACTTTGTAGCCTTCTTTTTAATTAATTTATAATTCATTTTATTAGACAAAAGTCACACTCACAAATCTCTTCAAGATGAGCCCATTTTGACTTCAACACTAAGTGAATCTGCTGTGGTCAGTGCTCTTAAGATTCTTAGTAGAGGGTCTGTAAGTTATACCCTGTCCTTAAGATCCTCAGAGGAGCTTTTATCCCTTTGGAAGTTCCCATAAGAAATCTCAGGACTTTCTGAAATATTCACAGCAAAGGATCATATTGTCCCATTCTGTGTTTCATCTATGAACTGAGATTCTTTCTTAATTTGAGAACTGTTTTTCTCTGGAGAAGTTGTGAATGAAAAACAGCCTTATTTTCACACCCAACACATCCTGGTTTCTGGAAAAGTTTCTTCTTTAACTCATTTTTCTCTATTTACATTTTGCTTAAGCACTGAGAAGCCATGTGACACTTTTAATATTCTGACTCTACCTTTAATCTCTTTAATTAAATCATCAAATGTGTTAGGTACATTTCTTCTTTTTATAAAAGGCCCACAGATGGCATAGTCAAGATTCCCAACACTATATACAAGGGTCTTGTTTTCTGTAACTTTTAATAATACTTGTCCTGCTCTACTTACTTTTCTGTAAGACTGTACCGACAGTTTCCTCACAATCCTTTAGTCTTCCACTGACATTGTCCCTGAGGTCCTTTAGGTTTTCACTAAGAGTCCTCTCAATTCATGTAGCCACTGCCTGCCACCTGGTCTCAAAGCCAGTGCCACATATTTTAAATTTTCATTGCAGCAGCCTCTTACTACCAGTCACTAAAATTTGTTATGATGATCTACTACTGCATAACAAACAACCTCAGAACTTAGTGGCATAAAACACACCACCATTTATTGTACTCACAAGTCTGAAATTTGGGCAAGAGATGTCAGGGTCACCTTGTTTCTGCAGAATGTGGTACCAGCTGATACAGCTGTAAAGTGGCTGGCTACCCAAGTTCAAGATGGCTCACTCATGCATGGCAAATTGGTGATGGCTGTCAGCTGCCTTTCCAAAAGGCAGTTTGTGGTTCTTCATTGCTTGGTGTCTGGGTTCCAAAAGCAAATATCTCAAGGGAGGTAGGAAGTAGAATTTGCTAGCTTCATAAGGATTGAGCCTAGAAATTAGCACAGTGCCACTTTTGTCATATACTATCAATCAGTCACAGAACCTGCATTTGAGGGAAGGGTACATATACTTCATTTTCAATGGGAGGCATGTCAAAGAATTTTGGGACCGTGTCTTAAAATTGACACATTAATTTGTGTCACACAAAAGCATTAAGTTGCAGAAGATAATTGATACTCTCAGAATACTTAAAAATATTAAATAATAATATTTAATGCTTACTTTATTACAAATAAATATCAATACATATTAAATATTATGAAATACTTTTAAAAATTTTATAGTTATATGTCCTACAACTTTAGTGAGTTTTAAGAGCATTTGCATACTTTGCTTGTTCCTTCACCAACTCCTTGATAAAACAAGTCCTTGTTTTAACACTTTGCAGTCAAACCAGCTATGTGATCTAGGTATGTTTCTTATATCTGCTAAGACTCCTCTTTTTTTCTTTTTTTTGGTTTTTTTTTCCTCTTCTGTAAACCAAAAATATTAAGAATATTTGTCCTACTTAACTCAGAGGGATTTGTGATAATTGATAAAGGCAATGTATTGGAAATGAAAAAAAAGATAGAAAGCAGACATGAATGCAGTGTCTACATTTCCTTATTGCGGAGACATGCTAATCGAGAACTGTGCAAATCTAAAAAGAGAGCCTAAGGTAGTAAGCTGCAGGGGTCTACAGGTGCTCACTTATTGGATATATGGTTGGGTGAAGGTTCATTCAAGATGAGGTGAATATGTGCAGACAGGAAGCTGGAACTGTGTTTTTCAAGCTTGCAGGAGACTAAGAATACCATTTCCCAAGCCCAGATTCTTACTCACTGGGCTTTATGTTGGGTTCAGTAATACATGCTTTTTGCAAAGTAATTTCAATATGGAGGAGTTGTAGAGTACACTTTGAGGAACACTGTAGAAGGAGAAGAATGAAGAAAAAATAGAGATTCAGACAAAATATATTCTTCATTTGCTGGAATAGCACATCACATTTACTATGATACTACCACATAATTGCTATCTTTAGATGAGAAATTTGATCTTCATATTACATATGTAACAAAAAAATTAATTCAGCATTGGATAATTATATAATTGTGTGCATGTGTGTGTATGTGTGTGTATATGTGTTTCTGTTATCTTCTAAAGTCCAAAAAGATTATGAACCTCTCATAGTGATACTTGTAATTTTCTATATAATGTTTTAATCTGGAAAATCTTTTGAAAAGGTTTTCAATGTTTTGAAAAGTGAGTATGTAATTGGAGAGAATGGCAGGTGAATTCAGATTTACCTTAAGCATTTTGCCATAAAAAAAAATCTTGCTGGTTATTGGGAACGCAGAGACGAGACAACTGTGACAGAAGATGTATAAGAAAATCTTTCTCATAGCATATATTTTATGAACACAAAAATGTACAAAATGAAAGTGTATTGAAAGACTGGAAATTACTTGGGTAACAAAAAAACTCTATTAGTAAAAGAAAAATAAAATTTAGTTATTTTTTCTTGATCAAATATATTGTGCATGGATAATAAAAACAATATAAAAGAAGTGGAAGAGAAAAGTCATTAAAGAACAAAATCTTCATAAGCTCACAACCTAGAGATAACCGCCCTTAACATTTAATATACTTGTCTTCACAGTATTTATTCTGTAATTTTACCTTATTCCATATGCAATTTAAATTGTCACTTTCCCTCTGCTGTGCAATAAAAGAAACTTTATATACATCATATTACTGACTACATGATATTTCAGTGTATAAATAAATTATAATGTATGTAAATTTTTCTTTAATCTGAGAATTTAAAGTGTTCAATTTACCCCATTATCATTGCTATTTTGAAATATTTAACTGGAAGAAACAGTATAAAACTATATCACTAACATGAATACATACATACACACATATACAGCTATACTTTAATATATATTTAATACAGATATAAAAATACGGATCCATCAAATGTAGACAATACATATATGCTCCAAAATACTAATACTCAGAGTCACACAGTTTAATTGATTATTGATTATTTCAGATATGTTAATTGTGATTACTTCTGATAATTATGTTTCTTAAGATTAATACTCACGCAATACTTTGCACTTTTCACTGGGCTGAATTTATCTGGAACCTCTATCTTAACTCTTGCAAACTGAGTCCACCATGAAACTTTTCTTCTAACAAAAGAGGTCGCTTGCCTACCTCTTATCTTGAGCTTCTGAATACTGTATTTTACATTAAGCAAAATTTACTGCTCTTGGTAATAATCTTTCTTTGACTCAACAGTCCATCCATCCAACAATATACCTGCATATAAATTACATTTTTAGATATCTAGTTATTTAATAAACATTTATTGACTAATCATTATACTCAAAACACAGGACCAAGTTTTGTGTGAGATGTGAAGGAAATTAGAAAGTATTCTATCTTTGAGAACCTAGAGCGATTTTGCTAGGAAAGAAGAGGGATTTCATACTCAGACAGAACTCATTTTGAGATCTTACACTGAGTTCGGGAAATGTTGGGAGTCCTGTGTTTATTACTTACAAGTAGTGTATGTAGTTTCTTAACCATGAATACAGTCACACTGATTTAATTTTCACTAAATAAATATAGAAAGAGAAAGAGGTAGTATGTAATAATGTCCAATGTGACACCTTGCAGATGATGAAAGTATGAAACCTGCTACTAATGTTCTTTTCATTAATATTTACTATTATTACATTTTGTAGCCCCACTCAAATGAGAAAGCACCTTACAAATTCTATTTCTGACATTGTGCATGTGCACACTTTTGCTCAATTTTGGCTCCACTAGCTGGATTTGAATCGTAAGTGAGTACTTTATTTATTAACTATAACTTAAAGATCCAAATGATTTTTATCTTATAAAATCTAAACTTTCAATGTCTTAGTTATTATTTTTATAATGTACATGAACAAATCTGCTAAGGGCCCAGTTATGAATAAAACAGTTTAATTAAGAATTACTGTTGTTATTATTACTTTGGAATACTTAACATCTATTAGAAATATCAATTAGCAATAATAATGTATGGCTTTGATTTTAAACTTGAAAACATTTTGGAAAAAATGCCATAAATTTTTTCTCACCCAGAACTACATAGATGTCTTGTATCTATTTTACCAAAACTCTTGTTTCTCATTACATAT
This sequence comes from Cynocephalus volans, assembly GCF_027409185.1. Taxonomy (NCBI): domain Eukaryota; kingdom Metazoa; phylum Chordata; class Mammalia; order Dermoptera; family Cynocephalidae; genus Cynocephalus; species Cynocephalus volans. Next base: position 70,423,466 of record NC_084469.1, read on the forward strand.
GCATCAGACATGGTGTGCAGTACCCTACCTCTGAGCATTTGCCCATATTTTTGTTTGTTTGTTTCCTTGAATATCTTGTCATATCTCTGCATTCCCAAATACTACTATTCATGGCCCAGATCAAAGGTCACCTCCTTTTGGAAGCTTTATATAGTGCTGCAACTACATGGGAGTTCAGAACAAGCACTATGATCTAATTTATAATTATAGTTATTTGTGTGTGTGCCTTCTGTTTCCCGTCCAGACTAATGCCTTCAAGGGTAGAGACTACATCTTACACTTTCCTATAATCCTCACAGTTCCTAGCATGCACACTATCACATTATAAATGACAGCAAATATTCACTGAAAAAGCAAAGAAACTCAATAGCTATTTTTTTTGCATATCATCACACGGTTATTTTACTGCTTTCTTGGAATATGCTAAATACTATTCATAAAGGGAAAACAAATATTTCAGAAGGTCAAAATATAAGAAAAGAAAATGGCACAGAATACTTTCAAATAGTCTGCAATGGGTATGTATCAAAAGAGGTTTCCTTAGGAAATAAAATATCCTACAAGAACACAGCAGTTGGTTACATCCTTTAAAGTTAATAACCCAAGCCTAATTCTTTGTTAAAACCTAGAGTAGTTTCGTCTTACATTATCTCAATTCGGTAATCAAAAAGAGGATGTTGTTTAATTCTCCTTTCAGTCCGTCAGTATCATTTGGAAATCTATTATTACACTTAAGAAAATAATTTTGTTTGCTAATCATGAAACCTGTGATAGACTGCTTCCAGATATTAGCCTTCTTTCTTTCCATGGTCTTTGCAATAACTATTTCCTCTGCCTGGAATATGCATCCCCTTGCTATAGTCATAGCTAACTCCCTCATCTTTAAGTTTTTACTGAAATAGTCCTACCCTGATCTGCACCAGTACCAGATCCTCCTTACCCTGCTTTATTTATTTTTATTAGCTCTTAATCCTTTCGAACACAACATATGGTTTGCCGATTACAGCGTTTACTCTTCATGAACTCTTCTTCCAGGGTATAATGTTTTGTGCTTTGAACATAGCTTCCCAACATCTAGAAAAGTGTCTGGTAGTTGTAAGCCCTCCAAAAATATTTGTTGAATAAAGGAACAATCGATAGAATAAATGAATGGAGAACAAGTAAACCAGGACTAAATGTTATTAACATTTATCATTTGGCTTGAAGAGCATCGCTAATACCTGATTGCATTGGATAATTTATTGATAGTGTAATAATATGCTTGGTTGTCCTAGACATCTTCAAATATTTGGACTAGAAATTTCACCACAGCTCAATGTAATATTACCTTTTGATTTTCAAAAAATGGAGTGTGAAGCACAGAGAGAGGAAATATGTTTCCTGATATATACCTGCCTTCTAGTCCGGAGTTCTTGTCACTACACTGTTTTTATGCAGTTGTTTTTATTAACCCTATAAAATAACTTTTTTTATTCTTCTGTCTTAGAGAAAGAATGTGTCTTGTTTCCTTTTTTTTAAGAGAGTCATGTTTCCTTTGTCATTTTTTAAAATTTCTTAAACTGTATTTTTATTTGTTTCTTTTTTTTTTTTCTTAATAATGAATAAGATGGAAGGGTATTTGTGCCAAATTATTTTAACCCTATACAGACTTCCAGAGGAAAATCCTCTTTGCTAGTGCAGGACTTTGTAACTCCACTTTATTTGTGCCTATATGAGGCTAAAATTTAAGGCTAATATTGCATAACTGCAAGAGATATTGATATGCTTCAGAATTAGGCACACATGAGTTTCAAATCCGGTGTTGCATCAGTATTTATTGTTTAAATTTAGGGAAGTTTATCTTTACTTTTGTTTTGCCATCTGTATATTGGACACTAACATGTAATAAACACTGAGTGTCTATCAACATTACCTTCCTTTTTCCTTCTCTTCCTTTGTCTTCATTTTCTATGTTACTCTGAAACTATACTCATTGTTATTCATATGATGAAATGATTTATTTAATTGCCTTAATACATTAAGCAATTAATTCTCTTTAGTGTTGAGCAAATTTTAACAATTTCCTGAGAAGAAATTATAATGAAGTTTTATGTGTGAAAAATTAAAAGCTATTGAATCTTTTTATTCTCATATAGTTATGAAAAATCACCTGGATAGGCAACATTTGAAATTATAAAATTCTGAATTGCTCTCATGCAGTTAATTAGAAATAAATATGCATGTTGGGATGAGAAACTACACACTGGAACATATTGGTAGCATTTCTATTTGAGGGTTTTATTTTTGGAAGAGAATTCTGGGGGCAGCATTACCACCAGTCAAAGATCAATAACTTAGTGGGGAAAAATTTTGTAATGCTGTGAATGTATGAACTATGTTCAATGTAGGAACCAGATGAGATGGAAAATTGTTACAGCGATTGCTTATTTAGTTTTACTGAGTCGATTCTAAGATACAACTTTCCCAGTAAAAATTTGGTAGTTAAAACGTGAGACAGAAAAAAAGCAATGCTTGTTATAATTTAATGATTAGAGAAGATATTTAAACCTACTCCACATCCACCACTTGGTACTCCACGTGCCACTACCACAGTCTTGCCCTGTAGTTGCATTCTTGCAGTGGTCAAAAAATTACCACCTTGGGAAACTGATTCTTTTTTCTCTAGAGCAGCTGGGTTAGAAGTGTATCTTTAGTATGAACCAAAAATGTGCCTCAAGCTTTATTCTCTCCTTTTGCCAGTAAAATACAAAGTTTCTTTTAAAAAAAGAAAACTTGTTTACATGACATTGCTTAAGTTTACTGACTTAAAGGCTAAGGGGGTGGGGAGCTTGTTTATGGAATTAGACACTGAGTTGTCAGGATCTCAGAGGAAGTTGAGTCTCTAAGGAGGTATCTTGAAAGTTCAAACCAAAATACAACAGGGGACAAAAAACAAGATCTTAACTGTTTTAACATTCTGCAGTTTGCTTGGCATGTTTATATATGATTTCATCCAAGACTTTCAATAACCCCTGAGATCGGTACTGTCTTGACTTTATGGTGCACATGTACCAGGTACTGTTCTGAATACAACAGTGAACAAAACAGACAAAATTTCTCTCTAGATGATGTTAATGATAACTAGGGTCTATTATTGATAACCGGGGTTTGGTGAGTCATAATACCTGTTTACCAGTCTGATAAATGTCTGAATTTCTACTGTTAGAGTGGTTGCTGGGACAGACTCTTCCTTTCAAGAATCAAAGCTTCACAAAGAATGTATACAAAAACAGAAAGCATTAATTCTGTCTTCCAAACCCTCACAGGATTCAAGATATAGACAGAGAAAGATTCCTAAATGAAGGAGATTTTTCCATACTGAGCCTGCTCAAAACTCAGGGCTCCCTTTCTTGTTTTTTTCTAGTAAAAAATTTGGGGCTCCAAACTAGAATCATTGATTCAAATTCTACCAAATGTTATGACATCCATGGGAACTTGAGAACAACCTGGCTAAGCTTTTATTGTAAATATTCCAAAAGAGGTGAATTTACCACTCAGCCCTCCCTCAATATTGTAAACTCTGGCTTGAATAGCCAGTATTTAATAAGTTCATTTGTTCTCTCCACAAAAGAGAATTAGAAAGAAAATAGTGTTTTTCTCCCTAACAGCCTGTGCCCTATTCAAAGCTTCAGTTGGCATAAATATTTGAGGGCATGTTTGGAAGCCATTATTTTGTGATCATGATTAGTTGCCAATGAGCCTACCACTAAGGGTAAATAAAGTTTCCCAGCAATCACTAAGAAAGATGAGTAGGTTTTATTTCATTTCATTACTGTGGATGAATATTCAGTGTCCCTTTGTCAAAATTAAGTAGAGAAAGAAGATAATTGGTCATTGAGAGAAGAAAGGAAATCTATAACTTAATACTGCATTTCTTTATATATTGTTTGTAGGCATGAGAGAAAGGAAAATGGGTGGGGAAATGACATTTAAAACAGCTCACCATTTCCAACATTTTTCTCTTTTATTTTACCTGGTTTTATTTTTGTGCATAAGTTTTATCTGTACTTCAGATTCACGCCTTACCCCATTTTATGTATAAACATAATATAATATTTGGGGGTTTTTTTGTTTGTTTGTTTTTCTATTTGGTATCTATAGTGCCTACAAGGGTATCTGGCACCCTTAGGTATATAGGCAATAATTGTTAAACAAATGGAGGTTAGAAAAGGTACTTTTAAAATTACAATTATTGTATGTGAAATGTTTACAAGAGGATAAACATGTTACTTTTTTCTCTAAGATTGTGATGAAAATGAAAACATGGTGCCTGAGAGTAAGAGTTCGATAAACAGTGCATAGTTTTGTAAAGTGATTAATGATAATGTTGCTGACGTTCTGATATGGCAGACCTGGATTGCTCATAGAGTAGAGTTTCAGTTTTCTAGTAGGATTCACCTGTCAGTTTGATCATATGGACTAAGACCTATATAAAGAATACACAGAGCTTGGACCTCAAACATACAAATGTTTGTATCACCTACTGGAACTCGGAGGAAAAAGTCAATCAAAGTGATTAATTCTCCACTGATTGGTTCTGGTATCTTGGTGGAGAAAATCTACATCAAGCTAATTAATGTTTCAGAAAGAATATGCCAACATACGAGGATAAATTATTATTTTTTTTAACCAAATAACTATGTTCAAAGACCTTCCCCATTTATGCTAGGCCAAGTCAAAAAGGAGACCACAAAAAACAATAGATTATTTACAACAGCAAAAATGCAGGTGCCAACAACAGAAATTAAGGTGTTTGTGGTGACACACAGGGATTTTTCTATCCTTCATCAATTCAGGGGAAAAATTAATCTCTAGTCGTTTTTCTTATTTGACATTATTTGGAAATCTCTTGTTGATAACACTGAAGACTCCAATATTGGCCTATGTCCTCTATATTCTCTCACTTTCTCATAATTTTTTGAAACATACTTGATGTTTGTGTTCCCGTCAGCATCTCTGTTGCTCTACATTACAAATGTGCATGAAAGATTTACTGGGTCCAAGCTTAGCTTATTAATCTTCTTTTAATAGGGTAGGTATTTTTAGAGTGATTTTTCTGCAGCTAGCACCTAATTTTTAGCCATGACTACAAAAAAAACAAAAGCTTACAAACATTCTAAGTGCATAATGCCATTATACATTAGGCCTTCTGCGTTATCTCTGTGAATACATAAAAAAAAAAAAAGAAAAAAAAACCCAGTGTTTTCTATTACTTACATATTGGATTGAATATTTCATCCAATAAATCTTATTACAAGAATACGTAATATTCTGTGTTGTGTTACCTTTCTAGTATCCATAGATGTATAGATGATGTTGTGGATAGAAATGCAGTTGGAGGAAGTAGTGATGTATAGATGTAATTATGTATATACCTGTGTTTACATTCACATATATTCAAGCCGTTTAATGTTAACATCTGGGAGTAAATCAACAGCACATATTTATTGCGGTGTACTTGACACTGAGGTAGTGGGTTGCATTGCAATCATTTCAACCAGCTCTGCTAGTCATTCATTGTGAATTATGCATTTACTTATTCAATTCAATAAGGTGCATATATCTTGGTCCACTGTCACAATAAATGCAGAATTCACTGTGGCCAAAACACAGGCTAAAGAAAGGCAATATCCAGAGATCGGTCTGGCATTTCCGTCATAGCATTAACTAAAGATAACACTTTCTCAATTACCATCCATGAATTCTGTTAGGCACTGACCACAGTCTCTTCAACTCATAGTGGATTAGGGCTATTTTATAGTATGATTTTGCCCATTGCTCAGCAAATACAGAATGATTTACAGTTTAATTTTCTTAGGCAAATAACGAAAATATTATACAATTATGTGGAAGGGAATATGTAAGTGTTTATCATATAAGACAAACTCTCCCACTGATAACAATCATAAAGTTAGGGGAGAAAAACACTATTTGCAGACAACCAGTACTTAAGGAGCCAAGATACCAGAAAGAAAGGAAATGAATTGAGGTGACTCTTACATTTGACACTGCTTATTCAGAAATAAAAAGGCAAGGATCACAGTGAAAGGTAATTGAAGAGAAGTGAATCAAGGCATTCTGAGTGTTGTTACCTAGGTGCATTTACCAGATCTTAAAATGTGCCAGAGTAAGAGGATTTAAACCTATCAGAGAGCATGTGCTAAGAAGCAAAAAAGCTAAACAAATATGTTAATAGTTTAACAGAAAGATGGGCTCTAGAAGTACGAGAACACCAGAAATTAAATTCACCACCGCCCCATAAGTTCTATAATCAAGTCTTGATGGTATCAAGGTGGTTTACCTATATGCATCTTACTGTGAGAAGAAAATCAAATCGTTTTTTATAGGAGGATAACATTTTTTATATGTAGTATCCAAAATTCAATAAAAAATGGTCTGGCATGCTATGAAAGAGAACTAACTACCAACAATCAGAAGACATGTAATAGAAAAAAGATCCAGGAGATTCAGATATTTAAATTATCAGGCAAGGACCCAAGAATAAAAATAGTTAATATGTTTCAGAAAATAGATAGCAGATAAAATGAATACTTTTACCAAAGAACTGGAATCTATAAAAAATAATCAAAGAAGTCTAAAGTTTCTGAAGTTTCAATATATAAAATTCGTAGTTAATCAACTTAAACAGAGAATGAGATACAGAATAAAGTATTGTCAAGCCAAATTTGGAATAGTTAAAAAAAAAAAGGAATAAATAAGATAAGAAAAAAAAAAAAAAAATCCAGGAAGAATCACTGGAAGAGAGAACAACAACTAAAATACAATCATAATCATAAGATTTGTGTTCTAGAGAAAAGGTCTAACATTCGTGTAACTAATGTTCCAGAAAGGAGGAAGAAAGCTAGAGAAGAAGCAATATTTGAAGAAATAATGGGCACAAATTTGCAAATATGATTGTAAACAACAAGACATGGATTCAAGAAGCTCAGCAAACTCCAAGAAGTATAAATACAAGAAAATCACACCTGGGTACATTGTAGTAACATCGACAGAAAAGAAAGACAACAAGAGTCTTAAATTCAGACAAAAATAAAAGATATTTATAATCTAAAAGTTTTACAATAGAAATTAGGACAGTCAGGAAAAAGAATGGCATCTTTAAAGGACACAAGGAAAATAACAGCCAAACCAGGATCTTATATCAAGAATAAAGACTCTTCAAATAAAAGTTTCCTTTTCCAAATAAAATAAAATAAAGTAAAATTCATCACCAGCGATTTCTCACATAAATATTTTTTTTAAAGTGTTTTTCTGACAAAAGAAAAAACACCCTGAATAGCAACATAGTAATGTATAAAGGAGAGAAGCACACTAAAAATATTATGGGTTCAAATAACAAACGAATATACACAACTTACAATAATTGGAATGTCTTCCATATATAAATTAGATTTAGAATGAAAATATACAACAATGATAGAAAACAAAAACAGTGTAACATAAATTGTCATAAGCAGTAAATATATTATAACCATTCTTGCATTGTACATAAAATATTTGAAACATTACTTTAAAGTATATTCTAACAATTCCAATAAGTTAAATTATTCCTCAGTATTGGAAATTAAGCCACACAGGTCTAAATAACCCATGAAAACAGGATAAAGTTACAAAAGAAATTATCATATTTTAAAAATGAATCATAGCAAAAGGACATGAGAGAACATGTGGAATGCAGCTAACGTAGTGCCTAGAGAGAAATTGGCCTTGAATGTCTATATTAGAAAAGAAGAAATGCGTAAAATCAATTGTCTAAGCATCCACTTCAAAAACGCTGAAAGTGAACAGAAAATTAAAATTAAAAATTAGTAGAAAGGTAAAAATAAATATAGGATAAAGAATAATGAAATTGAAAACAAATGTACAATAATAAAATTCAGGAAAGCTAACAGCTGTTTATTCACCAAGATGAAAAAAGTTGATAAAACCTTGCAAGAAAAAATAGAAAAAGCTATAAGTTACCAATATCAGAAATGAAGAAGGGGGTATCATTACAATTTCTGTAGATGTTAAAAATATAACAAATGGAATAATTATTCAAATTAGAAAAGTTTTGACATAAATATGAGCATATTTGGCATAAAAATAACATAAATTGGGCATATTTATGCCAATAACTTTCAAAATGCATATGACATTGGCTAATAAGATATAAAACACAGCCTTTGAAAATTGGCATAAATAAGAAAAAGAGAAAAGTATGTATATCTCTTTCTCTGTTGAATAAATTTAATCCATAATTACTTACCCCTAACACATAAATCCTCATGCTCAAATGAACTCACTGACAAATTTTATCAAAGAAAAGTAAAGGAGACAGCATTTCCCACCTAATGTCATGAAGCTAGCATAATCCTGATGCTAAAAATTGGAAAAATATTGCCAAAAAGGAGAATGAACCTGATTATCATTTACAAAATCCTAGGTAGCATATTCACAATTCAAAATCACTAATATATGAAAAGCATTATTACACTCAGGGAATGCAGGGATGGATTATATAACATTGAAAAATACATTAATGCATATTAAAATATATAGAAAGGAAAAAGAAAAAAAAAAGATCAGATCAATCAATATATATGTAGAAAAATTTATATATGAATATTTTTTCTTTCATGATGAAAACACTTTCTACACTGGAAATAGAAGGGGACTTAATCTGATAAAAAGATAACTACAAAAAAAGCATAATAAATATCAGATCTAAGGTTAAATATTGAAATCTTTCACCCTGAGATTGGAAATGAGATTGAGTTGTCTACTGTTGCTATTTTTTGTTCAATTATACTGAAGGTTTTAGTCAGTACAAAAAGGTACATGGAAGAAATAAAGGTATAAATATTGGACAGAGAAAAATAAAATTGTCACTATTCACAGACAATAGGATTGAATATATAAAAAATGAAAAAAGAGTCTACAGTTAAAGTATTATAACTAATAAGTAAAGTTTGCATGATTGTTAGAGTTGTTATAAAAATAATCGTATTTTATCTTCTAGCAATACTCAGAAAATAAAATAAAAATACTACTGATAGTTATAAAAAGATTTCCATTATATAGTAGCAAAATCTAATACAAGACCTCTAAACTTGACCTGTAAAACTATAAAACATTAATGACAGAAATTAATGATCTAAATAAATGAAGAGTCATACAAAGCCTATGATTTGGAAGATTCAGATGTAAAATATGTCAATTTTCTTTAAATTTATGTGTAGATTCTAAGCAATATTTATCAGAATTCCATCAGCTGTATGTGTGTGTAGTTTTGCAAATGATACTAAACCATGTATGAAATTAGTAAGTAAATATAGAAGTGTGCATAAAATTTAAAGGACAAAAATAATAAAGAAAATAATTAACATTAATACAAAACAAAATTGTTGGTCTTATAATGAATACAAAGGTACTTCAAAAAGTTTGTGAAAGTCAAAGATCAGCTGACAGTAAGTGTGTGGGTTGATTTCTGGATTCTATATTCTATTCCATTGGTCAGTGTGTCTGTTTTTATGCCAGTACCATACTGTTTTGGTTATTATAGCTTTGTAGTATAGCTTAAAGTCAGGTAGTGTTATGACTCCAGCTTTATTTTTTTTGCTCAGCATTGCTTTGGCTATTCGTGGTCTTTTATTGTTCCATATAAATGTCTGGATAGTTTTTTCCAAAAGACTATGAACGATAAATGCTGGCGAGGCTGCGGAGAAAAAGGAACTCTCATACATTGTTGGTGGGACTGCAAAATGGTGCAGCCTCTATGGAAAATGGTATGGAGGTTCCTCAAACAATTGCAGATAGATCTACCATACGACCCAGCTATCCCACTGTTGGGAATATACCCAGAGGAATGGAAATCATCAAGTCGAAGGTATACCTGTTTCCCAATGTTTATCGCAGCACTCTTTACAATAGCCAAGAGTTGGAACCAGCCCAAATGCCCATCATCGGATGAGTGGATACGGAAAATGTGGTACATCTACACAATGGAATACTACTCAGCTATAAAAACGAATGAAATACTGCCATTTGCAACAACATGGATGGACCTTGAGAGAATTATATTAAGTGAAACAAGTCAGGCACAGAAAGAGAAATACCACATGTTCTCACTTATTGGTGGGAGCTAAAAATTAATATATAAATTCACACACACACACACACACACACACACACACACAGAGACACAAACGGTGGGGGGAGAAGATATAACAACTACAATTATTTGAAGTTGATACGACAAGCAAACAGAAAGGATATTGTTGGGGGGAGGGGGGGAGGGAGAAGGGAGGGAGGTTTTGGTGATGGGGAGCAATAATCAGCCACAATGTATATCGACAAAATAAAATTTAAAAAAATAAAAAAAAGAAAAAAAGAAAAAGAAAAAGAAAAAGAAAAAGTTTGTGAAAAAAATAGAATTAAAATATGATACGATGTTGTTGCAAATGGGACTATTTCATTCGTGAAATAAGCAAAGCACAGAGGGATAAATACCACATGTGCTCACTCATGTGGGAGCTAAGAGAGAAAGGAAGGAAGGAAAGAAAGACCATGGTAGTGCGGATAGTGCTTTAATCTTACAGAGGGAGGGAACATTCCTAGGGCTACAAAGTGGAGTGGGGAGGAAGGGGGAGGGGGATGGAGGTTGGGGGATAATTGGGTGGGGACACAGAGTACAAAAGTAATTTCTGGTAGTGGGTATTACCCCAGTATGAATCTGGCCTTCACATCATGGGCACGAGAGGTGACAATTAGCTTTGTATCACGAATATTCATAATAAATAAAATTTTAAAAAATTTATAATACAAACCTTTCCATGAATTTTTTGAAGTATCCTCATATAAAACGGTATATTATAGAGTTAAAAGATAGTCCTATAAATAGTACTAGAAAAATAGACCAATAGAACAGAAGACTCAAGAAACAGTCCTGCACTGAAATGCTCAACTGCTTTATGACAAAAATGTCACAGATGGACTTTGCAATATTGTTGATTGTATAACTGGATTATTCTTTTGTCCATAAATTCCCATTCTTGTTGCCTTTATTTAGACCGTGATTGTTGAGGTTTTACATTTAAGAACTAGAAAGTATCTTGACAGGTTTGTAAAGTCAGTTCTCACCTCAATACTCTAAATCTTTTCCCCATAGTATCAACATGTGCCTACCTTCGTTTTCGAGACCTTAACTCTCGTGAGCTAGAGGAAAGGTACTGAGAAGTCATTGCAGAAATCCAGGATCTAGGAGGAAGGCAAGGAGGAGGACATGTCAAGTGGTTATACAGGACTACACTATTTCCAGGTTCACTTAAGATGAATGTAATAAATAAGAGACCTACACATTTCTCCCTGTTTAGGGAGCATTTGAAAATGGTGTGCCAGATAGCATGCTTTTTAGCAGTCAGGGAATACAGACAGGGGTCATGAGGGGTTAAATGAGCCAAAGTTACCATTTAAGCGTCATTTTCTCCAGGCAGTTTAAGACATTTTCAAACATGTCTAAGTCCAAGCTTTCTCGATGAGAACAAGCATTTTTTCCCCTCTTGGTTAATAGAAAAGTTATAACTTATAAGCTTTGTTCATTAGATACTAAAACCTCAATTTGATTAAAGTTCTAATTTAATTCTAAACTATTCTACAGATAGGACTGAGATTTCAAGAAGCAAAACAGAGTGATTCCTCTTTATAGTCTCTGACTTACTGGAATTTTCATAATCCTATAATCAAAAATTATTAAAATTCTGTATTTGGTCAATCACTCCCTCTATGTGCTCTAGAAGGCAAAAAATTCTTGATAGGTATTTGAGGGAGTCAAAAGGCTGTGTTTAAACCAGCTCATCAATACAGTTGTCATGATGAAGAAAAAGTAATGCATAAAAATAATACTGTAAAGAGAAAAATCCATCAAAAATATCCCCAAGGGCCGAGCCCATGGCGCACTCGGGAGAGTGCGGCGCTGGGAGCGCAGCGATGCTCCCGCCGCGGGTTCGGATACTATATAGGACTGGCTGGTGCACTCACTGGCTGAGTGCCGGTCACGAAAAATGCAAAAAAAAAAAAAAAATCCCCAATAGCATTTCTGTCCTGCTGGTGTCCTTGGCTAATTACTTTAAAACTCATTCCTGAGCTCACTAATACTCCATATATTGGTAAACCATCACTAGTAATTTAGAAATTATCACACCATGAATGGGCAAAACGCATCTCAAAAAGTCTTCATCTAGTCCCGTTAGAGCTTAAACCTCCTAATGAAATTACTTTGCAAGATCTTTCAAATTCCCATCAGTATTGTTTTAAACTTTCTAAGTTGCTGTCTTTTCTGTCAATTACTCAGTTCACATTTTCCTATTTTATAAACTTCCATGGCTCCTTTCATCCCTTATTGAATTATAAATTCTTTTATTTTGCATTCCCCCATTGACTGTAATTTACTGCTTATGGCTTCTTCCCTTCTACTTGTAGAAGGCTGAAGAATTATTTATTGAGCCCCACCAGTATATCTAAATTTGTCAAATCATTTTTTCTTCCTTATAGTCTGCAAAGGCGGAGCTGTTTATCTCAATCGATGCCTGCAAAAACAACAGCTCATAGAAATCATTTAGAAGCAAATTCCCTAGTAACTTAGACTTGGCAGTATTCCATTACCTTTGATTATAAAAGGGCAAAATTAATGGTCAATTCATGAAGCGATGTGATAGAGAGGTGACAGGAAGTCACTATGACTCAAATAATAGAACTCCAGAAGTTGTTTATAGTAGATGCCATTTCAGCCTTTTCTTCCATCATGTGTAAAAGCAGCCTGACTTTTGTGGCCAGTTGAAATGGGCTTTTCCTTCCAGACCACTTTGTCCCATCTCTCGTGTTTAGAAAATTAATCTTTAATGAATGCTAATCAAATTTCTAATTATAATATCTTTATATTTAATGTTTGTGTATCAGATGAAAGGCAAACATTTGGGGGCCAGTCACAGAGGACATGAATAATTTCCTTAGAAGATTATCTAATTAGTTTTATTGCTCTATAATATCTTTAAAATTTGAACTGCTATCACTTCATTAATTTAGATAAAAGTGAAACTTCAGTATTTAAATACGACACGTGTTGAAAATTATTAGTTGTAATTTCAATCATGTGTGTTCATCTAATATAGAAAAACATAACATTTTGGGTGTGTTTGGTTTCGTTTGTTTTATCTCGTTTTATTGGGTTTCTTTGTGTTTTAGCAGTTTGAAGGAGTACTCCTAGTAAATTTCTGGCTCATTCATATAACTAGGGTAAATATTCACACACTTTGGGAAAAAAAAAATCTCTTCTAATCGGCTTTAAGTTAATTTTTAAAATCATAAATCTGATCCAGAAATATTTCAATGGCTTGTCAGTGATCACATGATATATCTTATGCTCATTAGCATATAAAATAGGATTCTTCCTGAATTGTCCCCAACTTTCTCTTCTGACATCACCAACTGTCTCATCTATGGAAATTCCCACCATTGGAGCTACTGATTTTTTGGTATCTGAGCTTCTGGTTCTTGTCACATGCTGTCAACTTTAACTGTAAGGATTGTCCAAATTTCTTTACCTACAATACTTTTACTCATTTAAGGCAAAATAAAAGGTCATTCCCTTTTTTAAATCATTCCTGTGGCTACAGGAAAGTGTTTCTCCTTCCTACATTCTTTTGTGGCACTGGGTAAGTGAATAATCTGTAGGATAGATGAAGGTATAAGCAAATCATTATAATGTGATGTCTTCTAGAGTACTGTGAATTACTTGATTATATAAGATTTGTCTCAATAACTAGGAATAGATGTGTAAATATTTATTGAAAAACTAAATAGAAGAATGATGAAGGAATGAATGAATGAGTGACAAAGGGTGTTATCCAAAATTCTAACTAGAGAGGTATGGGGTTACTCACGCTCCTTGAGCTTATGTCTTATAGTATTTTGAAGAATGAATTCTAAGACTTATGTAAACTAATTTGACGTATCTCTGTGTTCTAGGACAAGAGCATGTTTCTGATAGTATCATTCTAGTTCATCACAAATATCTTAGATTTGGAAAGAGATAATTTAGTGGGTTGAATGGTAGCCCCCAGAAAGATATGTCCAGGTCCTGATCCCAAACACCTGTCACTTTCATATTTGAAAAACTGTCTTTGCAGATGTAATTAAGTTAAGGATCTTGAGATGAGATCTTAATAGATTACCTGGGTAGGCCCTAAATCTAATAACAAATATCCTTATAAAAGAAAGAAGAGAAGACACAACAGAAGAGGAGAAAGCCATGTGAAGGTAGAGGCAGAGACTACTGTTATGTATCCTTAAGCCAAGGAGTGCCTGAAGGCACCAGAAGCTGGAGGGTGCAAGGAAGTTTCTTCCCTAGAGGCTTCTGAGGAAGACTTGCCCTGCAGATGTCTAATATTGACAGTGGGGTGTTCAGGTCCCCTGCTATTATGGTATTAGTGTCTATTTCCTTCTTTAGGTCTAATAGAGTTTGTTTTATAAATCTGGCTGCTCCAACATTGGGTGCATACATATTTATGATTGTTATGTCTTCTTGATGGATCAGTCCTTTTATCATTAAGTAGTGTCCCTCATTGTCTCTTTTTATGGTTTTTAGTTTAAAGTCTATTTTGTCAGATATAAGAATAGCTACTCCAGCTTGTTTTTCTTTTCTGTTTGCATGGTAAATCTTTATCCATCCTTTCACTCTTAGTGTGTGTGAATCTTTATGGGTGAGGTGGGTCTCTTGTAGGCAGCATATAGTTGGGTCCTGCTTTTTGATCCAGTCAGCCAGTCTGTGTCTTTTGATTGGGGAATTTAAGCCTTTTACATTAAGAGTTGTTATTGAAAGGTGTTGATTTATTTCTAGCATTTTATTGGTTGTTTGGTTGTCTTAGGTGTCTTTTGTTCCTTGCTTCCTGATTTACTGTTTGTTTTCTGTGTTTGTTGGTTCCTTAGGTTGTAGATAGTGTTTTTGTTAGCTTGTTTCCTCTTCATGAATGCCATTTTTATTATACTAGCGGGTTTAGATTTTTCTTGGGTTTTTATGGCAGTGGTAGTTATTTTTCAGGAACCAAACCCAGTACTCCCTTGAGGATTTCTTGTAAGGGTGGTCGTGTGGTAGTGAACTCCCGCAGTTTTTGTTTGTCTGAGAAATATACTATTTGCCCCTCATTTCGGAAGGATAGCCTTGCAGGGTAGAGTATTCTTGGCTGGCAATCTTTGTCTTTTAGTATTTTGAAAATATCATCCCATTCCTTTCTAGCTTTTAGGGTTTGTGATGAAAAGTCTGATGTTAACCTGATTGGGGCTCCCTTATAGGTGATTTGACGCTTCTCTCTTGCAGCTTTTAAGATTCTCTCTTTGTCTCTGAGTTTTGCCAATTTGACTATGACATGTCTTGGAGAAGGCCTTTTTGGGTTGAATACATTTGGAGATCGTTGAGCTTCCTGGATCTGAAGATCTGTGATTTTTCCTATACCTGGGAAGTTTTCTGCCACTATTTTGTTGAATATGTTTTCAATGCAATCTCCATTTTCCTCCCCTTCTGGAATACCCATGACTCGGATATTTGATCGCTTATGGTTGTCTGATATCTCTCTCAGATTTTCTTCAATGTCCTTGATTCTTTTTTCTTTCTTTTTGT
Organism: Cynocephalus volans; assembly: GCF_027409185.1. Taxonomy (NCBI): domain Eukaryota; kingdom Metazoa; phylum Chordata; class Mammalia; order Dermoptera; family Cynocephalidae; genus Cynocephalus; species Cynocephalus volans. Next base: position 70,439,178 of record NC_084469.1, read on the forward strand.
CTGCTTGTGTTATTTCAAACAGCCCATCTTCAAGTTCAGAGGTTCTCTCTTCAACTTCGACAAGCCTGCTGGTTAAACTCTCCGTTGTGTTTTTTATTTCGTTGAATAACTTCTTCAGTTCAGCAAGTTCTGCTACATTTTTTTTCAGGACATTGATTTCCTTGTACATTTCCTCTTTCAGATCCTGTATACTTTTCCTCATTTCATCATGATGTCTAGCTGAGTTTTCTTGTATCTCATTCAGTTTCTTTAGAATTATCACTCGAAATTCCTTGTCAGTCATTTCAAGGGCTTCTTGTTCTATAGGATCTAGAGTTTGAGATTTATTAACTTTTGGTGGTGTACTTTCTTGATTTTTTGTATTTCTGGTATCTTTTTTTTTGGTGTTTATTCATTGTGGCCGGGGGTTTCACAGTCCACCGGTTTGAGACTAATGACTAACTAGGATGTTGCTGTGGTTGCCAATTTCGTATGGCTCCCTCCGTGACTGCTCAGTTGGCCTCTAGTGCCTTGTGTGTGTGGTTGCCTCGGGTCTTGGGCTTCTCCGGGGAGCCACCTTTCTGGTCAGCTTGGACTCTGCTGGGCTGGTGGGTCACGTACCACAGGGTGTGTGATCTCTGTTGAGCTTTCACTTCCTGTGCAGGACTTCTCCCTGTTCCGTGTGCTCTGGCCCAGGCTGTTAGATCATGCAGTGGCGACCCCACCGGGTGTGTGGTTTCTGTCGAGTCTCCGCCTCCCTGGCCGCACGTCTCCCCACTCTGTGCGCACTGTGCTGGGCTGGGGCGTGTCTTCTGCACCCCTCGTCTATCAGCTGGGCCTTCAAGACCCTGCTCGGCACCGCCTCGCCCAGGAAGTCTACCAGGTTTCTGCTAGGCACAGACGACCGGTCTCTCTGGGTGCCTTTGTAGCACTATGTAGATCTTTCTCGGGTCTTGTTCACCTTTGTATCCCCCCAGTATAAACCGAGTCTAGCACCCACCTGCAGCCTGGTCTCCGGCAGGTTCAAGCGGACCTGGGAATTCTCCTACCAAACTATTCCCAACCAGAAATTCGTTAGGCTTTTTTCCAAACTGGTGGCCGCAGAGATGGTATCTGCCTCCCAGTAACAGGGAGTTTACCTGGGGCCGGAGCCCAGGGTGTGGTGGAGTGACAGTCGGCCCGCCCGTACTTCCTTGCCCTCCCAACACTGGCCGGGGACGCCCCCCGCCACCAGCCCCACCAGAGAACCGCGGAGGGAGTGGGAGTGGAGGCCAGTCTGCAGGCTCCGGAAAGCCCCGCGCCAGGCCAAGCAAGTGGGAGGGCTCAGTGATAGCCGAGCAGGGCGGAGCTGCCCGCACCTGGGAAAATGGAGGCAGCACCGGGGCGGTGAGTGGCCTGGTGGTGCAGGCGGGAGCCGCGTGGGCATCCACCCCCCGAACAGAGCTGTGCCAGGGGTCACTCACAGTGCTGTGCCAGGTCGGGCGCTCGTTCTGTCTCTGGTTTGCCGCCTTTCCCAGTTCTCGGCCGCTGCCGCCTCGGGCTGTTCAGTCGCGGCGCTGCTCGGGCGCTCCGAGGAATCTTCTTTAATGCCGGCCTGAAACCTCGAATCTTGAATAGGGCAGCTGGCCGCCTTCAGCGTGGCCCCGGCCTCCGGGGTCCTGTCTGCATCTACAGCAGCCCTGGCGCCGTGTTCCCTGTTTCGAGACTCGCTTTTGCAGCTAAGAAACAGTTCTTTTCCTGCTCCATACTTCAAAGCTGTTGCCTGTAAGTGAGGCAGCCTCTCCTGCCGGGGGTAAAGTGGCGGTCACCCCCACGACCGGCCAGCAGCAGCAGTCCTCCCTTAAGAGATGGCGAGAGGAAGGTCCACAAGTTTCCCGGCTGCCTGAGGCCCAGTGGCCACCTTTTCCACCTCAGCTACTCTGCGCCAGCCGCCGCAGCCGCCGCCATCTTGAAAACCTCCAAAATATTGCAATTTTTAATAATGATAAGGAAGATGTTGTTTTATTGTTTAGCCTGACAATCTCTGTTTTTTGATAGCATTGTTTAATCCACTCATATTAAGTGTTCTTATCGATATTGTTGTATCTGTGTTTATAACATTTTACTTTTTGCTTTCTATATATCTTGTGTCTTTTTTGTTGTTGTTCTTCTATTCCTTTTTTACATTTTTTTTTTGTATTAAGCAAATATTTTCTAATGTTATACTTCAATTGCCTTGGTAATTTTTTTAATTATCTTTTTTGAGTTATTTACCTAGTGTTCGTTCTAGGGCTTACCATATACATTTAACTTAACAGAATCAGCTTCAGATTTATACCATCTTAATTCAAATGAGATATAAAAATGCTACTACGATATAGCTCTATTGCCTTTTCCTTTTATTCATGATATCAATGATATACATTGTACATGTATAAATGTTATAAATCAAAAATTATATTATAATTATAATTTTATATAACTGTGTGTCTTTTAAAGAATATGACTAAACAAAGGAGAGAAAGTTTATATTCATAGCTTTTGCCCTTCTTATTTATCATTTCTAGTCTCTTCAATTGCTTCTGTTGATTTGAGTTACCACCTGGAGTCATTTTCTTAGCCTAATACATTTTTGTATCCATCCCCCTCCTCTTTGCTGTTATTGGCAAATATATTGCATTCCTATATGTTAAAAGTCCAGCAATATACAATATTATACAGTTACTTTTAAAACCATTAAGAGAAGAAAGGAAAAGGAATACATATTAATAGTTTTTTATAAGTACATGATTAATAACCTTTACCATTTCTTTCTCTCTCTCTCCTTTTTTTAAATGTGGATTTGAATTATTGTTTGGGGTCTCTTGTTTTCACCTGAGGAATAACTGAGGAATTGTAATTTTTTCTAAGGGGAAGTCTGCTAGGGACAGATTTTCTAAATTTTTGCTTATCTGAGAATAATTCTATTTCACCTTCATTTTTGAAAGGTAGTTTTGATAGATATCGGATTCTTGTTCGACAGTTTTTGTCTTTGAACACATTTTATATGTTAGCTCACTGCCTTCAGGCCTCCATCATCATTTCTAATGAAAAGTCAGCTGCTAGTCTTATTGGGGTTCTCGTGTGGTAAGTTTGTCTTTGTTTTGTTTTGTTTTGTTTTCCTCTAGCTGCTTTCAAAATATTCATCTTGTTTTTGACTTTACACATTTTTAATATGATGAGACTGTGAATCTCTCTTTGCGTATGCTACTTAGAGTTTGCTGAAGAAGTTTTAGGGTATATAGACTAGTGTTCTTCAATAAATTTGGTATTTTTTGTTGGAATATTTTTCCCCATTCTCTTTCTCCTCCCCTTCTGTCACTCCCATTATGCATATGACTGTGAACTTAATGGTATCCTATCTTTCTTTGAGGCTCTATTCATTTTTCTTCATTTTTTTTTTTTTGTTTTTGTCTCTTATTTGGATTGCATAATCTCTATTTATTTATCTTCAACTTTACTACCTCTTTCTTCTGCCAGTTCAAATCTACTCTTTAGCCCTCTAGTGAATTTTTCATTTCAGTTATGGTACTTTCCAAATGTAGAACTTCCATTTTTTGTTTGTTTTTATTGTTGCTGCTGTTTTTATTTATTTTTTAAAATAACTTCTGTTTCCTTACTGATATATTTTACTTGATGTGAAATTATCATGATTCCCTCCTTTACTTCTTTATTTATGACTTCTTTTAGTTCTTTGAACATATTTATAATGATTACTTTGACTTCTGCTTGTTAAATCTGACATATGGTCAGTCTCACATGTAATTTCTTCTGCTTGCTTTTTAAAATTTTTTTTTTCTTCCGGTATGTGAATTATACTTTCCTGTTTGTTTGTTTGTTTTAATGTCTTTTAAGTTTTTATTGAAAACTGCAAATTTTAGATACATTCTAGCAACTCCAGTTATTGCCCTGCCCTTAGGGTTTGGTAATATTACCCTTATTTGTTTAGTGACTTGCTAGATTATTTTAGTGATTTTCCTTCACAGAAGTTACAGTCTCGCTTTTTTTTTTTCCAGGAACACTTGAATAAGCAGTGGTTTTAGCAAGGCTTTATTTGACTATTTCTTTCCCTGACCACATCCAGGTGTTAAGCTCCACTAATTGTCACCTGATTGCACTACTGTTTTCAACAATACCCTGCTGCATAATTCTCTCCACAGAATGACCCATTCACATCTAGGATCTTTGGAAGGGACTGTTCCCTATGTAAATGTTTGAGTTTTGTTATTACTCTTGGAGGGCTTCTTCCAGCTGACTCTACCCAATTCTCTTCAACAACTAGCCAGCCTACAGTTCAGGCTGTAGATTCATCTCCAGTGAATATACCGCATCTACCAATCTTTTTTCATTTGCCTTGCATAGCCACCTCCACTATCTTGAGATCACCTTTAGGCTTGAACTTTACATTTCTTTGCCAATGAACTCAGTTCCTTTATAAAAGGTTCAAAGTGTTTTGCTTTATGGCCTGCTTCTCTCCCCTACTTGCAGGCAAAATCTCTGTGCTTTGGTTCTGGAACCTTTTTTTTTAAGTGAGCTAAGTTTTTTGGGGAGATGGAGAGGTGGTAACCTCAGTCTTCTTAGTTCACCTCCCCCAGCAAGAAGCTTCCCCTTATGAGCCATGACAAGGGCGATCATGGCCCCAGCATTTTCAGTGACTTCTTGCCCAAGGTAGAGCCTCTGTCCCATGAGTGGGGACTTGGTAGAAGAAGACAGTTGCTACCTCTTTGCTGCAATTGACCAGAACTTAGTCTCAGAACTGGTAGCTGGATGTGATGAGAAATGCTAATATCCTGTGCCTCCTGGGTAGATAATGCTCCAACTGAGAACTTGGGGGAAAGGCAGCTCTTTATTCTCAGGTGTACTAGTCTGGAATGAATTTCCTATCTTGCTGAATTGTTAGGTTGGAAAGAGTAACCAGATCTTAGTTCTAATACTACAGACTCTCTTACTGAGTTTCAGTAGATTTTTCTTTAAATACATTTTTCTTTATTTGCCACATGCCCTTAGGACTTTTTTTCAGAGACTTTAATGTTTAGAAAAATAATTTTCATCAGTTTTTCTGGGGACTGGTTCTGTGGAGTTCTTCATGCTCTCATACATAAGTAAAGAAACAAAAAACAAAAACGAAAAAAAAAAAAAAACCAAACAAACAAACAAACAAAACTGAACTATGTATTTAAAAAGCTTTTTGGAAGACATGTGGCTTTGGCTAAATATTGAGGGATAGCAAGGAATTCAGCAGTTAGAAAGAGAAGGGATTAAACTATTTTTAGTTAGGTTGAACTGTCCAGTATGTTTTACATGACACCAAAGCTATATGGGCATACTGGGCAGACTCTGTAAGCATATCACTTTTCAGTGCAGAGTTAACATTTTAGGTTTTGTTTCTTTTGATTTTTAAAGGAAAAATACTATAAAATACAAAGTTAAAACAAAACACAAAACACCTAGAAATATAAGGGTACTTCATAAAGTTTGTGGTAGGATTTGTATTATCTCTTAATTCTGTTTTTCCAGGAACTTTTTGAAGGCAACTTCAACTAAATAAGGAGACTGATTTAGTAAATCTGGGCAATTGTTAAGTAAATGTAGAAAAAATAAGTTGTATTTGGGTTAAACATAATATATAAAGTGTACACCATGGGATTTTTACAGCTGTTACAGGTGGATTCCAATTTTAGTTCTGAGTTTTCTACAAGCCAAACTAAAGAAGAAAATAAAATAATTTACAAAATGCCCAATGCTCATTACATAAAAGAGACTATTTCCTTGTGAGTATGCTGAGAGAAATGAAACATGACCACTGTAAGATCATTCTTTTTCATTCATGATTTTCTACCAGTGTTAAGGAATAGCTCCCAATCATTCATTGCTTGTAACAGAAAATATTTGATGACAATTTGCTCTGGACTCCTAGAATAGATAAATACCACCTTGTCCCAGCTACTACATGTAAGAAAAAATACATAACTTCAATGTTGAAATTTCCTCAATAAGAAGCTCATGGAGCTTTTCCATCTTTTATGTTTGAGTTTTAATACTTGCTGGCCATAGGACTAAGATAATTGCAATTTATTGCAACTGTGAGAACAAGAAAAGAGAAGAGAGAAGAAATGAGAACATGGACTTTGGCATAATTATCATTTTACCAAAATAGTGAGAAGAAAATCTGTATATGCATGTTTGTATGTGGTTATGCGTTTGTGTGTAAGTCACATGAGAAAAAAGAAAGAAAAAAGAATGTTATATTTAGTAGACGTGGCCCAAACAACCATTGTCTGGGAATCTGACTCAATAAGATTAGCATTTTCTTTCTTTTAGAAGGAACAAAATAGCATTAAAGAAGTAGGATAGCTTATCCTTGCACATTCAGTTTTCCTAAGATTATGCACCTATTTTTCACCATTTATTCTGTACATGAAGTTTATTAAGTCTATGTTGATCATTGTCTATTTATTAATTAGATGATTACATTAAAGACAAAAATTCTAACAGAAGGTTCCTATAACTATTTATGTACTCAAGAATTAGTTTAAGATGTGAAATGGAAAGAATGAATATTATACAAATAAATGATTAACCAATAGTACTTGGAGTTGAGATACAGAGAATTATAAAAGAATATTGATTAATTAAAGGGACTCTGCTTGGGTGAAATAGCACCATGAGCAAATCTGTGGAAGTTAAATTGTACAGTTTCTCAGGGAGGGTTGCAGATAATAAGTGCAATTCTGAGAATATTAGTGGTGGTACAACCTATTAGATATAGTCATCCTGATATTTTATCATTTTTGAGATAAATATTTATAATAAAAATATATGTGTAGGTTTTTGTATGAATTATAAATTGCAAATATTATGTTGTTATAAATATTTATAATAAAACTGTATATATAGTTTTATTATGAATTATAAATATATTTATATATATGTATATATATTTTTGGACTTTGTCAGTAGTATACTATGAAAATAGCTCATGTTTGAAAGACCAAAACTACATTTTGGAGTTAAAGTTTGAATGAGTAATCCTGGTAAAGGCATATAACACTTTAAGTGTCAATTTCCACATCTAAAATATGGTTCTTTCTTTACCAACCTTGTAGTATTTTTGTGTGGATTGAATGAGGTACAATTATGTGAAATATTTCACAGCATGTGCAGTAAACACTCAATGTGCATGATGCTGAGGATGTTGACAATTACAAAAGGCAAAAGCTAGAGGGGCCTTGAATATGTGTCCAGTACTAATTGAGCACTTTTAATTTTTTCTCATATAGTATTTATAATAATTTTATAAATAAAGTGTTTACCTTTGAGTTTCAGTTTCCTTAGGAATAAAACAAAGTTAAATAACTTGCTCAGAATCTCATGTATAGCAGGAGGCAAAACTGGGGCCCCAGTGTTTGTTTAGAACAAACACTATACTCCTTTATACTCTCTAGGAGCTACTGTTCAGATCATGGTCAGACTAGAAAAGAGATGTAAATCTTTGAGGAGATAATCATACTCTATTTAAAATCTAATCTTTGCAAAGTTTTGTTGAGTGGATAAAGCATTAAATGTAAGGAATTTTTGGTCTTAGAGTCATGTGTTATACTATTTTTAGGCTTTCCCTTTCATCAGAACTAGGGAGGTATGTGCTTCCTTTCTGAATAAAGAAAGAATCAATTAATTAGATATAAAACAGTAAAAGAAAAAGGATATACCTGATGAAACATTGGAGGTCATCACCTTGATCTGGGGTTATGTTTTATGTCTGAAGTGGCAGGAATTCCACAGGATAGTACTCAGCCATTCCTAGTTAACCAAACTAGAATGTTGGATAGTAGCCATGGTAGTTAACTAAATTCAAGTTTTGTTGCATAGCCAGTGAGGTTAACAAACTTTAAATTTTAGCATGGCAATGATTATTTGGTGTGTGTTTTAGAGGCACTTTCATATTTAACAAATACGAAGGTTCTAACGGTCTAAATTTAATCAATTGTCAAAAAGGAATTTTTGATATATGAAATGTAAGTCTGTTCATATTCAAAAACCAAATATTTTCCCCTCTTGCCTTACTTATAAATATTCAGTGCCACAGAAACACAAATAAATAATTTGCCATCTCCAATGCATTCTGTATAATTTATAACAGATCAAAAGATTACTACATGGTACAAAGTCAAACTGTATTGTGTTTATTATAAGTGAAAAATCATAATATGGCCCAGGTCTGCAATATATTAATGAACCAGATCTCTGTGTGTGTGTGTGTGTGTGTGTGTGTGTGTGTGTGTGTGTATTTATGTATGTATATATGTATTTTTTTAAATTTAAAGATTGAAGGATTAAGGATTATATATTGAGTTCTCTGCTATTTGAATTGACCTGGAAAGATTAAAAGATTATTATCTGTTTACATTGATGAAACTCTTTATGAAAATGACAATATTAAAATGACGTAGGTTCATCTTCCCCCAAAAAATCCCAAGGTCAATATTTAATTTTTAAAAATCCATAAAATATATGATCTTTCATTTTTAATCTTATCCCTTTTATCATTGTTAAGGATCCCTTCTCAATAAGGGATTTGGTTCTGGCCTTTTGCTGGGTTTTTAATGTTCATCCCTAATGTATAGCCAGTCAAACAAGTAATAGCTCAGAATGGGTTGCATTCTACCCAAGATAAACAAAGAGATAAATCTTTGTTGCACACAACATTTTTTAAAATAATGGATTTTATTTATAAAATAAAGCTTGCTTCATGAAGGAAACCTTTTCTAATTTATTCAAATACGTTCTTTATCAAGCTAAGCTCCGGGAAATGGTGTTTGGAATAAAAATTTATGCTTTTTTTAAAGCAGTTAAGCACTTGCTATTTTTCCTTATTGAGTGGTCAGACTCCATAATCACCATGTTGAAAACATCTAATTAAGGGAAGTAGAATCAGACACACATGCTTTCAAGAGAAAGTTGAGTTGCACGTTAAAATGAAATACCCTCAATGCTGATGTTATTTTTTCCTTCCCATAGGGAACCACAGTCAGATATCACGAGTACCTGTTGCTATTAAAGTGCTGGATGTCAATGACAACGCCCCTGAATTCGCATCTGAATATGAGGCATTTTTATGTGAAAATGGAAAACCCGGCCAAGTAAATATCTCCATGTTGTTAATGCTAAATATGTTTGTATACAACTGTCTCATATTTGATTAACCTGCATTATAGTGTGCATTTGCATCATTTATGATCTTCAAAGTCACAGGCAAGAAACAGATCCTAGTGGGAACAGAGAGGGAATATTTTTCTTCCTCTGTTGTTAATTCTCTTCCTACTCATGACCAATTTGGCTCCTAAAGTGAAATAACGTAGTGTGCCATGAACCCAGAGTTTAAAATATTTTAAAATATCTTGGGATATAGGTAATAGCAAAGGATGTGACTGAATTTTAACCTTCAAATGACAGGAAGCAAGGTAAAATCTCATGGAGAATGGAAGTGTTTTTCATATTGAACATATGAATAAAACAGAAGAGTAGAACCCAAGAAGATCAATGGTTTAAGTTGTAGGAAGTCAATATTGAAATCTGTAAAAATGTAGATATATTTAAACTTTAGATGAACAGCATGTTTTAGACATATGTATGAATAGAAAATTGTTTTCCTGCCTCATGTAGGATAGATAGATAGAGGCAATGAAGACAATAAGAAAAAAGAAAGAGAAAGAAAGATGAAAGAAAGAAAGAAGGAAAGGAAGGAAGTGAGGGAGGGAGGGAGAGAGGAAGAGGTTTAATCAAGCAAGAAAAGAAAACAAAAACAAATCCTGCTATATTCTGAATGTCATAATGGAAATAGCCTATGTAAAATTCTACAAAAACACAAATGTAATGCATTTATTTTAACAAGGTGCTGAAGTACTGTATGTTTAAGAAATTTATCATTTTTCAACTTCCTAATTTATTTCTGGATGGTGACATTTTAATTTAAATAAACAGCAGCTGACAGCATGACACTGGAGTTGTTAATCCAACTATTCTTGTGCCTCATGTGGGTGTTAGGAATTAAACTTACTATTTGTCGATCAGTTTACCTGACAAGAGTCAGATTTTTTTTTTCCTTAAAGAAAGGAATAGCACTGTAGCTCTATGCTTTAATTTAATTATTACAAAAGATCAATGTGTTACCCTCCCATAAAACAGTGGGCATTTTCCCCTACACTACTTTCATGAATCTAAAATATAGCTTTTCTCTATCAACCAAAATAAGGCATGCACACACACACACACACACACACACACACACACAAACACAAACACACACAAGCTAAAATTCTAGTAATAGAACTGATCAATTTTTAAATATCTGGATATTATTTTCTCATCAAAACATTCATCTTTACTACACTTGATCTTAGCCAAAAGGCCGAGAAGCGATAAAACATTCATCTTTAGCCGTTATTATTTTCACACTTGTTTTCATAATATTCTTACATTAACTGAAATGTTTCTTAATTTCAATGTGGAATTCGCCTTTATCAATCATTCTTTCGAGCTTCTTCATATGTGATCCTTTGAGAATGGAGTGTGTATTTGTGTGTATGTGTGTGTGTATACTATATGCATATACACACACACACACACACACATATATACATACATATATACACATATATATCTGTGTGTATAAAACACACACACACACACACACACACACACACACACACACACACACACACCCCAGTAAATTTTATTTAGCAAAGTTGCTGGATTGACTTGGCAGAGAGAGTTTGACCAAAATATTGCAGATCAGTTTCAAGGAAATGTTTGTACGTTTGTTGTATGGACCAGATTATTGCTAGAAGAATGTAGCCAAACACAGACTTATAAACTAGACATTTTTGATCACCCATAATCTGCAAAATGCTTTCTGATTTAAATAACACTCCATCGCTTATGCCGAACTCATCACAGAAATTAGAATCAATGACATTGTTATTTGAAAAACACAACATTGGCTTCACTTTTGGTCTTGACATACATGCTTGTTGGATCTCTAGAAATCTGAAGGTTTACCCTGTGGATTTTGACTGCTTCCAAGGTTTTGATGATTTCTCAGCAGTTCTTTTTATCCTTAGGAAAAAATACAGTTTCCTCATCTTTCCTATTCATGCATGATCAAAATAAAATTTTAAAAAGTCGATTCTTTGTTTTATGACTTTTGCAAATCAAAATGAATGACTCGTTTTGTGAAGAAATAATTGTGTTCTGTGTGCCCGTCCTATTCCCTAAGGAATCTGTTTAGGCATGTTTTTTAGAGTGTATTATTTACGTGAAGGGGTCAGATCTTTGTTTAGCACTGCTTTTGTACGTATGGATGGCTGGTTGATGCATATGAAGTTGTTCAAACAACTTTGATCAAACAGCTTTCCAGAATTGTTTGAAAACTTTGTGCTGTCAGAACTCATGTTTGATTCTTTACCCTAATCCTACATGCTATGTAAAGAGGTGGTTTTTTGTTTTTGTTTTTGTTTTTTTTAACATTTCACAAAATGAAAACTAATGTTAATCCTTGAACATAGAGAATTCTGTTGTGGTTTATTCTTTCCTACTGAATTAGTCTCATCTAAACTCAGTCATAGTTTTAAAAATTAGGGAAAAGGAAGGCCACTTCCCTATAGTTTAGGCATTTATCTCCAGTTTATGATACATCTGCATATGTTTACTTTGAAAGTAGAATTGGAAATCATATCTGTTTGTATCACCTTCTCATGATTCTGAAATAAAAGGTGACATTCCCTTGAATTCGTTCTCTCAAGAGAATAACAACCACCACCACAGAGAGAAATAGCTCACTAAAACAACCTGAATCCCTTTTGATTAGAATACTTTCAAATATTTCCTCTGTTATGTAATTAAATATTAATAAGGAATTTCCTTTTTTTTACAAAGTATTTTAATATGATATTTTCTGATTGCTACTTCTATTTTTTAAAAATTCAGTAGTTATAGGGAATGTGTCTTAAGTCAAAAGATATAATATGATGTACAACTTTAGGTGCTAACTCAATGATGGTATAATACAGTCTTATACAGATTACGTTGTTCTCAGTTTAACAGGATGAATAAAAAACGATAGTCTCCATTTACTCCTCTCTAATGTCCAAGGCAGAAGTGGGAGCACATGTTGAGGATTCCAAAATTAGAAAGCAAAATATATGTCTGACAGTTCATGTGCCTGACAGGGTAGTAGGGTTTGCTCAATCAGTAAAAATTTATTAAGCACCATTTATGTGCCAGGATTTAGCTAGGTAACACAGTGAGTAGCAATAAAACACCCTAAAAGTCAGTCTTTTTCTTTTATGGAATTTTCTCTCTGGCAAACATGTATTCAAAACTAAAATCATAGAATTGCAAGAAAATGCCTAAAATCTCTGGACAGGTAAAAGGCTGAAGGGATTAAGCGAAATAGAGCCATCTGAGTGATCTCAATCCAAAGTCCTCTTAATACAGAACAAGTTCCACCAGAGACAGAAAACATCTATCACATACTGAAAAGGAGTCAGGTGGAGATAAAACAGATCCTTTCTGAAGAGAATGGTAATCTAGGTGCACAGGTGGAGGAACAGATAACAAATGGGAAGAAACCAGTATCTTTGTTTAGTTCTGTTGACAACACCACACTCAGAACCAAACATGAAAGAGAGTATGGAACTTGTGTGACGAGTGTTGACCAGATGGTCTTCCATAACACTTATCTCTTTAATAGGATCTTTTTAGGACTTTATTTCAAATGCTGACCTCTTGCTTACCATATACAGAATTAGGGTAACTTCTTCCAGGTGGTTCATCAGCACAGGGACTGAAATAAATAGTGTCTAAGAGGGAGTCAAGGTCTCTCATTTAGTCTCAGAAAATATGCACTGTTTGAGAGTTAGGTGACAGACGGCTTCAATTCTTTTATCCTTCAGGAAAGAGACTCCTCTGTTACTATAAATAAATCTAGTGAAGTATAATTTGAGTTTTATCACCGTCTATCCAAGTTGAGATGTACTATTTGGTGTCAAGTAATTATGTCTGGGTTACAAAAAGAGGAAAAAACAAACAAAAACCAGTTTGATTTACCTTTTTTAATCTCATCTTTCTATCTCTGACCAACATTATAGCAACATAAAATTTTTTATTATAGGAGTATCACAGTTCAAAGAAAAAAAAAAAAAAACAGATAATCACCCATACTTCTGGATGATATGTATCTGGCCAGTGTTAGCCACCTAATGAACATTCGCAAAATTTTAAAATCATGGTTCTACTTTATTTTATTCAGCAATGATAAATATTTCATTAACTGGTTTCTTAACTATTATCATAGGAACACTTGTTTTATAGACACACAGTATATGTGCTAAGCTCTTTGTATGAAAAAATTTTCATTTATTAATGAACAATTTTTTCGTGCATCTACAAGATGTTAATCATTACAATACGATCTCGAGAGATAATGTACAAGGGCAAAAAAAGTATCCTTTTTAACGGAACTTAATGAAGAAGAGAGATTATAAAAAGAGTAGAATGAATAAAAAATATAATTTGAAATTTTGAAAACTAAGTTAAAATGAACATCAAGGCAACTAGACAGAGGGGAACAAAGTAAAAACAGGGATATACTTATATATATATTGTTGTCAGAGAAAGTTACTTTTTAAGTAGGTGTCATTTAAGCTGGAACTGGAAAAAATAAGAAAGAGCTAGGCATGAAATCAGTCTTATAGCCAGCAGAGTAAGAATGTGCAAAAACCCTGATGGGAGAAAGACTTTGATTTGTTTGAAGAAATAAAGACATCTGTGGATAGAATGTAAAAAGCAAGAATGAAATTGGACACAAAGAGCTTTATGTTCGAATAAAATCTACACCTGCACATGTGCACCCGCACACAGGATGCATTAGAAAGAACTTTTAAAACATTATAATGGCAAAATATAATGGTAGCCTGGTTTGAGGTGGTGGAAGTGGAGACATACATAAGTAATCGAGATAGCTGCTTGCTCACCTAAGTGAAATAATATATATAAACATCTACCATATAATCAATATCACTGCTCTGGAAGTTTGGTGTTAACCACATTCTGCAGATATAGAACCTGAGGCTGACGAAAAGTATGGGTCTTACCTAAGAAGTGACGAAGATGGGTTTCAAAGTTGACTCTTGAAGGTGGCTCAGTCCCTGCAATTTCAAGGATCTCACAATGCTTCCCAAGAAAGCAGAGCTTTGAAATTCACTTGCCTGAGTGACACACTTATTTGAAAAATTGTTAGGAGAATAAGATTCTAATCAAGAGTAAGCATTAAAAAAAATTCCTGTAACCAATAACATAGTTTAATCAAAAGCATTTTAGGAAAACTTAAATGAAAAGAAATAAAGTTTAATAAGAAAAGTAAAAATAATTATCCTTTGATAAAAACCAGCAATGGATGGGTTTGATACTTTATTTATTATTTAGTTTCTGTGGGTGTTTTTCTAATATATGTGAAACAATAAAATGAAATTATGGCATTTTATAACACTCATGAAACAATAAATATAGGAGATTTAATTTTAACTTTCCTGCCAGCAGGCATTTTTCATGATCTATCTGCATACACAAGAGGGAGACAGGATTGATTTTAAAAGAGATGAAACTGATGGGCTCAACAAAATGAATAAAATATTATTTTCACTTTATTTTGGGTGAAGTAAGGAGATGGCAAATTAATGAAATGCATAAAACAATATTTGAAGAAACCATATATAGCAAAACACATTTCAAGAGAATCATTAACAGGAGTATGATTTTTAGAGCACACCTTTGACAGAGGGGAAAATATAAGTGAATAAATATAATTGAAGAGTTTGGAGCTAGAATAATACAAATGTATCACACCTTCACCATCTACTAGTTTTGTGAACTTGAGCCTTAACTTCTGTTAGTTTAGACTCACAATTTAGGAATAACTAGATAGATAGATATTGACATATCGATATAAATATATTTACATGATCAACAAATACTGTAATTATCAGTAGTACAGTGTATATTTTAAACAGTCTGATAGTCTAAAAACAAAATATACATTATTAGTATTGAATATGTTGGGTTTTACTGTTATATTTTATGAGCTTTGCTTTGGAGCAACTTAACTATAAATGCTTTATAAATGGGGTCAATATAATAGAGAACAATCTATTGACCTGTATAGGAATAACTCTTACTCTGATAATTTACAAGTGTTTTATTTATCAAGGGTGAAGGAAGGACTCATGCCTTATTCTTGTCCATGTGAATTTGTGGATTAGCTTATTTTATTCAAAGTTGCTGGATCAACATATAGGAACACATATTATCTAAATCTTTTTATAAATCTTGCTTGCAGCCCCTATCTGCATTGAATGCTGAGGCTCGTGTGTGATTGCAAATTTTCTATGTTTTATTCTGGCCCCTAATCTAATTCAGCTTGATAATCCACAGAGAGAATAATGTTAAGGACTGTTTAAAAATCTTGGGCTTTAACAGACTGATGTGTTCTCCTTGTTTTATTTTCGATCTACAAATTACTGATTAATAATTTAGGTGGGAGATGGTGGGAAGCACATGGGGATGCTTGTTTCCATGTGTTCATAGAAGCTATAATCATGAGCATACTTTTTGAAGACAGTCAAATTGACTCTGGACAGTCAGAAGTTTTAAGCCTAGGCTTTGTGCTAGTGACATGAATCAGACACACTGTTGTATCAGAGGAGATGACATATTAATGGAAAAACAAAAGCTAATGCAAACAATGCTGTAACCAACAAGCTATGTAGACACAGCACCATCACACAGAGGTGAAAAAACCTAGGTCTTTAAGACTCAGGTGAAAATTTAGAGGCTAGCAATTCTCAAAGTGAGTTTCTGAGAAAAAAGTGTGCTCTAGCATGTGTATTTGGTGTGGTGTGTGTGTGTGTATGCATGCGTGTATGTCTATTTATGTTTATATTTTACCTCACAAGGTTCAAAAACACTGAATTAAACAAAGTTAAACAGCATTATCTTCTGTTTTGTTTAACTGTAAGTTTCCCTTGCATTTATAAATACATATGGAACTCCAAAAGTGTTATGTGGTATTTGGAATTTGCTAAACATAGTTGCATATAAAATCTTTCAAACTTCCTTCAGAAAAAATCATAGTATTAGTGGTAGATGGGACCCAGTTGGAAGACTCTTACTTTGGGAGGATAAACAATAGAGCACATTTTCAGCTCAGGAGGTAATATTTATAATCTTAAGGAAGCATCAAAATATATTCCTGTGAAGTAATAGGTAGGAGGGTAGACAAAAAGGAAGTTAAAACTTCTAAATTATGCCAAAAACTTACTTTGTCCTATCAATCAAACTTAGCTATTAAAGGATTTTTAAGGCAGGCCAAGGGAGAGGATAATTTTTAATGTAGAAGGCAGAAGCAACTGGAAAATCCAAATTTTGTATATGCACATTCTTCGGGAACTCTTGCTTTGTATTATTTTACTTCAGTCTAGTGTCACTAAGAAATAAGACACTGAAGCAAAGGTTGGAAGTTCTGCAGTGGGTTTATATAGAAGCAAGTTCCAAATGTCTGCCCAACAAACTGAGGACCTCACTTAGTCTTTGAAAGAGACATAGAATCTTATCCACCTACCCTATTTTCTGCAGGTCAGACCTCTAAGCTCTATGCCTCTCTGAATAGTCACTTAATACATTTTAAGACAATGGTGTTCATGCAAAAAAAAAAAAAAAAAAAAGGTGACATGGGAAAACACTTTGAATGGGTAAGAAAAGAAAAATCTTGGTAGAGACTGTATTGCTATACAAATTATCAAAAATATTCTGGCAATATCCTTTAAATGGATATGAACTGAAATTATATTTAAACTGTATTACACAGTTTTGAAATAATTGGGAATAATTGGGTCATTGTGTAGATTTTGATATAATTTCTCTAAAACCTATATTTCCTCCTCTCTCAATTAATCATCATTGTTAAAACGTGATTTGTCTTGTGTGCATAATTCCTATTTTCAAGGACCTGTCTTTTAAGAATTAATTTTTAATTTACTTTTTGTTTCATTCAGTCATGGACACCATTGATAATCTGGTAAAAGCCATGCACTCTCCCCTCACATATGTGCATATTTTAAATAATTTCATACTATTTCACTTTCAAGTTGAGGAATGCAAGCCATATGAAGCTCATTCATGGATCATTCTTTTCTTCACTAAGTTTAAAAATGCTCTAAGAAATACAGGTTAGTATTTCAGGAAAGTAAATATTGATAATAAATGAACTGACAATAATAGAAGAATCAATAGAAAATGAAATATATTGCTATCTCTTCTTCACTGATCTCAACTTCTCCTCCTTTCATTCACCCTCTTTCTATCAAATTCCAATTCACATCATGACCGAAGAATGCCAAGAAAAGGAAATTAAGTTTTATCTGAGAAAGTGACAGTGTGCTGCAACTGCAGATACCATGTTGGCCATCATTGCTAAATCTTTCTAGAGAATAGATATACATTACAGAAGTCTTGGAAAATATTCCAAAAATTGCAACAGAATAGTCCTCTCTCACTTTGTCAACACGTAGAGAGAACTATGACTTCTAAATTTTCATTTTCTTGTGCATTTTACAGGTCTGATTCAATAGGGACCCTTTTATGCTGCTAAAGCAAAGTACATGAGCAGCAAGGACGAATGAGTAATTCTTACATGCTCTCCAAAATATTGAAGGTCTAAGCCACAATTTAACTGAAACTTTCTCATATACAGAAAGTATGAGCAACAAGGTTTTGAGGCAGCTTGGCATATTGGGGAGATGGTTGTGCAGGGAATTTTTAATAAGGCATATCTGGTATCAGAAATTATACTTAATGTATTTGAGGCACGGTGCTGATAAGTCTCTTAATACTTACCTATAAAAGTATTGTGAGAATTAGTGATGATGAAAAATATATCTGCCATCACTTACTTATTCATCTATCTATTAATTGATTTAGCCAGTACATATTAAACAATTTCCATGTGCCAGGCATTGTTTTAATATCAGTGTGTGTGGAGGGGGTAGAATTTCATACATTATTATGCCTGGCACCTAAGAACAAATCAATAAATAATATCTACAGAAACTCATGGGGGATTTTCTCATAGATCCCACGATACTGTTATGCTTGTTAGCAGATTAGATCATTCGAAAAGTATTCATTTGCTGATTGCTTGCCTTTTCAAAAGATAGCAATGGCAGTGATACTCTGCTGCTATTAAATATTTTTGAGTTAATGTGAAATAGTCCAAAATAAAGTTTAATAAGTTCTGCTAACAAAAACAATATGATTTACATTTAAAATAATTAATATACAGTGAAAAGACATTTTCTGAGTCAGAATTATGATATGACACACAATTTTTATTTATTTATTTTTCAATTGCATGCCTTAGAAAGGTTATTTGATTTCAAATCTGCAGTCTCAAGAAATAGAACAAAGTCTGCTCCCATCAAAATCCAAACATGACCCTGGAAATCATTTCATCATCCCAACACCCCAGATATGTTTTTTTTTTTTTTTTCTTCTCATAGAGATAGATATTTTGCTTTCAGTTTCCTTGGAAATTGAAAACAAAATTGCAATAAATTACCAAACATTAGATTTTTTAGTTGCATCCTAACTTTATCAGTAGAAAGGAAAATATTTAAACTGAAAGTTAGATGTATATTCCTAAAATTCCATTGCCTCTCCAGAAATTTTTATACTATTCTCATGAAATAGTTTTCTAATTATTTTAAAAATCAGCTGAGATCATAGCCACTTGCAGAGCGAATATTTTGTGGTTTCCATTTGTCATCTACTTAGTATGTCTATACAATCTGCTTCTGTGGAGGTGCATTTCCTTCAATAAATGCCCCCCCCACCCCACTGTTTAAAGTTAAGTGTATTCAGAAGTTATTACACCAATAAAAATGTCAGCCTTATTAGTGTGGGTATGTTATTAGTGTGCATTTTAATGGCATAAAGTCCTTCAAGTGATCTACCGGGTGTCTACTTTTAGATAAAATGCTCGTCAATGACTATCTGCATTAAAATAAAATGAAGTGTCAAACATGGTTTGACCAAAAATCTTAACTATAGCCAGTTTATGGGATATTTAGAAGATGATGTAAAGATTTGCCATTTTAACCACTTTCTCTCCAACTCATTCTGCACTGAGTTTTGATGTGAACTTGACAATACAAACTCACTTAATAAATGATGAGGGAGCCGATCCATGAACATCAGTCCATTCCCTTAGCTCAGAACAGTGGTTCTCAGACTTGAGCATGCACCAGAATCACCCAGAAGACTGTTTAAAATGCAGTTTGATAGCCCCTACCCTGAGACTTTCTGGTTCAGTAGTTCTGGGGTGAGGACTGAGAAATTCTTTAATGAGTTCCTAGCTTAAATAAATGGCGGAAAAGACATATTAATTTATGGTGTGATGTTTAGACCAAACTTTTGAGATGTGTTATGGCAGGTAGTTATGTACCTTTACTACAGGTAACCTGAATTATTGCAACTTTTGTTTTGTTCATGGTGGCTTAGCTAATCAAATAACTCTCATTTGGATGTACTCACCAGTACATAGGTGTAGGAGACATTTTCTTGAAGATTGCTTAGAAATATTATGAATGGTATTACTTATAGGAGTTTTATCAACTAAGTTTACTATAGGAATGTAAATATGACTGATCTCCACCCCATAATACCAAGAATTTTCTCTTCAGTTGCCCTTATTCTTCACATGCACTCATTTGCTTCAGGTGTTACTTTTTCAAGGGTTGTGCCTGGGAATAGAAGTCCTATGGAGACAAGGGACAAGGTAGGGTAAATGGCAGAGGGGTTGCTACACTTGCTCATAAGCAACTGTTTCCCCTCCCCCTCTATTCTTTGTAACTGCCAAAAAAAAAAAAAAAAAAAAAAAAAGCTCTTGTCAAAGATAGTTATTCCCTTGACTTTCTAACATAATAATCTGGCACAGTTATTTCTAGGTAAAATTGTCAACTCATACTTTTCTGTTAAATATTTGTGCATGCAGCCTGTCCAAAAGAGTTATCTATGTTTCACATCTTATCCCCTTGCACTTTAATTCATGCTTATTTTTATGAAACTAGAACCCAGGGACTCTCTCTGCTCTTCAAGGTCAAGGCAAAAGTGGTGTGTTTAGATACAGTAAATATAATTACATTTTCCTCTGATCAGTTTGGGTCTCTGTTTGGGTAACATCAAAGTTGTTACACTTATCAAAGTGTCATGTCATTGATAAATACCAATGGCCCTTAATAACAACAACAATGGTTATATCTAACATTTCATTGAATATTTACTAGGAACCAGAATTTACATCAATAATTAAAGAAACTCTATGAGAAAAAGTACTCTTTTTATTTGTATTTTAGGCATACAAGGAAACTGAGTTTCAGAAAGAGTGAAATAACTCTCTCAATATCACACAAGTAAAGGGTAAAACTGTGACTTCTATCTAGGCAGCTTAATTCTAGAGTCCTTACTCTTAATGACTACTTAACTGTTGTAACCATGAGTTATTTTTTGTGCTACTTTATGTTGTATTATCTCTCAAGCTAAGTACAATTATAACTAGCTAGTAATGAGGCATAAATAGTCAACATGTTTCTTAACAAAAGCCAAATACCTTCAAAGTCAGAATGTTAAATTAAAGTAAAAATGTTAAAGTTTAGGAATGGAGACCTAGACCTTGAGAGAAGTTATTTCATTTTTGCCTCAAAGAACTTTAATGCACAGTCTGTCATTACAGACTGTGTGCTTGATACAATGCAAAACCCCATAGTTGCTAAAAGTTCTGAAATTGTGGTTCTCACATTGTTTAGGAAGTAAGTTACAAAGCAATGATGACCCTTTCTCAAAATGAAGCGATCCATTGTTTTTCTCTTTAATAAACTTGGCAGAGTTCAGTGGGAGATAATTGTTCAATCAGAAATAATGTGTTAGGCATCATCGTTATATTCTCTAAATTTCATAAACCTGAGAGCATTTCACTGTTACTATTTTTTATGCCAAATCTGTTAAGACCTTGGCTACTGTGCTTCAGTGGCATTTTTTGTATAAATTATTTAGTACTTATTTACAGTAGTAGTATAAACTATAACTTTTACTACATTAGTTTTTGTCCAGTGTTTCACACTGAAACAGTAAATATTACAGAATCATGAATATGAATTATTAAGATAATTCTTTGACATCCCAAAAAACAACTTAGCGTTAAGTTAATGCAGATTGGCAAATGAAACAAGCACATTCCACAGGCACCGATTCCAAGTATCTGTATCTATTCAAACAGTTCTCTGCACAGTGGTAATTCTTCTAATCCTTATAATTTATTCATTTCAGGATACACTCCAAAGCATTATTTGCATGTGTTATCCACTGGCTTTAAAAACAGTATTCATTATTGCAAGGGAACAGATGCAACTCATCAGAAAGGTTTGTTGCAGTGATGTTTGTGTTGAGGAGCACTCTATTTGGCAAACACTCATAACCTGATGAGTAAAATGAAAGAAGAGATTTGAGAATTCAAAATGTAAGTCCTTCAACTCCAAGATGCTCCCAAAAGCCATACCACAATCACTGTAACAATTCTGAATCTCATTCTAGATGCCTATAAACACTCAAATTGGAAAGAAATCTGTAATGGCCCATTAGAATTTTCAAATACACTTAACTTTGCTATTTCAAGCCACAGACACTGAACGGATACAAAGGTAATGCTCTTAATTTTTGCCAACTTATCAAAGCTGAGGTATGAAAGTGATGATTTAGAAAGCTAAAAAAGGAGTTTGGGGGGCCAAAGTATCAGACAACAAAAGGGATGTCATTAAGCTTTTAAAGGCAGTTGGAGCCATCGGATGTCATCAGAAATGCTGACGTCAAGTTTTATGTTACAGGTCATTCAAACAGTAAGTGCTATGGACAAAGATGATCCCAAAAATGGACATTATTTCTTATACAGTCTTCTTCCAGAAATGGTCAACAATCCGAATTTCACTATCAAGAAAAATGAAGGTAAATATATTAGCTTTGTGAAACAGGGTAAAATATATATTGGAAAATAGGATGCAATTTTATAACTGAAAATATCATTAAAATAATTTTTGTTCACCTATGAGCAGCTGAAATCCAGCATAACAGTCTAATTGCATGGTAATTACATCACTTTCCCTTTCCAATATTGAAACAATAGATAAGGAAATTGTTAATGTGAAAATTAATTTTATCCCAGGGAATACCTTAATCACCTTATTTTAAGAAATGAAGAGTAAAATTTAACCCCTGTGAAAGCTTCCAGGAATTATGAGATACTGACATATCTGTAAGAGGAGGAGCTGGCTCACACTTTGCAGTTGTTAAGTTTTAATTGAATGTTTACCAGGTCTTTAGGGAAAGTCTATTCTAATTTTGCCTGGTTTGTGGGTACACATTGGAGACATTTGTTTTAAGCCTGTACCAATTTTAACAATAGCAATTAGATCAGAAAATCCTTCTTGAAGGTCACTCCTTATCAGTATTACTTTGGAGCTAATACGAACTGATGTTTTTGTTAAGTCTTTTGCTCACAAAGAAAATTTAATCCATTTCATTACATACTGAGGACCAAGCTTGGAATACCTTTTCCTTTAACTATTGTCTATTAAATATAAAGTCCATAGATCATTTTTTTAAAAATTTATATCATCTATACATTTTTGTTTCCTAAGAGGCTGTATATTTAACAAGGATTTTTAACTTTATTTTGATTCAAATGTATTTCTTAGTTTTAGCTGTTTTAGAATGATTAGCAAGATATAACTATTGTCTCAGGCCGTTTCCTGGTTTTCCTATAGGCATCTGTTTAGATTTCTGAATGGTCTATATACAAGTTTTACTCAATTAGAAGAATAAAATTTGGTTTCTGATATCTGCTTGGATTATTTGCTAAATTCTGTTTAAAGAAAGTAGTACATTTTGATAAAACTTCCTGTATGAAATGAAATAACATTTTATCGCTTGTGTTAAATATATTACGGCCTTGCCGTTTAACATAATGCTACTTATTTCTTTGGGGATGCTTTGATAAATGTGGATGAAACACAGAAAAGGAAATGAGAAAGCTGTTATGTAGGTATTACTCATTTAGCTGGCTTCCACTATTATAAACACTGAGGAGAAAAAATTCTGTTCTTTTTCCATAATAGTGGAGTACTTATTTGTCAGTCACCCCTAATTAGGAACTCTAATCCAAGTACATTGTCTTTGCTCTTCAGTTAACATTGCCAAGATTTATTTTTTATGGAAGTCACATGAATATGTCTAAGAAAGAGCTCTCTCGGAAACCTTAAACTGAGCTAAAAGTCTGTGTATACGTGTGGTCCAGGCTTATTTTGATTGTGAGCTGATAAGTTTCAGTCATTCATTTTGCATATAAAATGTCCTATGTTTAAAAAATTTCCATGAGGAAATGTTGTTCCTTTCCAACTATTTGGAGCTCCTTGGTGTTTCCCGTACATTGTATAATTTCAAGATATATGCCTGTTATACGTGTGGCCCCGGAAGGCACTGCATAAGGTCTTTGATGTATGAACAGGTATTATTGGGTGTAGTTTTGATCTGTATTTATTATGCCATAATACTTTTAAAGAGGAGATTTAATGCTACAGTGAATTAATTTCTTTTGTTTTTTTCTAATTTTGGGAATTAGTAGAAAGTAAACATTTGTACATGTAGGAAACCTTCTTCTGCCTAATCATGCATTTCAATAAACCCTGTGATAGAATATTTAAAGTCATGTGGGTTATCTGTTTTATTTTAAAACTATAAATTACAGTTTTGACCTATCTTACAGGTTTTTCTTTTACTTTTTGTTTTGTGAAATTAAAAAAAAAAAAAATGCCAGGTATACCAAAATGACTTCAGATGGGAAGAGCATTCTATGTGTCATGATTGCTTATTTTAAATTGTGTTCATTATTTTATTATTTTCACTGGGACATTTTTTTAAAGTGAAAGGGGTCACTGTTTATATTTATGTCTAGAAAACACCATAAACCAAGACTGTCATGTGGCAAGCAGGAGATTTGTTCACTGTGATTTTGGAATTAGAACCAAATATTCAATATCTTCTTCATAGAATAAATCATGAACCCACAGATTTTTGGAAAGATATGTGAAGTTTATACCCTATTTCCTTTCTCCTAGATCAAACATTTCTGAGTTTTGCTCCATAGACCTCAACTCCTTTGTCATCTGTATAGTTACTGTGAAAATAGAAAAAAAAATTTTTTTCTCTTTTTAATATTCAAAAACAATTAAAGAAATGGAAAGAGATTGTCAAATTAAAAATGTTGGAGAGATATATATGTGTATATAGAAACATGTACACATATGTAGGTAGGTAGATAGGTAGATATCCAAATATCCTATAAGACTATTGAAAATTAATTGTTAATGGTGAAAGAACAAAAAAGCAACCAAAAAAATAAAAATACTAGACATTTATTCACCTTGTAACTATGGTACATTTTATTCTGGAGACATGGCAATGTAAAATCAAATGATATAATCATATTTAATTTTTTTTTCTTCTTAAGATGGACTTTAAAATGGTTAGAAGGTGATATTTCTTCACTCACAGCATCCTGTGTTCTGAGTTGTAGCCCACCAGAGCAACATGAAGATTTTAAGATAGCCAATATATTTAAGTCCATAAGTGGTGGGTGGATTTCTCTCCTATTTAATTTGATCTTTATGGGTAATGGGTTCAGTATCTGCCATTTTCTAAAAAAACTAGCAGCCATGTCTTTCACCTCAAAATTATTGTGATCTTTCTCCTCTCATATGGATTGATCCTGATGTAATTTTCAGCAGACTAACTTATAATCAAAAACAAAATTAGATGTCTCTTGTCCCCTACACAGTTGAGTGATTTCACAAATAATTCTCTTCATAAATATATGAGAATCATATTTCTACCACAATATGAAAGCTACCCTCCATATGGATAAAGGTGGAAATAAAAGTCAAAATATGATGAGTCATTTGTATCACATGTGAACACCAAAGAATCATAGTACCTTGAATTTTCTAATTACATGACACAGACATTGCTTTCTTCATCTTGCAGTTGGGTGAATTTATAAACAGAGAGTTTTGATAACCACATTTCAGTATTGGCTTCCATTCTAACCATGGAAATGGAGGATACCCAACAATTAAATATAACAAGACAAGGAAGATAAATGGACCTTTTACAGATACTGAAATATCTTGCTTGCAGGAAATTTGAAGTCTGCAGAAACTTGATCTTCTCCAGCCTGCATACTGTAGGTAAAAAATTAGATTGGCATTGACAGAGCACAGTCTGGTGAAATGGGAATCTTCATGGTGTATATTGAAATGCTTAAATTGTGTGTATAGAGAAATGAGGGGGAAAAAACCATAAAATTCTGCTCTCTAAGCACAGCCCACATGAGGGAGAGAAATAATGAACTTGGGCTTAGTTATAGCTTGGTTATGCTTAAGAAAATACAGCAGGGGAACCATAGTATCTGATGATACTGACATTTTTTTCTTCTTGATATCTTCTCATTGACCACAATTTTATCGATAAGAAGCTCACTCTAAAGGCATGATTTTGATAATTAATTTGAATAACGCAGATGCTGACTCGAACTTTGGAATAAACATATCTTGTGTTAGCTCATTGTCCATAACATACTTATCTGTTTAGGGTAAAATTCATGCATTGTTTTAGGGATTTCCATCTCACCTGATTGACCTCCTCCCTCAAGTGGTATATATTTTTATCTCTTTTTATCCTGTATAAGTATCTCTTGTAAGAACACTCTGACTGTAAACAAATTATTTTAAGCCTCAATATTCTCATCTGTAATTCCATGGCAGCAATTTTTACCTGCATCATAGGTGTGCTGTGACAGATATGCATAAGCTAGGACTTAGCCAGTTCTTAGCACAATGTTTGGGACATAGAAAAACATTCATTGATAAATGGGACAAGATCCTCTTTATGTATGAATCCATTCATTCCTAACTTCTCCTGCTATGTTATATCTCCTCTGGCTTATTCTCAACCAGGTCTCTTTGTAGCTTTAACTCTACAGATGTTTTAATTTTGTGAAATAATTCTGAAAGTGGTCACATTGGCAGTAGGAAAACACTGACCCTCACTATAATGCATTGCAAAAAAAATGTGCTCATGCAATACTGGAATGTATTGCAGCCTAAAAGATATTATAATAGAAAAACAAACAAACAAACCAAAAAGGAATAGGAGAGGAGGAGAAGGAAGAAGACGATGGAGGAGGAGGAGGAGGAGGAGTAAGAACAATGAAAATATTTACTAATCACAGAAATCGCTGCAGTATTCCTGGATCTAGTTTTGAATATGAAGACTCTTTTTTTCTTTCTATATTTCCTTTGCCAAAATAAAACTCAGCTTTCTTCACACAATGGCTAACCCCAGCTTCCAACTTGTTAGGATTGCTTCCAATTCTAGTGTATCAAGTTGTTTTAAATTGCCTGAAACTTTCCATCCTTCCCCACAACACACATACTGTAAGGAAATCATTTTGCATGAGGTGGAAAATTACAGAAAGTCTTCCTTTGCACTTTTGACTACCTTCAGCTTATCTCAGACTCCTCTTGTCACAAAACCAAAATCTGCTGCCTGAAAGTGGAAGTGGATTTCACTGATCCCAATGCAACCAGAGCTGACCCTCTCTGCTGTTTTCTCTCCAGCTGAATCCTCACTAACACCTCTCCTGTATTCAGGATGTAGGTATCAAGGCAGACAAAGTTCCTCTCTCTTCTGCCTTAAGCCAGTGACACCTATTCATGCTGAATTGTACCTGAAGGTAAGGTACAATTCCTTCTGATCTGCACAGCAAAGAAGGCCACCTTGGTAAGCCAATTGTCCTCTTTCTGGCCAGCGCATGCCTCCTTAAGTTCTTCCATTATTTCAGGCTGCATCAAAGGTAAGAGATGGCTTTCGTAAATAACATTTCTTTTCTCAAATGGCCTCTACAAAAGCTCTGATATCACAGCTACTGAAGATCCATTATTATTGGGTTTCCCAAGTAACCATACCTAAGAAACACAGAAAAACTGTGTGCTTGTACAAGCATATACATACACACACACACACACACACACACACACACACACACACACACACGTTTCCATCCAATATGGTGGCACTGTTTATCCTGTTCACATAGTAGATTTTTCTACAACACAGCACAACACCAAATATTGACTAGAGGTGTTTTCAATATAAGTTATCCCCTCTGACCCATATGAAGCACGGTACCTTTCCTCAACATCGAATCATAAAAGGTAGGGCTCAATTTGAATGAAATAGGAGGTCCAATGGATTCCAAATATGTAAAATAGAATTGTGCATACATAATCCACAAAGGTTTCTGTTTCAGTAATCCGTAATTTATTGTTTATGCTTCTAGCAATGTGTAACTGATAAAAAGCCATTTATGTTTCTTTGTCTGTGTGTGCCTAAACTGTAATTAAGGGTGATGAGCAAGCTAAGAAAAATAGATAAGAGATCTGTACTTCCACTTTCAAAGTCACATATAACTACAGAGTTAGGTTCAGAAAATGAGATTTCTTTGCTTAAGTAGTGTTTATAAAAGTCTTATTATCTTGTACTGTCTCCATATTTTTCTTTCTTTTTAAAATCATAATGCGCAGGTACCTTCAGAAGTGAAGAATTACCTCTAAAAACATGGAAAATCCTAAAATTATTACTCTGGTAAGACCTGCCCTTAGTATCTGTTTTTCAGTTTATGTTATGATAGACAATTTAGTTCTGAGATTACTGACTTCTGGGATATAATTTAGATACATAGCATAGATTTATATGTGTGGTTATCATAATGCTATTCAAAGTTGTGAATTGCATCAGAATTTCTCCCTCAATCTGCTAGCAACCATTTCTGATCTTTACAAAATGTTCTAATTCTGAAGATTTTTCAAAGAGAAAAACCATGAAAATAAATTGACACCTGCTTAGTTATCTTAAAGTCATCCTAGTTATCTTAAAGGTGACTTAGGGCACAGAACCTTTTCTTTGAGAACTTTGCTTTCTGAGACTTTTGCTTCAAATCCTTATTTGGAAGAATAAGGATTGAACATCAGGAGGAGTATAAAGAATTACTTAGTGAAGTGTTTTTCATTTATCCAGTCTTGTTTGTACCACTGTGCTGTTTGTGTCATTAAAAAATAATGTTATTTACTGATTTATCATTTACAAGCTTAAAAATAGGTCTTGGGATTTTGTGAGTGTCAAATAAACATGACCGTCCTTTGGAAAGCACAACCAAACATTAAAATTAAATGTAGAAACAAAATGAGCTGTCAGTCTATGCAAATTCTCCTTTTCTAAAAAAAAAAAAATATATATATATATATATACATATATATTAAATGTAGTTGACAATCATTTCATCTCCTTTCAGCACAGAAGTTTGCATTTTGAATTAATTTGCACACTTTATAAACACAACATTAGGCATGCATGACATTCCATCTGGGGATGTGACCTGAATAACACACACCAAGTGCTTAGGGTCTCTTTGTTTATTAAAAAAGTGAATAGAGAAGGCAGATAATTTTTCAGCAGTAAAGGGGGCATTCCACATAGATAAATGTTATAAAAGTTGACTTGGGATGAATTAGAACAGAGTATAAAAGAGACACCCTATGGAGTATAGAACGGTACAGCCTTCATAGTTAGGAAATTTTAGGGGAATCCTAGTTCTTCTGATCATGATCTGTGAGAAATTGTACAA
Organism: Cynocephalus volans; assembly: GCF_027409185.1. NCBI lineage: Eukaryota > Metazoa > Chordata > Mammalia > Dermoptera > Cynocephalidae > Cynocephalus > Cynocephalus volans. The sequence continues at coordinate 70,468,075 of NC_084469.1, forward strand.
ATAACTGAATAATCCAGAACTTTTATCTGTGAAATGAAAATAATATTTATCTTTATGTTGTTCTGAAAAATAAAATATTAAGTAAAAAAATGATACTGTGCTAAGTTGACTATCTGGAAAAATGGGGATATTCAATAAATATTAGTTTCTTTCTCATCTTCTCTTTCTTCTGCAATATGTGAGCCTCCTGAATCTCTTTTCATCTGCCCAATGCAGAAAATAAAAATATTAATTAAAAAAAACCCTGAAAAAAGTATTCGGGACATAACCAATGATATGCTATTTTACTGTCCCTTACCTGATGGGCCAATGATTGAATATGTCTGCAAGTATTGTGCGTGAATATGCAGAGAGGGAAAGGGAAATGGAATAGAGGAATATTTGGGTAACTTACTCAGTTCTTTGAATAGAACCTTTATTAAAGTAGCACAACCAAAGAATAAAAATCAAGAGTACCTAACAATTGCAGGTTTCTATAGGGCTAGAGGAAGCATACAACTCTTTATATATTGGCAGATAGGATATTTGAGAGTTGATAGAATGGCAGAAGTTTTGAGCTTGGAGCACCTTAGTAAATAACTAAGTCTTGGGTACTAAATACGGAACTTTAAATGTGTTAAAACAACAACAGCAACAAACTGGCACCATGAGAGTGGATGTCTTATCTCCGACTTTATTTTGCATCACTCTCTCTCACCTTATATATCCCTTATACATTCTCTGCTTGAACATGCCAAACCATTTATGCTTTTTAAATCCTCTCTCCCTTTGCACACATTCTGTTCTCTTCCTTTTCTCTCTGGCTAATTTCAAATTATTCATAACTCAGGAAGAACTTCCCTTCATCTGTGAGCACAATAAGTGAGTGTTTAACGGTTGCTGTGATCTTTGTTCTCTCTGCTTTTCTCTGCAAGGAAATGTGGTAACTGCTGGGACAGACACATGAATCAATGAATCTGTCCCTATACCCCGCCCCCCATCCTCTGAGGTTCTTAATAATAGATTATATCTTTATTCACTCTTTAATCCATTCAATACCTATTTATTTAGTGTCTACTCTATGCCAGGCACTACTCTGGGATTTGGGAATAAAGCAGTGAATGAAATACACACTGCCTTTGCCTTCCTGTACAGTGCATTTTTGTTGCCCTCAAGATTCAGTCTTATAACAATTTGAATTCTCAGAGAGTTAACTATAACTTAGCAGGGATTTTAGTCAGATAGTGGAGAAATTAATAAGCTAGTCTGCAAAATACTGTGATTTAGGGTGGAACAGTCACACATTCTAACTTCTATACTAACATTAAAAAAGTCACCTCTTAGACTTTACCCAATTTGTGCAACTAACCCCACATAAAGAAGAGTTAGGTCTTCATGGATTCCGTCACTCCCATCTTTAGGAAGCATTCGGCTGGTCTCGGTGGTGATGTATATCTGTAATTATGGACAGCCAGTGCTCCCTCTGGGCTTCGTACTGTCCTCATTATGCCTGAGCTCAGATGAGGTATGTTGAACCACACTATTCGATGTGTTTATAGTGGCAGGGTCAAAACATGTTGATGAGCCTTTTTCTAATGCATAGTGATCCATAGATGTCACTGTAATTTCTGCTACAGCATTGCCAGTGAGCTGGGGCTGATGACTCCATTTTGCAGGCTTATTAAAATCTAGTATAGTTTTGACCCAACTCACATTATGTATAGTTCATGCTTTTTCCAGCTACTATGGATGGTTGGTTCAGATACCTGTCAGTTAATAAAGGTCTTAGCTAACTTTCAGTGTATAATGTTTACTAAGGCCCCCTGGCAACCAGCAGATGGTATTTTGCTGATTTCTGGGCTGGATATTGGGTTCATACTCTATCTGTTGCCTATTCTGTCTGTTCCCTGAGATGCCACCAAAATGAATATGCTGATGTACTTTGTAGAGGAAGATAGCAATTGTTGTCCTTGGACCTTTCTAGGTTTCTCATTGCCTTTGCTTTCATCCCAGTAGATTGCTTACTAGAATTTCCTCCTTCTATTGCTCAGGTATATTATTCTCCGTCTTTTGAGGCTGTTTATCTTAGGGTGGGCTGAAAAAATGTGATATTGTACCTGGTGTGCTGAACACAATCATCCTTCTCTGAATTTTATTCCTCTGCTTGGCCAGACAGTCAAATCTAGTTGCATCAAGTTTGCACTGTGATTTACTTCTCCACCCGGGACTTTGGTTTCCTCTCACACAAAATGAATAGGTTAGTGCTGGAGAGCTAAGGACTCATTTATTCTAACATGCTAGGTCTGTGACCATATGATATTAGGAGAAATATCACAAACTTTGAAATCAGCCATGTCCCAGGTCCACCAATTAACGGAGATGTGACTTTGGATAAGGCTTTCAATTTTCTGTAACAGACTGTGTTTGAAAATGTTAAAACAAAATTTCTGTTATGAACAAATGAAAGAATGTAGGATAAATGCCAAAGGCAGTACCTATAATTTATGTGATACTTTATGTACTTTATCTTCTTTATCAAGCTTCAAAAGAAATAATACCTGTGGAAGTGATCTTTGCACTAGAAATTACTGTACAAAGTCACTTCCATATTAGAATATTGAATAGTATTATTTAAAGATGTGCTTCCACGACATTACAGTTTCGCTTTTGCAGTGTGTTTGGGCAGAATTCTGGACATACTAAAGAATTTAATTATTCCAATATACCAAAAGAACTCAATATCATATGACAAGTGGTTTCAATAGTTCAGAATTTTGTTGTGTTGTATTTCTTCTAAAGCTGGAGACAAGGAAATATAAAAAAATAAATTATAAAAATACATAATTATTTGATTCAGTTTTGGTTTATTAGGAAAATAAAAGCTCTCAAATAAGCAGAAATAATAAGACATTCATGTGTCTGCCACAATTAAGGGAGAATGATCAGATATACAAGTAGTTTACTTAAAGGAGAAATAGAGAATGACCAAAAATGTTTTAAAAAGACAAGTGCTATGAAAAATTTTCAAAGGCTCATAAATGCTATGATCGTGTTTTCTTGATTCACACAAGGAAATTAATGAGATGGTTCCTAGTATTTTGAATATATCTGCATCCTTTCTTGAAGTGTTAGCAGGATAAGAAATGTGTCCTATACATTTAAGAAACTTTTATTTTATTTATTTATTTTTGTTGGTTATGAATATTCATGAAATACAAAGCTGATTGTCACCCATCGTGCCCATGATGTGGGGGCCAGATTCATACTGGCAGTATACCCATTACCACAAATTGCATTTGTACCCCGTGTCCCACACACAATTTTCCCCAAACTCCCTCCCCTCTTCCCTTTCTCCCCACTCCACTTTGTAGCTGATAGAATGATCTCTCCCTCTGCAAGTCCAATGCACTACCGTGGTCTTTCTTTCCTTCCTCCTTTCTTTCTTAGCTCCTACATATGAGTGAGTACATGTGGTATTTTTCCGTCCGGGCTTTGCTTATTTCATTCAACATAAGTTTCTCCAGGTTCATCCATGTTGCAAATGGGAGTATGTAATTCTTTTTTATGGCACAGTAGTATTCCATGGTGTATATATACCACAGTTTCCTTATCCAATCATCCATTGATGGTCATTTAGGTTCCATATCTTAGCTATTATAAACAGAGCTGTGATGAACATGGGAGTACAGATATCCCTTTGACATAATGATTTCCATTCCTCTGGGTATATACCCAGAAATGGGATTGCTGGATCGTATGGAAGATCTATCTGTAATTGTTTCAGAAAACACCATACTGTTTTCCATAGTGGTTGTACTAATTTACAGTCCCAATAACAGTGTAGGAGTGTTCCCTTTTCCCAACACACCTGCCAGCATTTGTAATTTACCTTCTTTTTGATTATAGCTAGTCTAACTGGGATAAGGTGGTATCTCAGTGTAGTTTTAATTTGCATTGCCCTGATGACTAGTGATGTTGAGCATTTTTTCATGTATCTTTTGGCAATTTGTATGTCTTCCTTTGAAAAATGTCTATTCAGCTCCTTTGCCCAATTTTTTAATTGGGTTATTTGGTTTTTTACTATACAATTTTTTGAGTTCCTTGTATATTATGGATAAATTATCCCTTGTCAAATGTATAGTTAGCAAAAATTTTCTTCTATTCTGTAGGTTGTCATTTCACTCTGTTGATTGTTTCCTTTGCTGCAGAAGCTTTTTAGTTTGATATTGTCCCATTTGTTTATTTTTTCTTTTGCTGCTTGTGCTTTCAGGCTCCTGTTCATAAAGTCTGTGCCCAGACCTAGTTGCTGGAGTGTTTCACCTATATTTTCCCTTAGTAATTTTATAGTTTTGGGTCTTATACTTAAGTCTTTAATCCACTTTCAGTTTATTTTAGGGTATGGTGAGAGATGCATATCTATTTTCATTCTTCTGCATATGGAGATCCAGTTTTTCCAGCACCAATTGTTGAAGAGGCAGTCTTTTCTCCAATGTAGATTTTTGTTGCCTTTGTCCAATATCAGACGGCTGTAAGCCTGAGGGGTGATTTCGGGTTCTCAATTTTACTGCACAGGTCTGAATGTCTATTTTTATACCAGTACCATGCTGTTTTGGTTATGATAGCTTTGTAGTATAATTTTAAGTCAGCTAGCGTTATAGCTCTGGCTTTATTTTATTTTTTGCTCAGGATTTCTTTGGCTATTTGGGATCTTTTCTTGTTACACATGAAATGTAATATTGTTTTTTCTATTTCTGTGAAGAATGTCATTGCTATTTTGATAAGGATTGCATTGAATCTGTAGATCATTTTGGGTCGTATAGACATTTTCACAATGTTAATCCTTCCAATCCAGAAGCACGGAATATCTTTCCATCTTTTCATGTCTTCTTTAATTTCTTTCAGAGTGGTTTGTAGTTCTCATCATAGAGGTCTTTCACCTCCTTGGTTGAATTGATCACTAGGCATTTTATTTTTTGTGTGTGTGACAGTTTTGAATGGGCTTACTTTCTTTATTTCTCTTTCTGTTAGTTCATTATTTGAGTGTATGTGTTATGTATGTTTGTGTATATATATATATATATATCTGATTTGGCATTTATTTTGTATACTGCAATGTTACTGAACTTATTAACCAACTAGGAATTTCTTTCATTTTTTTTTTTTTTGTCTTTTTCATGACTGGTAAGGGGATCGCAACCCTTGGCTTGGTGTCACCTGAGCCGCACTTAGCCAGTGAGCACCCCGGCCATTCCTATATAGGATCCGAACCCACAGCAGGAGCGTCACTGCACTCCCAGTGCTGCACTCTCCCAAGTGCGCCACTGGGTCAACCTGGAATTTCTAATAGAATCTTTAGGTGTTTCTGTAAATAGTGTCATGCCATCTGCAAATAGAGACAGTTTGACTTCATCTTTTCCAATCTGCATTCCCTTTATTTATTTCTCTTGCCTGATGGCTCTAACTAGTACCTCCAGCGATGTTAAACAGTAGTGGAGAGAGTGGGCATCCTTGTCTTGTTCCTATTCTTAAGGGAAAGGCCCTCGGTTTTTCCCCATTCAGGATGACACTGGCAGTGAGCTAGTCGTAAATCTCTTTTATTATGTTGAGATACTTTTCTTCTATACCTAATTTGTTGAGAGTGTTTATCATGAAGGGGTGTTGAATTTTGTCAAAAGCTTTTTCAACATCTATTGAGATAATCATATGGTCTTTGTCCTTGAGTTTGCTGATGTGATGTATCACATTTATTGATTTTCATATGTTGAACCATCCTTGCATCCCAGGGATGATTCCTACTTGATCATAGTGTATATTTTTTTAATGTGTTGCTCTATTCTGATTGCTAATATTTTGTTGAGGATTTTTGCATCTTTGTTCATTGGCCTGTAATTTTCTTTTTTTGTTGTGTCTTTATCTGGTTTTGGTATCATAGTTATGTTGGCCTCATAGAATGAGTTTGGGAGAGTAACTTCTATTTCAATTGTTTGCAATAGTTTGAGGAGAATTGGTAGTAACTCCTCTTTAAAAGTTTGATAGAATTCAGCTGTAAAACTATCTGGACCTGGACTCTTCTTTGTTGGAAGATTGCTCATTACTGCTTCAATCTCATTTCTTGTTATAGGTCTGTTCAGGTTTTCTATCTGTTCTTGGTTCATTCTTGGTAGTTTGTATGTATCTAGAAACTTATCTGTATCTGCCAGATTTCCATATTTGTTGTCATACAGTTGTTTGTAATAGTCTCTAATGATTCTTTGTTTTTCTGTGTTATCAGTTGTTATTTCTCCCTTTTCATTTCTGATTTTTGTTATTTGGGTCTTCTCGCTTCTTTTTTTTTTTTTTTTTTTTTTTCTTTTTTTGTTAACCTAGCTAAAGGTTTGCCTATTTTATTTATCTTCTTGAAAAACCAGCTTTTTGTTTTGTTGATCTTTTCTATTGTTTTGGGGGTCTCTATTTCATTTAGTTCTGCTCTGATCTTATTTATTTCCATCTACTACCATTAGGTTTGGATTGTTGTTGTTTCTCAAGTTCTTGGAGGCATAGTGTTAGGTCATTTTTTAAAAAAAGTCTTTTCATTCTTTTGATGTAAGCATTTATTTCAATAAATTTGCCTCTTAGTACTGCTTTTGCAGTATCCCACAGGTTTTGGTATGAGGTATCTTTATTTTTATTAGTTTCTAGAATTTTTTTGATTTCCTTTTAAATTTCTTCTTGGACCCATAGGTCATTCAGGAGCTTATTATTTAGTTTCCATGTATTAGTATAATTTCCAAAGTTTCTCTTATTATTAATTTCCAATTTTAGTACATTGTGGTCTGAAAAGATACTTGGAATGATGTAATTGTTAAAAAATTTACTGACACTACATTTGTGACCTAATATGTGGTCTATCCTGGAGAATGTTCCATGAGCTGATGAGAAGTAGATTCTTTAGTTGTTGGTGAAATGTTCTGTATATATCTGCCAGGTCCAGTTGGTCTAAGGTATCGATTAAATCCTGTGTCTTTTTGCTGATTTGTTGCCTGGTAGATCTGTCCCATACTGAGAGAGGGGTGTTCAGATCACCCACTATTAATGTATTAGGGCCTATTTCTTTCTTTAGGTCTAAGAATGTTGGCTTTATATATCTGGGTGCTCCAGTATTGGGTGCATATATATTTACAACTGGTATGTCTTCTAGCTGGGTAGATTCATTTAACATTATATAGTGGCCTTCTTTGTCTCTTTTTATGTTTGTTGGTTTAAAGTCTATTTTGTCTGATATAAGAATAGCTACTCCCGATCATTTTTGGTTTCCATGTTCATGGTATATCTTTTTCCATCCCTTCACTTTTAGTCTGTGTGTTTCTCTATAGGTGGGGTGGGTCTCTTGAAGGCAGCATATACTTGGGTTTAGCTTTTTAGCCCAATCAATCTGCCTATATCTTTTGACTGGGGAGTTTAGTCCATTCAAATTAAGGGTAGTTATTGACAAGTGTTACTTTATTCCTGTCATTTAATTGCTTCTTGTTTAGATGGTTTAAATATCTTTTGATCATTATTTCCCCTTTTATTTCTCTTCTTCAATGTTAGTTGGAGATTTAAGGTGGGATGATTTAGCTTCTTTTTCTTTCTTGCTGGCATTTTTGTTTTAATGGTGGGTTTTGTTCTTTCTCATTTATTTGTGATAGTGTTCAGCATTATTCAGATTCCAGATGAATGACTCCTTTGAGAATTTCTTGCAGGGCTGGTCAGGTGGTGGTGAACTCCCACAACTTTTGTTTGTCTGGGAAATGCACTATTTCTCCCTCATTTCTGATGGAGAACCTTGCTGGGTAAAGAATTCTTGGCAGGCAATTGTTTTTCCATTCGTATTTTAAATATATCATTCTACTTTCTTCTGGCCTGTAGGGTTTTGGTTGAGGAGTCTGCTGTTAGTTTGATGGGGGTTCCTCTATAAGTGACCTGACACTTTTCTCTTGCTGCTTTTTGAATTCTCTCTTTGTCTTTGAGCTTTGCAAATTTAACTATAATGTGTCTTGAGGAGGATCTTTTTGGATTTAATTTGTTTGGGGACCTTTGTGCTTCCTGGATCTGAAGGTCTGTAGCTCGCCTTTCACCTGGGAAGTTTTCTATTACTATTTCCTTGAATAGCTTTTCAGTGTCTTTTCTTTCCTCCTCTCCTTCTGGAATACCGACAATTTGGATGTTAGAGCACTTGAGGTTTTCTGCTACCTTTCTTAGATTTTCCTCATTATTTTTAATTCTTTTTTTCCTTTTTTTTTTTTTGTCTGCCTGAGTTATTTCGAAAGACCATCTTCAAAATCTGAAATGCTTTCTTCTGCTCGCTCTACCCTGCTGCTCAAGCTCTCACTGTGTTTTTTATTTCATTGAATGAATCTTTCATTTCTACAAGTTCTGTTACACTCTTTTTTAAAGTATTAATATCTTTGTAGTTCTTCTTCTTCATATTATGGATATTTTTTCTTGTTTCATTGTGTTCTCTACTGGAGCCTTCCTTTATTTCTTCAAGTTTTCTTAAAATCATTGCTCACAATTATTTTTCAGACATTTCAAGGGTTCCCTGTTCCATGGAGTCTGACATCGGAGCATTACTGCCTTCTTTCGGTGGTGTCATTTCTTCTCATTTATTTGTATTTCTAGTATTTTTTTGTTGTTGACTTTTGGACATTAGGTAGTGGATTTGCTTCCTTTATTAAACTGAGGTTATCTATGGAGTGGCCCTGGCTGCTACTGTGATGGTGAATTTTCTTTGCTTGACAGTAGGTGTGGTGGTAGTTATGGGTTATATTGAACCACCGTGGGTCCTGTTTCAGAATATGTGGTCATAGAATGAGCCCACAGCTGGCTCACCTTGTCAGGTCAGTCAGTGGGGGCTGGCACTCCCCTCTGAGTTTAAGGAGTGGAGAGGGGTCACCAGCACCAGGTGGGTCTGCTGGGCTCACCTCTGGGCAGCTTGGGCAGAGGTCTTAAGAGACTTTTACTCACACACACACAGTTTAATAATGAAACTCAGAGTATATTGACATAAATGCATATTATATACATCAGTACTATATATATACATTTTCATTAGTGAATAGTTTCAAATCTAATAAGTAAAAAACAGAAAAAAATCAACAACAAAAAAGCAACTTTGGCCACGTTCTTAAACATATATTGAGTCAACATGAAACTTGCCTTTGCTATAAATCTTGGTAGGCTAAAGTTCAACAAAGAAAGTTTTAGAATGTTTAAGGTACAATTACCTAAAATTCATTCTCTTTTCTTCCCAAAGAAAACTAAAATGTATGCAGATAATTAAAGCTCACATTTTGACTGGGTAGGGCAGAAACAAGAAGAAAAACTACCCCTCTATATTAACTCTATTATAACTTTTCTGTCTTCCTAAAGCAAGTATGTATTCAAAAATGGACATTTAATTTTGCAAGAACTTTTCTTTTTCTCATGGCATAATCTAGCCAGCATTAAATGCCGTATAAATTATTTGCTTATAAAATAACTCATATTAAGGAATATAAAATATAATTATAAAGATTAGGAAGTATGTTTACACATCTATTTATAATTTTATTTGAAAGTCCTAAATGGATTATATCATATTGCAAGAAAAACCAATAACTAAAAATTATTGAGCACCTGTTTATTTCAGATAATTTATATTACATTTATTTACCCATCTATCTCTCTATATAAGTATTCAGGGTGAGTGTTACTATTGTCATTTTACAAATGAGAAAATTCAACCTCAAATATGTCATGTGACTTGCCAGGGGTAGAATGTGGCTAGCAAGCTGCTAAAGCTTCATTTTCACCAATAGCACACATGGTCTTTTATTGCCTTGCACTTCACTTCTAGAACATTGCTCAATACAACTGTTTGTATTTTATTTTATAGTTTTATCAGGTTTGTGCTTCCTTTTTGCAAACTATGGGAGGTTAGAAACCATCAGCTAAACATTGGAGAAGACTGTCATAATTTAGTTGAGGTAAAACCTGGCAACATCAAAAAAGACAAGAACAGTCAAAAGGATCTATTGCAGTACAAAACAAGTATTATACCTACTACTTAGTGAGCATCTAGTACACATCAAGCATTATGTGTCTGACCCTCACAATCATTTTTGCAATTCTTTAAATGATACTGAGTCATTAAGAAACAAAGTTTTACTGAGTTTCCCATCCTTAGGAAGACAATGGCAACTCCTGTATTGGGCTAATAGGTTTGATTCAGCCTCACACAGCTTTCCACTCTAAATTTAATTAAGGTATAGGAATATAGAAATATAGAAAATGATATCGATATAGAAGATAAAGAAAAATGAAAGCCATAAAAATTAAGGTTGATGACATATTGCCAAAGTCTATAAGGACTATCAATTAATTAAAAGGTTGAAATACATGGATTAAAAAATACTAGCAACAGCAATAACAACAAGGGTGTACCACAGATAATTTGTCAGAAATGAAGGAAATGTGCCTGAATAACATCATAAAAATTCAGTAGCCAATCCTGTCTGGGTATTTCTTTTGCCCTTTCCATATTATCTAAATTTTTAAAACTCACATAAATAAATTGAATAGAACAGTGAATCATACTGGAAATTTGCAAGAGAAAACTATTATTTAATCCTAATTATTCATATCTTATTCATTCTGCATTATCTTATTTTAATGATCATGCATCATCCCTCAAATGTACACAGTGCATTAGGACAAAAAGAGAACAGATAATTCACTAACCTTTTAAAATAAAAGTGTCTACAATGCATTAAATGAAAGGAAAGAACATTTAGAAATATTTGCTATTTTCTGGATATGGGAATTTTGTAGCACTATTATTCCACATAAACAGTATTTAAATACTTTTAATAATATAATGTGAAATTGAATTAATTTAAATTTAGGGACAAGGAAATCCAAGATTCCTGACCTTGGCTAGTATTCTCTTTTCCTGGATATCTCTAGGGATATTATATTCACATAAAACAAAGTAGAGACTTCAGCTGGGGCATTCAGCCCATATGTTAATGTAGTCTAGTGAACCATCTTTGAAAGATCAATTATAGAAGCCTGACACCCAATCAGGCCAATACATCATCTTTGATTTCTCCTGATCTAAAGCCCAAATTCTAATCTTACACTTTAAAACTTTAAATAATGTCTTCATATATAAGATATTTTTAATGAGATACACCACTAATTTACATCTAACTAAGAAAGAAAAATTATACTCCACAAAAATGTTGACAATTAAATACAATATTTTCTTGACTGTAAGACACACTCTGATTTTAAGGATAAGAAAACATGAGAAAAGAAAAAAAAAATATATATATATATATGCACACACACCAGAATCAGTGAAATACAGTATTCCAATTAGTAAACCTGAAGAGATCCCATTTGCTTATGAACAAAAACCTAAGTACAAGAATAATGCAGGATGAAAAGATCATGTAATGCTGGTCAACAGTCCACTGAAGTTAGAGCATCGACAAACTTGAAGGGATAGAAAGAAGCACATTTGAAAGGCAGTCATTGTTTTTATTATATTACTCACTTGCTTAATTCCTTAATGCAATGTTTTTGAAAATAGTTAAAGTATCATTAACAAGGAATTACTTGTTCGTCTCTCTCAAAAGCACAATTTCCAATGTTGGAATTGCAGAGTGAGAATTTAACATCCAAATCTTGGCTGTGCAAAATTCTCCTGGGAATACAGTATTGGGGAATGAACTGGGTCTTGTTTTTGAGTGTATGACATAAAGTATTAGCATCAGAGAACTTTTCTTACCAGAGCCCTTTTTTTCTCAGAAGGGTGGTACAATATGTAAGTGGCAGAGAACAAGAGGAAAGCAGCTGGAATTTTTTAGTATTTCAACTCAGGTAGACGAAATAGCAACATTGGTGAGATCCTGTAAAAGGAAAAAGGAAGCTCACATCAGGTAAGAATGGAGTTTAAGGGATTAAAGTAGACATATAATACCTATCTTGAAGTGTATCCTAAACTTCAGTATACTGATCCCAAGAGGCATAAGAAGGCTCAATTTAGTGAGGATGACATGGCAGCAGGCGTTCTGAAAAAACAAAACAAATTCCTGCCATTTTAGACATAAATGTTCCCATCCATGACTCTCACTCTTAAGAGCGTCAACAGCCAAGGTGCTTTGTTATGTGGGCTATATATGGCTCCTTAGGAGGGCAAAGATAAAAGAAACAAAGTAAAATGTCGGGGAAGTCATAAGTTCTAGTAAGAGATCCAGTGTAACTCAGATCACCAAGGCCAAACTTTGATCATGGAGACTAAGCTGATAGAGTTTACAGTTTACTGGTTAATTTTTGGATCTCTACTAGTGCCATTTTAGGTCCATTGGATGCTGGGCTTAGAGAAGCAAGGACATTCACCTTACAGTGGGTCTGAGCTTCTAGATATATGGAATATGTTTGTTCTCTTAGAGGGCTTAGAGACAACAACAAGAAGTTAGGATGCAGAAACAGATTGGAGGGACTGTGAAGGCCTGGGAGGTCACAGCTGTGATTCTATTATCAGTGATCCCACACGATTCTTGTCTTTCTCAGACTTCTAATACATAACAGATCCTCTGTGGCAACAGTGATGAGAGTGATCAATGACAGGGACAATCACACAAAGCAAGGAAGCCATTTCCCACAGATTGGGTCCTGTCTGTGGGCTCCGTCACTTGCTAGCCGATCCTTGATAAGCTGTACATCTCTCAGCCTTAGTCTTAGTCTTCTCTTAAAATGGATACCTCCAGGCATAACTTACAGCATTGCATGGAGTAAACAAATAAGCAACTCCCCCCCAAAACAAATAATTATACATGGGCTTGAAGGGAAAATCATTGAATAGGTGGTGGCTGTGATTAAACAATGTAAGAAACTGTTAAATGAGTGAATGTATTTAATATAACTTCATACAAAGGAGCTTTTCTTAGACAAAGAAATCTAGATGGAGAGAGTAAATGCATTTATTAAAATTTATTTGCTTGTGAATGGCAGAAAACCCCACTTAGCCTATCTGTACTATAAAGAGAAATGAGTCCAAATAACGAGGAAGTCCAGTGTTTAAATATCTTATCTAATAACAAGATCCAGCTGCCCCCAAAGTGTGTACGACTCAGCCTTTTTCTATTCCTGTACTTTCTTTCCCTGTGCCAGCTTGTCTGCCATGCACATTCTCTCTACAGAGCAGGAAAGAAAGCTCCCAGAAGGAGAAGGCCTGTATGGATCTCACAGGTTGGTGTTTTTGGATGAGAGATGCTCTCTATCTCAATTTCCATATCAATTCCTAGAAAAAGCTCCATGTTTGTCCTAGGCAGTGAACATGTGACCCAGCTGAGCCATTCTCTGTATTTATGGATTGGAAATTTTCTCAGGGCTGCTGTGTACAGTTGTGTAAGGTGTTCCCTGTACAAGGTCCCTGGCCCTGGAAAGAGTAGGCTGTAAACCTTCCCATACTCCACTTGAAAAACCATGACCTCAGTGAGGTCCCCATTGTCATCTTTTCAGAAGGCATCATCCCATTGCCAAACCCCAGAGACCATGAGGCCAAATTTCCAAAGATGACTCCATCTTTTAATCCACACAAAACTTCCTTTAGTCAAACAGCAGCCCTGAGATACCTGATGGGTCAGTCTGGTTAAGTCCCCACTTTCCACTGGAGCCTTTCAACTGAGGTTATCCATTTGATGGATAACCACATCACAACTGGAAGAAATAGAGAAAAGTCTTTTTTTTTTTTTTTCAGTTTGGACAAATGAAGAGTAAAATAAGCGTCTCAGGCCAGTAGCATCAGCAGTATGAATGACCTCAGCAGAGGGATTCCTTCACTTTTCTTGGGAATCTTCTCAGTAAAGAATGACTCTCCTGTTCAGAAAGTTATGAATTGCAGCTGTCTATTATGTGACTTACATTTCATTACATTACAATATGTCATTGTGAGATGTGACATAATATAATGTAAGTGACAGGCAGCTAAAATTTTATAGCAAGAAAACTTTTTTATATCCAGGATCTGCTACCACATTTGATAGCAGCTATCAATCAATTTTTTTTCTACAGATAGATCAAAAATACGATGTTCATGAAAAGCAGGTCATTTTGAAACATCCACGAATACTTCAGTGCCTGCACAACTCAGTTATCATAAATCAGTTTTAGAAAAACATACTCTAAACGCTGTATCCATCTTTACTCAAATACTGATTTTGCTTTCTAAGACTAGAGCAATATTGTTTTAGAGTGTGGATTTAATTTTCTTCTAGATATTCCTAAGAAGTAATGATCAAATCAGTTATTTTTATGCCTAAACCAGAACAGTGGCTCTCAACTGGGGGTGATTTTTTAGTCCAGGAGACATTTGGCATTGCTGGGAGAAGAGTGGCGTGTTACTGGAATCTAGTGTGAGTAAAGGCAGGGATGCTGCTAAACATCCTACAATGCACAGGACAGCATCCACAGAGTCTTTCTGTCCCGTGTCTTCACAATGCCTCTGATCTCAGAGGTCATTGTTTAAATGAATCGGCCCAAGTATGATCATGACCCCAAGTAAAACTGATGAATCTGGAATTGGTTTCTCTCATTTATGTAATCCTCAAGACAGACCATGGCATATATATTATTTAAATATTCAGTTAAATTTTGGGGGCTTAAGGGGCACTTAACAAAATTGTCTGCACATCAACATTAACTGAGAAATTCATATACTAACAGCCTCACAGCAGAGCTTATAAGAAGAAAGCAGGTAAGCTGGGGTCTAATGTTATCTCTACCAGAAAGTCTATCTTTGAGGGTTTTGGGGATGATTTCTCCTCTCAGACTCCAGTGGTCCCATCTGTACTATGGGAATTTGCATAAAGCAGAGGTATTCGAATCTGTTTTATGGGGGTTTTTTTTGTTGTTTATTTGTTTTTTACTTAATGGAGCTATCCTTTTATTAAGCCACATCCTTAAAATTCCCTAGTTATTATAGAACACATGGAAATGAGGCTTCAATAATTGAAACATAGCTGAGAGACAGGAATAGCGACCCTGTTCATATCCCACCACTCCATCACCTCCAATATGACCAAACTCCATTACCTCCATTATTACCAAACTCCATTACCCCCTACTATAGGTTAAATGTGTCCCCTCAAAATTCACGTATTGGTAACCTAATCTCCATTGTAACAGTGTAAAGAGGGTGTGAAATCCTATTATGGTAATTGAAAGGCTGAGTCTTTAAGAGGTGATTAGACTAAGAAGACTGTACTCTTGTGAATGGATTAATCTATTGATGATTTAATGGGCACTCATGGGCATGTTATGAAGGCTTTTTAAGGAGAGGGAGTGAGAAGCCTAGCTCTCTCTTGCTCAGCCTGTTCTCACCATGTGATACCCTGGTTGCCAAAGCCCCACAAAGTAAGAAGACGGCCCTCACCAGATGTGTGCCCCCATACTTGGATGTCTCAGCTTCTGTCCTGTAATAAATAACTTCAATTTCTTTATAAATTACCCAATTTCAGGTATTCTGTTATAAGCCACAGAAACAGACTAATACAACCCAATATGACCAAACTCTATCACCCCCAATATGACTTCTGAAGACAGTGTGAAAACTAATGATGTAAAAGCTTCCTTCCAGATCTAAATTCATTTAATATTATGAATCATGCCAGGCAAAGACACTGGAGAGTCAATATTGCTCACAATAGAACTCACTGTGGAGTGCGGACAGCTTCCCCAACCTTCCACTTTGCTTCCAGAAAGCCACTTCTGAGGATGAAGTAATCAAATCCACTCTCAATATTTATGTATACCTGCCAAAGAGATCTCAATATCTAGTATTTCCTTCTGCCAAGATGCAAGGTGGTGCTGGTAAAAAAAATAATAATAAAAAAATAAAAATAAAAAAATAAACAACAACAACAAAATATAGGTTTGAGATTATGACAGATTCATGCTCTGCTGCTTACTAGTTTGGTGTGTTTGAGTCTATTATTTAAGGACTGGGTGCTTCTGTTTCTTTATTCGTGAGGATAGGTTAATAATGATTGTCATAAAAGTGATTTTAAGGCCTAAATGTGATAATAATGCAAAGCATTTACCACAGATTATGATGCATAATAATAGCTGTCATTTATTGACTGCGTAGTATAATTGTAAGAATTAGAGATGATATGTGTAAAGTGCTTGTCATGTAGAAGCTGTGCCATATGTAGTAGGTACTGTTATTATTTAGCTGGAACTCACAAGCAGAAAGAGTCAGAAACATTTATAAAATGAAGGTGGTTTAATTTCACTTCCTTACATCATAGCTCATTTACCTCTGTCTTCTTTATGGCTTCCTCTGGGATCTTAGGGCCCCACTTTGGCATGCAATAAAGGTTATTTTACACATAACACATATAATAACAATAATAGCAGCAACAACAGCAACTTCTCTTTGTCTAGAATTCCTTTATGGGGATATACTATGAGGTACCATCTTAAATCTTTTAGGTGCTTAACAAAAGGTACCCACACCTCAGATTTTATCTTTACCCTATAATGTGGGTTGACAAACTTTTCTTATACAGAGTCAGAAAATGCTTTGTGGACCCATAACTTCTCTGTCATATGTACTCAAATCTTCCTTTATAATGAGAAAGCACCCAATAAACAATATGTAAACCAATGGGTATGTTTGTGTTTCAATAAAACCTTATTTATGCAAAGAGATGGCAGGTTAGATTTGCCCATGGGTTATAATTTGCTGACTTCTGCGCCAGGGCACATTATACTTTGATGATCTTTTATTGTATTGACAGACAGGAACTGAAAAAAACAGCTTTATTTTCTAACCCAGTAATCCCTATATCCTAAATTCCATTAAACTATGCTTATAAAATGAATATTTCTTTTTTGTTGTCATTGTCTTGTTTTGGCTTATCTCCCTTTTTCTGTAACTTATATGTTATTAAAGGAAGCCAATTGACCCTTTCAATTTTTTTGTCTAGAAAATATCCTGACAGTGTCCACAAATTCATTAGGTGCTTTTAAATTTTTTTTTAATACTTCATGTTTTCACAGGCATTTTGCCAGTTGTTTTGTTTTTGTATAACACAAGTGTCCATTTCACCAATTTGCTATAGCAGTTCTGTCACCATTTTTATAGCTTCTACTAAGAAACTAATAGTTTCCTTGCTGTTTTTATCAGCATTTGCTAAAAGTTTCCTGACCTCTTTTCTAGTGTCTGCACCTACCCAGTCCCAAAGCCAAGGCTACATATTTTAGGTTTCTATTACAACTCTTTTTTTAAGGAACTTATTTCTTAATCAGTTGACTTTTTATATATAACAATGTAATCCAAAATTTAGTTAATTAAAATAATAGATGTTTTTAATTTTTCATGATTAAGGTCATCTGGGTGATTTTTATTGTCTGAACTGACTCTCTGCTGGAACTGAAAAGTCTAGCATGGCTTCCTAACATGTGATGATTGGCTTAATGTTAGCTGGGAAATAGGGATGATTTCATTATGTGTATTTCATTATCCAGATTGTAGTCCACATTTGTTCACATGGTGATGGTTCCAGGATCCCCAAGTGCAGGGAAAAAGGCAAGCACGAAGCGCTGTGCCAAATTTTCTACTGTTCCAATGGCAAAAATAAGACACATGGTTAATTCCAGATTCAGTGTAGGAGGTGGCTATCCATAGTTATGGAGAGAAGAATTACTGCAGACATTTTTGCAAAAAAAAGAAAAAAAAGTCTATAACTAGCCTGCTCATTATTTAGCACAATATTTTTTCTGGAGAAAAAACGATTAAAACATTCTATGAAAAGATATAGGATCAGTATTTTTTGTTTGTTTATTTTTTTGTTTTATTTTGGGTTTTGTTTTGTTTTGTTTTGTTTTTGTTTTTTTGGTAGGGGGTGGTTTCTTCTAAAGACTTTTAATTCTATTGTGTATCCTGTGACTATGGGCAAAATCTCAAGGAAAGCAGGATCTATTCTCCTTCATTAAGAAAGAAACGTTGTCTCTTCTTAACTGGAAGTCAAGACACAACCCAACATACACCACACGGACACACGTTTTTGCTGTGTATATGTGTGGGAAAGTTTCAGTAACCTAGATAAAGTAAATTTATACACTTTTCCATACCCTATGATGGGGGAAATTCAGAAGAGTAGTAATAGAGTAGGCATTCTCATATATACATAGGTCTGCAGAAAGGAACCCATCAAACTGCAGTAATGATGCATAGCAGGAGTGAGTGACTAATAAAAATATCCAGTGGTCAGGTTCACAGGCTCCCACAGACACTTAGATAGAAATCTCTAATGGGAGGAGGGTCTTCATAGGCTCAGTCATCACATTTGCTTTAGGACATCGAGATTCATGTCAATAGATGACTGTTGTAAAAACATTTCCTTTTCCCTCTAGATAGGGAAAACTTTCATTTCAGTTTGCCTAATTGAATCCAGGTTTATATCAATTGTTCTAGCGTTATAGTTGTTAATAATGGCCCCTTTTGTTCCCAAAGTATTTGGATTATAAATTATATGGTTACCCAACTTTTAGAGTACATCTGCTTCCCTATGATAGAAAATCACTGATTTTTCTATAATTAAAATTTTTTGAGAGGATAACAGTGTGCTTCTCCTGCACATCCTTTTAAAAATGCCTAAATAGCAAAAATTTCAGTAGCTGTGAATGTCTAGCAGGATGACCAAGAAGTTGATCAAGGTGTCCAAGAAATGTTGATTGAATGGTTAAGTGCATATAAGTTGTGCATTCTCACTGTTGTTCAGTATGTTTTCAGTGCATTATAGCTAAGGACTACAGAAGCTGTTATTTATATAGTTTTTTTCCCCTTTTATTTATTCATTCGTGCACATTTAACAAAAGTTGACAGTGTTTATGTGGCTTATCAGGAACAGGTGCTGTGACAAATATGGGGGCTGCAGATCAATGTCAAAATCTGTAACCTCAGCAATGCTATTAGAGGTCGACTCACAAACAAGTGGATCTCAATCTGATTGCAGTGACAGAAAGTGACAATGAGGATTTCTAGGAGGAGACACCTGAGCCAAGCCTTACAGGGATTATGAAATGGAGGACGTAAAGACTTACTGGGACTCCAGTTCAAGAGAACAGAACTGAGAAAAGAAAGATTATGTCAAAATATAATGTGAATGTATGCCAACCACAGTGCTTGATAATGCAAATAAAGTTCAGTTCAGCAATGACCCAGGCAAATGGAAAATAAGTATGAGGCCCTTTGCTTTATTAGGGCCCTTGAGAGTAGAACACAGATAATTAAGACAATGAGAGAGACAATAATAGGGAGTGACTAGAACACACAGAAGGAGCTCTGATACTCAATTCTGGAGGGAGTAAATCTGGGCTGATTCTTCAAGGTGAATGTACCTAACAGTATTAGTCCTTTTTCTGAAACTGGGTAATTTATAAAGAAATTAAATTTATTCTTACAGTTCTGGGGGCTGAGAAGTCCTAGGTTGAGGGGATGCATCTGGTGAGGGTCTTCTTCCTGGTGGGGATTCTCTGCAGAGTTCCCAAGTGGTGCTGTGTATTGCATGGCTAGGGAGGTAGAGCAGGAATTTCTATTAACATGCTCACTTGCACTTTTTATAAAGCCACCAGTGCCCCTCCTGTGATAATCCACTCATTCATTAATGTATTAATCCATTAATTTGTGAATGAATTAATTCATTTGCGAGAGTATAACCCTCACAAATTCACTCACCTTCCAAAGGCCCCACTTGCCAACACTGCCACATTGAGATTAAGCTACCATATGCGCTTTGGGGGGAAGATGCATTTACGTCACAGCACTAACAAAGGTGCATGATTTACCAAGGTAAGAGAAAATGGCACCATTCGAGAGAAAGGGAACAACATGGCTAGACAACCAAAGATATAAGAGGAACTCACTGGTACTATTAGACTATTAAGTGAGGGGAAGGCTGGCATCAATGCCTAAAAATGAGGCTGGAGAGAGACCTAGGAAGATTTTAACTGCAAGGCTGAGACTGCAAACTAAGAAAAAAGTGGAGGTAATCCTTGAAATGATTTTACTGCAATCAGCTTTGATGGAAGAGGCACCCACATGTCATAAACTATCTCTCTTAAGAAAAAAAAAAAATCCATAGATTTCAATTAGAGTTGTCTAGATATATTCTCCTATCTCTTTGTTTTCTTAGCTTGGACAATGATCTTAGTGTCAACATATGGTTCTGTTAATGAACATGTCACTTGATACAGGAAATAAAAAAATAAATAAAATAAAAAGACCAAAAAGCTAAGAGATTTATTTCAAATGTCTTATCAATAGCAACTGTAAAGGTAGGTATGCTTATCAAAGGAGCATAAATATTTCACAATTTCAATTCCTGCAAACACTGATAAAACTTTGCAGATTTTATACATGTTGAAAATGGTGCTCTTTCAAACATCATTTTTGTCATGTGAAATATGAGAGGTTATCTAGATGGAAGAGACCATTTTAGGATTATCTATGTGCAAGAAAACTCATTTAGCAGGAGCGTTTATAACTTGCCACTACTTTACCAAGTTATTCCAAGGTTCCAGAAAGCCAGTAGTGACAGAATTGCAGCCAAGATCAACAAAGAATCCAACATTCAAGCCGAGAGAGTGGTATTACTAACCTTTACAATCTATTGTTATAACTCCTTTTCAACCAGGCCCCCAAGAATTAGAAAGCTAATTTGCAGACCTTCTTGACTCAGGCAACCTAATCATCTTTAAAATATGGATATTGCACTGCCAATGCATCCCCTAGGACCCAACATGCAACATATGTATAGCACACTTTCTTGCTCCTATACATCCTGAAGTATGTCAACTTTTATAGAACAGTGCTAAGAATACAGTTGCAGACAATCATAGTGTAACTGGTCATCTAACATGAAACTAGTAATGGAAAAACAGTCTAAAGCAGTGGCTCCTATAGCATGGTCAGACTGTTAAATCTCAGCTCTAACATTAGTGATGAGATATTGGATAAATTAGTTAAACTCTCTAAAACTCAGTCTTTATCTGAATAAATAAATAAATAAATAAATAAATAAATAAATAAATAAATAAATAAATAAATAAAAGCATATTAGTAAGACATCTTCATAATATTATTATTATTTATGTTTACAAAAATCTTCATAAAGACTTAATGAAGGTTTGCTTGCATCAAATACCTGGCTATTATTATCATTACTGAAAAAAAAAAAAAAAGAAAAAAAAAAGATTCTGCAACCATAATAAACCCATAGCAAGTAAGTATTGAATCTTGGCTTACACAGCAATGATTTCACTTTTCCTGCCTCATTTGTTTAATTCCAAAGATTTATGAGGAGATATTATTATTATTCTCATTTTAGAACTGCATAATTTAAAGCTCAGTAAGGTTGAGGTTTAGTGATTGCCCTAAAGTCAGGAAGCTAATGAGTAGTAATTAAATGGCAGAAATAGGATACAGTCTGTGCGTGTATGTGTGGGAGTGGGAGAATATGAGGGAGAAAATGGGGATTGGGGGAGAGTCTGGCCAACCTAATTGAGTGTTTCCTATGGGTCAAGTACTTTATATATCTAATCTCATTTTAGCTCTGTGACAATCTTAAAAACAAGGTATTGTTGCTTTATTTTGCATATGTAAGAATTTGAGTGATGTGAAAGGATTTTTTCCAAGATCACGGAAGAGCTAAGATTCAAACTCCAGTCACTTGGATTCTAAAGCCCTCAGTATTTCACTGCAGAATCTTATTTTGTATAAGAGAGGATGCCTGTTTCCTAAACTGTCAAGTGAAGTAGAAGACATACCTCCACATTATGGAGCAACCTGGAAGTCTGTGTTTCAATGAAGTTCTCCATTTTTGCCAGCCATTATGTTTCTTACTCTTGCTTTCTATATTTTTATGTATTTTTTAAAAATTTTAACATTTACTTGTATGCATTTGTGGGATACAGTAGAATACTATTCAGCTATAAAAAATGAAAGCCTATCATTTGCAGCAACGTGAATGGTTTATATACTTTAGACTGTTATGTATTGCAAACATTTGAAGTATGTGGCTTGTGGGTAAAAGAGCTGGGATATGCCTGAAATTAAAAGTAAATATCTGCTCTCACAAGTTAATCCCCTGCATTTTAACTCCCCCCCCCCCCACCTACCACAGAGCTTTGGTTGAAAATTATTTAGGCATAGAACAGACTTGGTTCTTCTTATACTTTTGAAAACTTCACTTTGAAGATGAGAAAGACCAGTAGAGTTGATGCTGAGGATGGTCTATCTACTCAACACAGAAGGAGAGAAAACACTCTTCTAAATAGTCTGCATCTTCTTTGCCAATCAACCTGAGCTCCCTCAGTACAGATTATTCCCTAGCTGGGAAGGGAGAGAAAGATAATTCACATTGTTCAAATCTTCCTATCTCCACTGTCATCTCAGTGCAATAATTCTGCAGAAACCCACATATGTGGCGATATCAACGGTTAACTTCAGAACTCAGAATTGCTGCCTTTGGTATTATCCCAGACAGTAAGTGCATTTTATTTCCTCCAACTGCTCAATGGCCAGTCAACAGCATGAAAAAGCAAACACTCATAAAAGAGCAGAACTCTTCCTTCTTGAACTCTTTCGAAAACAAATTGCTTTCCAGGCAAGTCTGAGCCCTGCAGGAGATAGGCACATAGAGAGAATTGACACAATATATATCTTGAGTTCTCATATTTCTAGGTAAATGAAGCTGGGGTCCTTAATTAGAGTTTCCAAGGGCCATATGCCCATGTGCTTACATCCTTGGATTGCACAGGTCTAAATTAACAAAATATCAATTAGTTGTTCTGGCAGAGAAATTGGAATGAAAGAGGTGACACAGGCATGTGACATAATGAGAGGAATGAGTGAACACAATAGGTGTGCCTCCCTTTGCTTCTCTACTGGTCCAGCATATTTTGGAAGTTCCTTCTGGGAAGATAGATTTCAAAATGTTTAGAATTGGTACAGGGCCACGAAAATCAACTACATTGTATATTGATAAAATTTTTTAAAGAGTTTAGAACATGAATTCTGAGGACAGAGAGACATGAACAAGAGGGCTGCTATGTCAGTTTATGGGATGAGTCAGTTCACTGCTTTTATTGTCAGTGTTTTCACTTGCTAGAGGGGACTGATGATTTTCCTCATAAGTAAGAAGTAGGAACTGATTGAAATAGTGCATGATAAGGGGGAAACATGGAATAATGGGTACAAACCTATGCTGCCCATCCCAAGTGAATCATTGTGTAGTATATGCATGTATTGAAAGAACACACTGTACCTCATAAATATGTAAACGTAAGTGTTAAAATATTTTGAATGAAACAGTTTTTTTAAAAAAAGATAATCACTACATGAAATAAAACTTAGAAAAAACTCACTACAATTCCCGGTTTATAGGCTGCACACATTTCATAAAATAATTAGAATTACTGAGTCTAGTAGTATAATTTTCTCCATTTTACAGATACTAAAAGTTAAGCAACTTAAGATACTAAAGGGTTAAGCAACTTGTCCAAGGCACTTAGTTGCTAAATGGAAAATTAGATTCCAATCACACAATCTGACTCCAGAATGTACAACCAAAAACACTGTGTTAATAGGTGTTTCTTATAGTGTAAAGTTAGGATAATATAATCAAGAAGGATTATATAAGAACCAGTGGAGTTGTAAGTATGAAATCACTGTAGGGTATTTCAATTGATAGCATTCTTTTTATGACAGTCATCAAGACTTCATGATGTCCTTTAAATCTGTGAAAATAGGCTATGGCATCAGGAACCAGATATTTAATGCTGCTGCTAAAGGAAACAATAGCTCTTTAAAAATTACTTAGATTATCTAAGCCCTGATCTTTAAAATAGGTATATGATTATTATGATCCCATATATAAAATGATCATACAAAATCTGTATAGGTGCAGTGCATATTAAGAAAATAATTAACTTTTATAAACTCTATAAACTTTATAACTGTGAATTTTTTGGCTTAGGAATGGGGTCAGGAGTGAACATTCCCAACATTATTTCACAATCACATTTCATTACTTTTTAAATTGTGGTATAAAGGAAAAAGGAAGACAAATAAGACTCAATTTAATCTGTTATGATCCAGGCTTGCTGATCAATGGTTTATTTAATCCATCACAACCTTTAAGGAAGAATATCAACATAATTTTAAAGGTTACAATACTGAAATAAAGGAAATTATGTAAGGTGCATATATTTGAAAGCTTAAGAAGTTAGAGATTTAGTCTATAGGACCCTTTATACAACGCATGGTTGTTGCCCTCTTCAAAAATGCCTGATTATTGTTAAGAAAAGTCTTAACTCCCTATTGTTTCAAAAGCTATTTGGTTAAACAGAGCTTCTGCTTTCAAACCTCAAAAGGACACATACAAGATGCAGAAATGTTCTTCTAATTTCCAAACACATACTGCCTAGCCTAAAATGAATCCACTCTAATAAATATAAAGAAACACAAATGCAGGCCCTGTCAAGGTTTCCAGCTGCAAGACTTCCAATTAAAAATCTCTCCTTTACTTCACCCAAGTAGCATTTCCAGCATAGATAACAATTTTACTGTGACATCTTTAATATCGTTAATGATTTCATCTTTCTGCAGAGAGCTTAAAAGGCTGGAGAATACAGTGGCAGATTTGAGGTAGGTAGGTGGAAGGTTACACAGCAGGAATAGCTAGTGATCTGAACATATTAAAGAGAGTGCTCCAGAATTAAAAGAACTAGATTAGGGGCACTTAAAAAGTAACACTTGAACACAAACCAACTGCTGATTTTTTAAAAATAAGAACTTCAGAATGACAAAGGAGATTTTTAATCTCTTTGGCATTATTTTCACAGGCAAAATTAAATGTACAGTAGAGGAAATCAGTACGGGGAACAGTGCTTTGTATAGGGTAGGTGACTAAGAAATTTGCAAAATTGATAATTCCGGCAAAAAAAAAAATCCTGATGTCATGAAAATAGAGTAAGAAGAATGGAAACATTCCTGGATGACTATTGATCATTATTTGAATAATTGTCTAAACATTCAAATTATATTTGTGTATATATAAAGGTTTACTTTGATTTTAAAAAATCAGATACATGGACACAGAAATACCCAACATGAACAAGACTTTTTGCTTTAGCTACGTGTGAGTGAAGAGTGGCAACTTCACATTTATTTTAATTTTCTCAAATTGTGTAACTTGGGTGGCCTAGAACATTCATTTTTCATTTCATAAACATTAAAGGTTAAATATAGCCTCAGTGCTAGATTCCTCAGCTATAAAGCCATTTAAGACAAAGACCCTTGCCCTCAAAGGAATTTACTATCTAACTACAATGAACACAGCAGTAATTAATTGTGAGTTTCATTCTCAGGTGAGAGAGCAAGTTATGCTTTGATTTAGAACCACTGATTCTGCCCTATAAGCCAACAATCATCTTCCAAGAGATGTATGAGTGAAGCAAGGTAAACTCTTTGGCTCTACTGGGGAGGACAGCACTGAGGGAAGAGAAAACAGACAAAAAAGGCAATGGTAATAGTGATAATGATGATAATAACAATAATAAATTGACATCATTTTTTTGAGTCTGGTCTTTGTTAAGCACTTTGCATACCCTATATCAAGTCATCCTCTCTATTACTCTCTATTACTCTGTGAGATGAGTGATATTATTATTCCTGTTTTATATAAAAGGAAACTGAACTTTCCATGTTTTAAAAGGTCCTGTAGAATCCATGTAAAACTAAACAAAAGGTCCCTTCTTTGTCTCTCCTCTATATTGAGCTTATCATAGATGTAAATACCTCACGGTCATTGAATGTGCTATTTCCTCTCTCAACACTCTCTTTCTCTCCTCCTCCCTGATATCTGCATGGTTGACTCACTCCTCTGCCTCACATCTACTCAAATGCCACTATTAGAGTCAAGCCTGCACTGAGCATGCTTTTCTCCACTCCTCTCCTCGATTTTCAAACCCGCTTAAATTTTCTCCGTGGCTGTTTTCACTTTCAGTGATACAGGTTGAGAATCTTTTATTCAAAATACTTGTGAACAGAAGTTTTTAAAATTTCAATTTTTTCCCCAGATTTTGGAATATTTGCAGAATACATACAGGTTGAGCATCCCTAATTTGAAAATCTGAAATCCAAAAGGCTGCAATGAGCATTTTCTTTGATTGTCATGCTGGTGCTGTATTTTTTTTTTTTTTTTTTTAATTTTGGAGCATTTCAGATTTTGGATTTTCACATTAAGGATATTCATCCCTTACTTCGGTGGCTAACTTCTTACACTGTGTTTTGCTGTCCAAACTAAAGAAATGGAAATTTATAGGTTTTTTTGTTTGTTTGTTTGTTTTGTTTTGTTTTTGCTTTCGTTTTGTTTTTTTTTTTTTTTCCAATGGAGCCCTTATAGAGAAAGCTTTTACTTTCAAATTTTCTCTATTCTCAATTAAAAACTTAGTGTATTGACCAAGGATCTAACAAAAACAACAACAAAGAAAAAACAAAACAAAACAAAACAAAAAACACCACTGAGTAATGCAAGACGATGTTTACAAGGATGATGGAAGATGCTGAAAGCCAAACAAGGGACAGGGAAGCAATCTAAAGATATAACAAATTACTAAGACCACTATGCAGAGAAATAAAGAAAAGGGGCAGAATTGCTGGAGCCCAGGGTCTGGGCTTTTAAAGTTTTTTACCACAAAAGTTGAAATCACAAGAGGCTAAATGAAAGGAGAGAGAGCTAACACCATTGAGAAGGTTAGCTGCTGCCAGCAACTACACCTGAAGTGGAGGAAAAGGGAGATGGATAACTTGGAGTCTCTTTTTCTCTAGCTCTCTAAGTTTCAGCTACTGCTTCTCATTAGCTTAACTCAGCCAAATTCCAGATGACACAGGAACTGTCCATTAGCACCACTTGGAGTACAGCGCAAAGCATCGGGTGGTCAAGAAATAAATCTGAATGCAAACAGTCAAATGGATACAGTTTCAGTGATGTGTTAGGCTTCAGGTTGGTTTTAGGACCTGTTGATATAGACCCACAATGCAATCTAAAATTACTACACAACACATGCAACAATTATAATTAATGAAATACGTGTGTGATTTCTGCTGCTATTACTGTTGATGTTTAACTATGTCTCCCACTAGGTTATAAACTCCATGAAAGCATCTGAATATTTTTATTGCTATATCTAAAATGCCTAGTCCATAGGAAAATTTTTAGAATTCTTCTCAATGAATACTTGGTAATCGAATGAGTGAGAGTGAATAACTCAGGATTTAGCAACACAGTGATGCATACTTTAGCATCAGTATCAAATTGCAATAATTATTTGTTTATACGTTTTTGTTTTATTTCCTAGCCTGGACTTTTAGCCCCCAAAAGACAAGAACATGAAATTAAGAGCAAAATTTCTGGTCTCATAGAACCATTACTAATTCCATATCTAAAAAATCTCATGTATTTGTGGGGGTGTAAGACAGAAAGGCAATAAAAAAGACAAGATACCATAATGACAGGAACCATCTCTGATGGAAAAAAAAAAAAAAAGTGCAGTGGTGAGCTAATATTGGAGGGAAGGTATCCTCGAAAATCTCTTTGTTCTGTGTTCCACTGTTTTTTTTAGAATTAGCAAACACAGTCCCTACCCTTCCTCATAGCTGATGATAGTGACTAACAATGCCTTTTATAGAGAAATTGCAGCTGAGCAACAAGAAGCTCAAATGGATTTTAGAATTTTCCATCTATGTGACCCTTAATAGGAAGACATTTGTGATGAAGAGTCCTACAAAGATATTAGTGAATGCAATGCATGATGAAATGGATAATATCTTGGATCAATCCTCCTAGAAAAATATTTGATGATACTCAAATGTCTTTTAATGCTTTTAAAGAACCCCAATAGTGTATCTTTTAAGGGACCTACATTTTTCAACATGCTTCTTAGACAACCCTTGATTGTGGCTGGTTAAAACATGCCAAAGAGAAGTGAAAATTTATATTTATGCTTTAATTACTTCTACGAGTCTGACTCTGTATTATTTGATCTACATATAGCACATCATCTAATTCTCATTTAAAAGCATTAATGCCTCCTTACAAAGGTCCATTAATTAAATCATTGGTACCATTTACTGATTTTAGGTTTTGTACTGTGCTATTTTGTTTACATATACTGTATTATCTCGAATCTTTCTAGTAGTCCTACAAGGGGTATGCTAGTATTTCACTCTTTAGTTAAGGTAATAGATACTAAAAGAGGTAAGTCATCTAGCCCAAATCCCACCTTGGCTAATAAAAAGCCAAGATGTAATTGGAAAATATCTTTCTAGGTTTTCTTTTCTTTTCTTTCCTTTTCTTTTTTTAACTATTCGCTATGGAAAATATCAAGAGTATATAAAAGTAGACAGACAGTTTATTGAACTTCACATACCATATCTCATATGTCAACAATTCTGAACTCATGCCCAAACTTATTTATTACCTCAGTGATTACTTCTACATGTATTATTTTGAAGCAAGTCCCTGATATCATATTATTCATTCATAAATATTTTAATATATTCTGTTTAGCTTCTCTATTAACGTAGCTACTTTATTCCCCCCTGTGGATGGAATACTTTAATGTGGAACTAATTATTACTGAGGAGTGTTAGAACTTACCACTTACTTTCACTTTCAATTGTCACTGGCAAACCATCCATTTTAGCCTGTACACGGATGGACAATCACTGTTCCAAAAGTTAAGCAGGGTCATTACAAATACTCTACTGGTTTCTTAGACAGGACAAGTATTTACAATAAAACAAATGTAGGTCAAAAATAAATATATTTTTCCTTAAATTTATTTGTCTTTAAAATGAGGGTTAATGGGAGGGAAGAAGAGCAGTTGAGGAGAAACACTATGACTGTAGTGAACTGGAAGATTTAAATGGAGATATTATAAAAAGAAATAATAATAGTTTTAAAATCCTGAAGAATAGTTAACTGTAAAAACATGGTAACAAAACAACACAACCATTTAAGCATCACCTCCATACCGCATACTACTGTGGGTATTGAGGTCTCAGAAAAAAGGTGTTTAGAAGTAAGAATGCAGAGTAATTAGAAAATCCACATATCACATCCCTTGGACATTTTTTGAAACCAGTTTTATTTCTCCTTAGATTTTTAATATTTTCCACTTCAAATTTTTGTTTCCTAATAAATAAACTCCCATTGCTTCTGATCATTAAAAATTAATGAGCTGTTAAATGCCCAGAAGATTGTTTTAATCTCTTAAATGACTTCTTATAAAAGTAAAATGCTGTAACTCTTTTCAGAAGATTAGTTTAGATTTTACTTTTCACAGGGAGAGAAAAAAAAGATTGAATAAGCTCTTCTCTGTTATAGAGAGGCAAGTTAAACAGCAGGATCTACTTACTGAGTTATGTGAATATCTATTTTTTAAAATGTGGAGTATCTTCAGAAGCTTATCCTTCTTTATACAGAGAGATTATTTTGCCAGAGATTCAATGAAGGTTTATACAGTTTTTGCAAAGCATTATAAATACTGGTAGGATCATTCAAATTACCATATGGGCCTCTCCTCACATGACAAATATTGTCAGTAGTCAACCCAAGCACTCAGTTGCTCAGAGGAACATTCTGTGAATAGGCCTTAGGGTCATGATTTCGGCTTTGCAACTACACTTTCAAACTTCAAAGGGTTAGAATATTCAGCTCTCCTATGTGAATGCTAATACAAATGTAGCAATATCCCTTTTATTTTTCAAAATTTTAAATAGCTTTTTGAGAAATAATTTACATTCTATAAAATTTGTTTATTTTCTGGCGCAATTAAATGGCACTTAGAAAATGTGTAGAGTTGTGTGACCATGAGGGCAATCTAATTTTAGAACATTTCCATCACCTCAGAAAGATTCCTCTTGACCGTTTGCAGTCACTCCTTGTTTATACCCCCAGCTGCAGACAACCACTAATCTACATTCTGTCTCTAAAGTCTTACCTTTTCTGGAAATTTTATATGAATAAAATTATGCAATATATGATTTTATGTCTATCTTGTTTCACTTAGCACAGTGATTTTGAGTTTCATTCCAGTTGTGGCTTGTATCATGACTTTGTTCCTTGTTATTGCTAAATAATATTTCATTATATGGATATGCCACATTGTGTTTATCCATGCACCAGCTGATGAAAATTTAGATTACTTCCACTTTTTGGTTATTGTGAATAAGGCTTCTATGAACATTTGTATGTGAGTCTTTGTGTGAACATGTTTTTATTTCTCTCAGGTGGCTATCTAAGAGTGGGACAGCTAGTTCATTTGGTAAATATTTAACATTTTAAGAAACTGCTAAAGTGTTTTCCAAAGTGACTGCACCATTTTTCAGTCTTAACAACAATATAAATGTTCCAGTTTTTACATATCTCCACTGACAATTTATTTTGTACTTAAAAAATAGTAATTCTACTGAGCATGAAGTGGTATCTCATAATCTCAATTGGCATTGGTTATTTGCATTTCTAATACCCTTTACCTTGTACTAAATACAGAGCTCAGAATGGTGCATTTATTTTTTCATTCAGACACAAATATTTCTCGATATACAATTCTGTCTCAGATACTGTTTTAGGTGCAGAACTACAAAGGATAACAAACAAATGGCATAAGACCCATGAAATTTATAACCATGGAGTTTATAACTATGGAGTTTATAGTTGCAGCAAACAGAAATGAATCCAAGACTAAAGTTAATAAATGTAAAAATTATATATGTGGTAAGTGTCAATCGTGTGTGTGTATGTGTGTGAGAGAGAGAGAGAAAGGTTGTGTGGTGGGCAAGTGATAACATCCAAATTTATAAATAAAGAGAATTTTGTTTTCATCCACAAGGTCAAGTCCCCCTGAGTATATGACTATTGAGCTAAGATGTAAAGCATGAGAAGAAATTTGTGTAGAGGAGATAAGTAGGGAAAAGCATATCACACAAAGATTATTGCATTTTCAAAGGAAATAGGGAGGACAGAGAAGGATGTTATGTGTCAGTAACAGCATTTGGTAGAATATTTCTCATTATCATAGGTGATTCTCCTGGGTTACCAACTGCTGCCATGAATCGCAAAAATGCATAATGTTCCCCAAATGTGGTGATCTTTAAGAGACTAGAGACTGATATGGTTTGCATGAAGCCAGAGAGTAAGACATGGACTACCAAACATGGTGAGAACTTTGTCAGAGTAATGAAAAATAATTGCAGTGTTTTGAAGATGCATGTTGATCATGTTAAAAACAGGTTTCAGGATGCAGAGTAGATTTGGATTGGGGTAAGATTAGAGCAGGGAGATGGTTAGTAGACTATTATTAGAAGCAACACATGATTAAGTTTAAGAAAGAAGATGTATAAAGATCACCATAACTGTTTTCTTTCATTTGACAGTCCTTGACTAATCTGACAAGTTAAATTTACAAAACATAGAATTAGGCAAAAGAACAAATGATATTGGGAGAGGGATATCAATGCAATATAATGAGGAATTTTCTAATTCTTTTTGTTTTTTCAGTTGTGATGTACACTACGATGAGGTAGTAATCCCTTTATCCTTGGACATGTTCAATCAGAAACTAAATAGTAATTCAGGTAGAATTATAGTAATTTAGGAATGGAAGGCATTCATATCTATTCCAGATAGAGCCATTATCTAGCCAAGCATTGTTTCAAATGCTATATGATGTAGAATTTATTTAAGATTTTGATTCCTGCTTTAGTGTGGTTTCATCGGTATTCAGATGCCAATGACAAACAAACACCTGATTTGAAAAGAAAGCCATGAATTGCATTTATTTTTTAAATCAATATTGATTACTTGAGATGAAATCTGTGCCTCCCTCTTAGTTGTTCTGTGACCTTGAACAAATAACTTAGCCTCTTCCTAAGTGCATTATAATGGGCATAAAAAAATTGGCTTTTACAGAGCACAGTAATTGGCACATGACTGACAGATGTTAATTGCATGGTCTGTCCACAAATGCTTTCAAAAGATTGTTCCATTGGTATAGTGATAACAACTTAATAGCATATGATAATAATAACTATTATAGAATTTTATTTATTTATTTTAGAATTTTG
The DNA here is from genome assembly GCF_027409185.1 of Cynocephalus volans. NCBI lineage: Eukaryota > Metazoa > Chordata > Mammalia > Dermoptera > Cynocephalidae > Cynocephalus > Cynocephalus volans. The sequence goes on from NC_084469.1 coordinate 70,500,263, forward strand.
AGTTTTATCGAAATCTTACATGAACAAGAAATTGGAAATACAGTCACATCAAAGAACAAATTTTCATGGCTTTGGCATTTAAGCCAAACCAATTTTGCAGGGAAGATTTCAGAAAGGTATGAGGTTATAACAATTTAAAAACACAGCTTACTTCTAGGAATGCAAAACATACTATCATTGGTTATTCTCAATACAAGAAAATTTAAATTTGTTGGCTTTAATTTCTTTTTTTAAATTTTTTGCATTATATACTCACACTTAAAAAATCAATAATAAGTCCGGAATATAATCAAGTATTAAACACGTTTAAATTTCTCAAATTCTCTTCCCCTCCCTCTTTCTTATACTTGATTTGTTTACATCCAGAACCGAGCAAGTTCTGCTTGTTGCATTGGTTGCTATGCCAACTGTCTCTTAAGTTTCTTTTAATGTGTAGGTTCCCTCTTCATCTAATATTTTCTCCTTTACCCCATAAAGTTTTCCAAGCTCTGGATTTGCTGGCTGTATCCCAGTAATGTTTAATATGTTGCACTGTCCCCTGCATTTCCTGATGATCAGTTACTGTATCCTGAGGTTTGATCTCCTTCAGGTTAGATTTGGCTTCAGAGGTATATGTTCTTACTGCAGGAGGCCCATTATGTCTGATTGTCTCTCTGTGACGTTAGCAGACATTGATGATCATTTACTAGATCCATTATTTCAATAGGGGTTTGCAAAATACCATATCCTACTTATTTTATTCCCTCTTTATTTACTAGTTGGTATTCCTTCTCAGCTATTTACGGTTACCCTGTGGAACAATTCATATAGGAAAGACAGGATAAATGCTTGACTCTTCTCCTTTACTTACTAGTTTTAGAAAAATGAATTGTTTCTCTATCATCTTCCAAAGTGAGTAATGATTTGTTTGCTTTCATTTCATTGTAATTAAGGTTTATTGTGATGGTAAGATTTAGTTTCTCTTTCTCGTTTGCATTTTTGTTCTACCAGTTGGTTTTGTTCTTTCTTGTGTAATCATGGTACTGATTATCTTTTGGGGGGTTCCAGATACAGGATTCCCTTGAGGATTTCTTGCAGGGCTAGTCAAGTGGTGATGAACTCCCACAGTTTTATTTCTGGAAAATATGCTATTTCTCCCTCATTTCTGAAGGACAGCCTTGCTGGGCATTGTATTTCTGACTGGCAGGGTTGTTTTTTTTTGTTTGTTTGTTTTGTTTTGTTTTTTTAGCATTTTGAATGTATCATCACATTTTCTCCTAGCCTGTAGAATTTCTGTTGAGAAGTCTGCTGTTAGTCTGATAAAAGCTCCCTTGTAGGTGACTTTATGCTTTTCTCTTGCTTCTTTTGAGATTCTCTCTTTGCATTTGAGCTTTTCCAGTTTGACTATAATGTGACTTGGAGAAGATCTTTTTGGGCTGAATATGTTTAGAGATCCCTGAGCCTACTGGATCTGAAGGTCTATGTCTCTCCCTATACCTGGGAAGTTTTCTGTTATTATTTCATTGAATAGTTTTTCCAGGCATTTTCCTTTCTCCTCCCCTTCTGGAAGACCCATGATTTGAATGTTTGTGTGCTTAAGGTTGTCTGCTTGCTCTCTTAGATTTTCTTCATTTTTTAAAAATTATTTTTTTCCTATTTTTGTCCACCTGTGTTATTTCAAAAAGACTATCTTCAAGATCATAAATTATTTCTTTTGCTTGTTCTAGCCTCTGCTTAAGCTCTTAGTTTTGCTTTTTATTTCATTGAGTAAATCTTTCAGTTCCATGAGTTCTGTTACATTCTTTGATTTTTCAAGATATTAATCTGTTTGTAAATTTCCTCCTTCATATCCTGGATTTTTTTTTGTTTTGTTTTATTATGTCATCTAACTGAGTCTTCTTATATCTCATTGAGTTTCCTTAAGATTGTTGCTCAGTATTCCTTTTCAGTCATCTCAGTGGTTTCCAACACTATAAAGTCTTGTGTTTGAGAATTACTATATTCTTTTGGTAGTGTCATATTATCTGAGATTTTTGCATTTCTAGTATCTCTATATTGATGTCTGGTCATTTGATAGAGCAGTTGCTCTGGAGTTAGTTTTGAGGAGAGGGATGTCATCATCTTCTTCTGGTCTACACTGGTGACTCTCCTTGTGTCAATTAAGTCAAGTGTATGGTTGGCCACCTGCCCAGTGGCTGTGGCTACTGTTGTGGCATCAAGCTGCTTTTTTGCTAGCTGTGGCTGTGGCAGTGGTTGTGGTGGGTAACCCACATGGAAGTGGTATTTTCAGCATATTCCTTGCTTACTTCCTAGGGGTGTGTTGCCCTTGGCTCCTGCTTAGGACCCAGGCATGCTCCATGACTCTGTTATAGAATTTTAAGTGGTGACTTTTCTGATGATGTTTTATATCAGAGATTTGACAGTAGATATAAATGAAGATTTTTACTTTGAATTACTGTAGGTTAAATTAATAGGCCATCAAACCAACATATCTCAACAAAACAGAAATTGATTCTTGCTCATTGTTGCAGTCTCAAAAGAATTCAGCAGGGGCTGGGGAATGGGGAATTGGGGGAATTTGATGACCCAGACTTCATCTCAGTATGTACTTATGATCACTCTAGAATGAAAAAATAGGACATGGGGAATTACTTCTATTAAATTTCATCCTGGAAGTGATCCGCATCACTTCTCACACTTCCGTGGTCAAAGCAGATCAGGTGACCACACCATTCCAACTTAAAAGGGTATAAGAGTATGTAGTCATACTATTTTTTTAGAAGGTAAGCCAGAAACACTTGCTGAGCAGCACAGCTGATTACAGTAAATCTCCAAGTTCTAACTCACAGTACTAGATGGTGTATGGAAGAATTTCAAAGGTGCAGAACCAAGTCCATTAACATCATTATATAAGTTGTCTCCTGCTTATGAAAAGTGGTTGAAAGTAAAGAAGCCAGTAATAAGGACTGCTTTTTCAGATTGCCAGGGAAGGGTATAAGAATATGGCTTCCTGCAATTTCTCAATACAATTTTAGAATAAGAGAAATCAAAAAGTGCAACTAGAAGGTATTAACATGTGCTTTGGAGCTTCAGGACAAAGGAACTCTTTTTGACACACACATGAAAAACAAAAACCAAGTAGTTAAACCTGTCTCTCTCTTGTAATAGAGCAAAGAGATAATAGTGTTGAGAAGAAATTGTAGTTTCATCAGTAGCAGGACAATTTTGTATGTTGTTATCATATGCAGAGGTAGGATCTGCAGCTGAGACTGACCTAGTATTAGGGCAATAATAGATAGATGTGTGGTATAGGGACTAAAATTCCAACCCAACTACATTTCCAAAGTCAATCACATTTTTAATTCTCTAGTATTGAGGTTGCTGCAATTCATCCACTGATACGTGGTGATATTTTCTAATTCATATAGCGGCAGCCAAGAAAATCCCAGATCTAGTAGGGCAGACGGACCCAGATATGAGAAGTTCAATAGTTGAGTTGTGGACTTTTTAGGGAAAGGCGCCATTTACATTAAATTAATTAATGTTAGAGTTGCCAATAGGAGAGTATTTGAGGGACACATGAGAAATCCCAGTATGTATCCTAGCAGTTTTTATCTCCCTCTCATAGGGCACCAGTGACAGATTATATCTACATCAGCTATACAAGATTATGTCCTTTTCCTTGATTGGTGTGTTTTCTGGGACAGATCATGAAGAAGTCAGAATCAGATACAGCAGATATCTGCCTGCCTGAAAGAGAAAATAGAGGGCTAGAGAAAGAAAAATACCCAATACACTACTTTTCAAGGCTATCTTCCAAGCCTGAAGCAAAATCAAATTTGGAAGAGGCAGATATTTTAAATTAAATGTTGGGAGATTTTTAAAGTCGTCTTTTATGAGGTATAGTTGACCGACAAGAAACATTCGTTTTAGAGCACAGTTCCAAAAGTTTGACAACAGTATACACCAACGTCACAACTACCATAATCAAGATGTGGAACGTTTTTATCTCTCTACTAAGTTCCCTTAGCCATCCTTGTAGTTGTGCCCTTGCACATTTTTGGCAGCAGGCAATGAGGGAATTTTGTGGAGTGATGGAAATGTTCTACATCTTGATTAGCAATTTTTATGTTCATTATGTTGTCAATGAATAAAGGCAGTTTATGTCTTCCTTCCTTATCTATATGTCTTTTATTCTTTTTCTTGCCTTATTGTTCTGACAAGAGCCTACAGGAGAATGTGAAAGTAAGGGATGAGAGTATAACCTTGCTCATTGCTGATGTTTGGGAAAAAGATTCTGTATTTCAACATTAAGTATGATATTAACTTATGGATGACCTTCCATTGAATGACAAAATTCCCTTCTATTCATAGTTTTCTAAAAATTTGCATCATGAATGAGCGTTGAATATTATTAAATTCATCGTTTGAAATGATCATGTGATTTTTCTCATTTATTCTACTAAGTTGGTGATTGATTAATTTTCACAGGTAAAAGGAAAAACAAATCTGTATTTCTCTCAGAAGCACCACTAAGTTGTATTAATATCTTTTTTTTTTTTTTTTTTTTTTTGTCTTTTTCATGACCGACACTCAGCCGGTGAGTGCACTGGCCATTCCTATATAGGATCCAAACCCTCGGCAGGAGCGTCGCTGTGCTCCCAGCGCCGCACTCTCCCGAGTGCACCACGGGCTCGGCCCTTAATATCATTTTTATAGTATGTCTTCTTGTTGGATTGACCTTTTAATTGATATGATTTATCCCTCTTTATAATTGAAAATATTCATTGTTCTAAGGTCAATTTTGTTTGACATTCATATGGACACTCCAATTTCCTTGGAATATTAATATAACAACCCCAGCTTTTTTATGATTAGAGTTTTACTGATACATTTTTAAAATTCTTTTTCCTTTTTGCAGTTTTACTTGTTAACTGCTCTGTGTCTTTATAACTTTACAATTAAAATTACTTTTTTTTTGTAGTTAGCATCTCATTAAGTCTTTTAACCCACTCATGTGATGTCTACATTTTAATTATGGAATTTATTCTATTTATTTATTTTTATGTAATATTTATCACTGTTAGCTTTAAGTCTACTATCTTACAACTTTTGCTTACTGGTTTACATTATTTTATTCTCTCTGTCTCCCTTAAATTGTGTTTTAGTATTAATTGACAATTTTTGTGAACTATTTTGTGTCTTCTGTTAACTTTTTAGCAATAATTCTGTTATTGCCATTGGTCTAAGGCTTATAATACATTAACTTATCAAAGTCTATCTTCAAATATTATATGACTTAACACATGATGTAAAAAACATACAACGCTGTAAATTTCTGTTGTCTCCATAACCATCCTTTTTGCTATAAGTATCTTACATTTTATTTCTGTACATTATAAAGCCAAAATTCACAGTTATCTTTAATCAGTTCATATTCATTTAAAGAAATTTTACAAATAATAAAATTAAACACTATTTTTAGTTACCTTCATATTTACCAGTCTGACACATTTTGTTTTTTTGTCTAGATTCATGTTTCTATCTGAAGCAATTTTTCTTCTATCTGAATAACTTCCTTTAACATTTCTTGCCGTGCAGGACTCCTGATGACAAAATTTTTCATTTTAGCCATTCTTTATTTTAATTATACATATATTAGACCACTTGGTATTATCCCACAGGTTACTGAGGTTTATTTTATTTTTGTTTGTTTTTGTTTTTGTTTTTTTTAATCTGTGCTTTGGTTTGGATAGTTGCAATGTCTTTAAAATAACAGATCTTTTCTTCTTCAATGCTTAATTAACTGTTAAGCTTATCAACTGAAATTTCATTTCCGATCTCATGTGTTTTTAGCTACATAATATTCATGTATTTTTAAAATATATATTCTTACATTTCTCTTATTGTTATGTTTAGTTTTCCTTGAAATACTTGAATTACTTACAATAGCTTTTTAAAAAATTTTTGTTTTATTAGCAACTGTCATTTCTATGTTGGTTTCTATTGAATATTTTTTCCTCTTGATTATATGTTGCATATTTTTTTGTTTCTTCACATGTCTCATGATTTTGTTTGAGTGTTGGACACCACAGCTGTTAGTTGTCAGATATCTGGATTTTGATATAATTCTTATTGCCTCTTGAATTTTGTTTGGCAGCAATTAGTTGAATTTCGGACCAGTGCTAATCGATCTTAGGCTTATTATTGCAAATAAATTTGGGGCAGATCTAGAGTGACCATTACTCTAGGGTTCATTTATCCTTGCTCTTATAGTCTGTCTTTCTGGTTTCTATGTACAGTGAGGTTTGCCCACTCTGGATGATCAGAACTCAAGTTTTACCAAACCCTGTGATAGTCACAGCAGTTGTGCATTTTATGTCTTCATGGTAGGTATTTTATCTCCAGAACTTATTCTTTCTAGGCCTTTTGGGATTTCACCCTATGCATGTGTACCTTGGTAATAAACCAAAGGTTCAAGAACCTTAATCCTATTTCTTAAGCTCCTTTTTTCCCTGCAGATCTTCCTCTTCTCTGGTATTCACTTCTGCAAATTTCAACAATATCATATCATTGCCAACCCCCCATCTCTGTCTATTCAGCTCAGTGTGACTGTCATCCTCTGTTGGGGATTTGCTTGAGTTGGGAGTTTTTAAATTACATTGAATAATACTTTTTAAATATTGAAATAATATGCCTCTTGTTAAAAGTCACTGGCAAAGTTGTAGAATATGCCCTAAATTTCTTCCAAGGACAAGAAAGAAAAAATCTAGTTGGTGTTATTGAATATCCCTTTGTAAGAAAGAGTAAATGTGTTCTATGCATGATTTATACTTGTATTTGTTCAATAAAATATTACAATGACAAACAATAACAATGCTAGGTAAGACCCAGGCATCACAGAAAGATATAAATTTCGTGGAATTTGGAAGGGCGAATGTTGCATAATCATGTTAGAAAAATTTGATTCACAGCTGAAGAAAGAAGAATTGGCATAAACCAGACTATTTTAAAGAAAGAAGTGAGCTTTTTGATAAATGAAATGCATCCTAAAGTGACATGGATAAAATTTTCTAGAGAACACATATTTTTTTTTTAATAGTTGGAATATTTGTGTTCCTAGTCAATAGAGACACATACGAAGAGGAGTCCTCAACACAAAAATAGAGAGATAGAAAGAAATCTATCAAATGATATAAATGATCTTGAGCTAAGGAAGGCTTAACCATTAAGATAGGAGAGAAAATTCTGTTATTTAACAATACCGACTGTGCACACAATCTAATGCTAGACATTGGAGAAATAACATGTAAATATCCACCAAACAGTCATCTTTATAGGAATCATCATCTCTGGATAGGTTCTGAACCTGGTTCAGGACTGTAGTGTTTTTCTGGTGGTTCTTGGTGTTTGTTTGGTTTTGGTGATCTTGAAAGGTGTGTGTTCTTGTCTTTGATTAAGATAGTTTTAAATCAAATTCTGGATTAACCAAACCACGGACTGATGGATTTACACTATTTTAGGTGGAACATTTGCTTGGAAACTGCTTCATGTTGCATCTGGATATTATAAAAACCATTCAGGGAACTTTTCCTCAATATGAATCTTGGAGAGTCTTATTTCCTGTTAACACATTTTTTGTGTGTCCTTTACGAGTTACTTATATTTCATCTTTGAGGCTTCCAAATGGAAACTATTATAAAGAATTAAATTATGAAGTCCAAATATTCTTAAAAGATTGCAGCTTTTTCCTTGATTTCAAAGATAAGGTAATTTTGGATCATACGTATAGTAATAATAACTACTACTATTTTAAGTTTTATTAAACACTTTTCACATTAAAAACACTGAAAAAAGCTTTAGTGAAGTAATACATTCACTCCTCAAAAACTCTCTGACTCTTAGTTTCGCAGTTAGTAATATGGGCATAGTAAGAGTACCTGTTATGACTTGGGGGAAATTATTTAAAAATGCTACAAAATAGATAATGAAATTGGTATGCAAAAATGATTCTGGATGATTCCTGGGCCTCCACTATCTATTATGATATTCAGAAATATGCTGAAACATGCATCCTAAAGGAATTATACCTAACATAAGCTATTCAGTAATAAGAATGTTGAAAAGAGAACAAATTCCCTAAATTTCTTTCTGTTTGTTAAGCAGACTCTTATGATTCAAAATGTAAAATATTTGATAGTAAGGATTTGTATATCACTGTCCAGTGCCAGAAAGTACCACACATTCATCGTCAGCTGGGGATGGCAAGCTTAGAATATCAAATATCATCTTGAGAATATTTTAAAAGACTCATCCAAAAAATTTCCTTTTATTTTAAAAGAAAGTATTAAAATGAAATCATGCATGACTTCAAAATGTATTCAGATTTCTCTATAGTGTATAACAATAGGGAATTTTAGCAGATTACATTTTCAATATAAAGAGTTTGAATGAGTTTGATGTGATTTCTATTTCAAACATAAGAGTGACCTACACAGGTATCTTTTTTTTTTCAGTCATTTTATTTCTTCTCTCCCCATCTGTATTTTAACCTGTTAATAAGTGGGTGAATTTGAGGTAAAGCAAATCAGTTTGACCTTTCATGTAAAGTCATTTTTGTATGATCAAAACAGTACTATTTCCAGTACTAGAAAGAATGTGGATTTTAAGATTCAGTAGCACGTGCCATTCTCAGAAACCTGAGAGGAATGACAATGTGACCACTGCTTGAATGATAATTTTACCCACATAAATGCCTTCTATCCTCTTGCCTTCACTGTATATTAAGACGTCTGCCCAGAGATATATGTTTAGCCAAGCTGTTTTAATATAACATATTAAACTTTAAAATGATTCAAGGACAAACACTGGACTTCAGCTCACGGTAGGATGCCACATTTTCTTGCATCATTTCCCTCCTTTTTAGCAGCTATTTTACCACTAAACCAGGAAAGAAGGAATTATGCAGGAAAATTGCTATCAGCTGCTACCCGTGCTGGATTACACAACCCAGAGCATAATAGCTTCCCCAGTGGAGCCTCTAAAGGCTTGGGCCAAGCCATTAACCACTGTTAGCACCTAAGGGGAAAAATGGAACAGACTAAAATGGCTCTCAAGCATCCCTGAAGATCTTTATGCAAACAAAATCTACTTCAAATGCAGATGCCGAGGGCCTGTGTCTCCCCAAATTCTTATTCAGTTGATTTAAGTTAAAATCAAAGAATGTGCATTTTTAACATGCTCAGATATTTCTATCAGAATTACTGTATGCATTTTCCACTTGACTTCTGTTTGTGTGAATATATGCTCACACATAAGTGATAATTAAATGGGCTTGAAATTTGGAGGGTCAAGGTTGGCATGATATATCAGAGCTTAGTATACAACAGGTACTATTAAAAAATTTAACTGACAAGTAATAATTGTAAATATTCATGGGGTGCAATGTGATGTTTTTTTTTTTTTTTTTTTTTTTTTTTTAATTTTATTTTGTCGATATACATTGTGGCTGATTATTGCTCCCCATCACCAAAACCTCCCTCCCTTCTCCCTCCCCCCCTCCCCCCCAACAATGTCCTTTCTGTTTGCTTGTCGTATCAACTTCAAATAATTGTGGTTGTTATATCTTCTTCCACCCCCCCGGTTTGTGTGTGTGTGTGTGTGTGTGTGTGTGTGTGTGTGTGAGTGTGAGTGTGAGTGTGTGAATTTATATATTAATTTTTAGCTCCCACCAATAAGTGAGAACATGTGGTATTTCTCTTTCTGTGCCTGACTTGTTTCACTTAATATAATTCTCTCAAGGTCCATCCATGTTGTTGCAAATGGCAGTATTTCATTCGTTTTTATAGCTGAGTAGTATTCCATTGTGTAGATGTACCACATTTTCCGTATCCACTCATCCGATGATGGGCATTTGGGCTGGTTCCAACTCTTGGCTATTGTAAAGAGTGCTGCGATAAACATTGGGAAACAGGTATACCTTCGACTTGATGATTTCCATTCCTCTGGGTATATACCCAACAGTGGGATAGCTGGGTCGTATGGTAGATCTATCTGCAATTGTTTGAGGAACCTCCATACCATTTTCCATAGAGGCTGCACCATTTTGCAGTCCCACCAACAATGTATGAGAGTTCCTTTTTCTCCGCAGCCTCGCCAGCATTTATCGTTCATAGTCTTTTGGATTTTAGCCATCCTAACTGGGGTTAGATGGTATCTCAATGTGGTTTTGATTTGCATTTCCCGGATGCTGAGTGATGTTGAGCATTTTTTCATATGTCTGTTGGCCATTTGTATATCTTCCTTAGAGAAATGCCTACTTAGCTCTTTTGCCCATTTTTTAATCGGGTTGCTTGTTTTCTTCTTGTACAGTTGTTTGAGTTCCTTATATATTCTGGATATTAATCCTTTGTCAGATATATATTTTGCAAATATTTTCTCCCACTCTGTTGGTTGTCTTTTAACTCTTTTAATTGTTTCTTTTGCTGTGCAGAAGCTTTTTAGTTTGATATAATCCCATTTGTTTATTTTTCCTTTGGTTGCCCGTGCTTTTGGGGTCGTATTCATGAAGTCTGTGCCCAGTCCTATTTCCTGAAGTGTTTCTCCTATGTTTTCTTTAAGAAGTTTTATTGTTTCAGGGTGTATATTTAAATCCTTAATCCATTTTGAGTTGATTTTAGTATACGGCGAGAGGTATGGATCTAGTTTCATTCTCCTGCATATGGATATCCAGTTCTCCCAGCACCGTTTGCTGAAGAGGCAGTCCCTTCGCCACTGAATAGGCTTGGTGCCTTTGTCAAAGATCAGCTGACAGTAAGTGTGTGGGTTGATTTCTGGATTCTCTATTCTATTCCATTGGTCAGTGTGTCTGTTTTTATGCCAGTACCATACTGTTTTGGTTATTATAGCTTTGTAGTATAGCTTAAAGTCAGGTAGTGTTATGCCTCCAGCTTTATTTTTTTTGCTCAGCATTGCTTTGGCTATGCGTGGTCTTTTATTGTTCCATATAAATGTCTGGATAGTTTTTTCCATTTCTGAGAAAAATGTCTTTGGAATTTTGATGGGGATTGCATTGAATTTGTATATCACTTTGGGTAGTATGGACATTTTCACTATGTTGATTCTTCCAATCCAAGAGCATGGGATATCTTTCCATCTTCTTGTATCCTCTCTAATTTCTCTCAGCAGTGGTTTGTAGTTCTCATTATAGAGATTTTTCACATCCTTGGTTAACTCAATTCCTAAGTATTTTAATTTTTTGGTGGCTATTGTAAATGGGCAGGCTTTCTTGACTTCTCTTTCTGCATGTTCACTATTGGAGAAAAGAAATGCTACTGATTTTTGTGTGTTGATTTTGTATCCTGCTACTGTGCTGAAATCATTTATCAATTCCAGCAGTTTTTTTGTAGAGGTTTTAGGCTGTTCGATATATAGGATCATGTCATCTGCAAACAGGGACAGTTTGACTTCATCTTTTCCAATCTGGATGCCCTTTATTTCCTTCTCTTCTCTGATTGCTCTGGCTAGTACTTCCAACACTATGTTGAATAAGAGTGGTGAGAGTGGGCATCCTTGTCTAGTTCCTGTTCTTAAAGGAAAAGCTTTCAGCTTTTCCCCATTCAGGATGATATTGGCAGTGGGTTTGGCATATATGGCTTTAATTATGTTGAGATACTTTCCCTCTATACCTAACTTATAGAGGGTCTTTGTCATGAATGAGTGCTGAACTTTATCAAATGCTTTTTCAGCATCTATAGAGATGATCATATGGTCCTTGTGTTTGAGTTTATTAATATGGTGTATCACATTTATTGATTTGCGTATGTTGAACCAACCTTGCATCCCTGGGATGAATCCCACTTGATCGTGATGAATAATTTTACGTATGTGTTGCTGTATTCTGTTTGCTAGTAATTTAGTAAGGATTTTTGCATCTATATTCATCAAGGATATTGGCCTGTAGTTTTCTTTTTTGGTTATATCTTTACCTGGTTTTGGTATCAGGATGATGTTTGCTTCATAGAATGAGTTAGGGAGATTTGCGTCCGTTTCAATCTTTTGGAATAGTTTGTAAAGAATCGGTGTCAATTCCTGTTTGAATGTTTGGTAAAATTCTGCTGCAATGTGATGTTTTGATGTATGTATACATTTCAGGTCACTAAATTTTAGAAATTAACGTAATAATAAATGCAAGATCAGTGATGTCTGTTTTTCTCATTGCATTCTATTTGTACAGAATTAGGTATGATTTGGAATTCTCAAGGCACCCTTTGTCATTTTGAGTCTCTTGTTTTGTTACACACAGATTCACTCTTATTCACTGATGCTATTATGTACTTATTCAACAAACCAATCAACACCTTTATATTTACTTCACATTTACTTTGTAATCAAATCTCTATTACATCTCAAATTAGATACTCCAAATCCTTAGTCTATTTGTTTCTATTGACTTTTTTTATGCAGAAAATAGTAAATTTTTAGCTGACTACTGAAAAATGATAGGACTTTTAGGACTTCCCTACATTGATAAGAAAGATGTGAGGTTATTGGATTGAAGGGGTGAGATGCAATAACAAAGATGTATATAACCAAAAAAAAAGTTTATTTTTATTTTATTTTTTTGGCAGCTGGCCAGTATGGGGAACCAAACCCTTGACCTTGGTGTTATAACTCTGTGTTCTAACCAACTGAGCTAACTGGCCAGCCTAAGTTTAAATTTGATTTTATTTTATATCATCAAGAAATGTGTATGACACAGAAAAAAAAACACAAGAAATATAACCAAAAAAGAGATTTCTGATGATGCAGAAGAAGAGGAGCTAAATATTATTAGTTCTGTTATTGAAAAATTGAATTTGTGGTATTAGACATAAAGGTGGACATGCCCAATAGGGAAGTGGAAGACCCCTAGGGCTGAAGTTTTAGAAGGAAATGCAGTCTGGTACTCAAAATCAGATAGCAAATCAAGTTTCAACAGTTTATAAAGAGGTTAAAGAAAAGGACTGAGGAGAGACTGCTATAGAACAGACACATGGGGTTGCAGGGTCATGAGGAAATGCTATTCTCTGTATTTTACCCCTGTAACAAACCAGCTCTTTCCTCTAAAACCAGCTCACATGCACTCCTTTCTTAAGCCATTCTCCAGAGACAGAAGGGTAGAGATCATAATTAGAGAAGAGGCCATCAACTGGCTGATATTTTGATTAGTTATACTCTATTTCCTCTCTCCTTCTGGGTCAGAAGTTCCTTGAGATCAGTAATCATGTCTTCATGTACGTAGCCATCCATTTGTTCATTCAACAAGGAATAATTGCAATTTTACCATAGAGACTTCTGTATAGTGGCACATGTAACAGATTCTAGGATGCATGTGCCAAAGAAGGCAAAATCTCTACATCCAAGGACCCTACAGTTGGTGAGACAGAAAAACAATGTAGATCCCCAATGTATTGCACCATGCTGGGTGGGATGTTGCGGAGGAAGACTTTCCTCTGCCAGTGATGTCGTGTGGAGAGGAGGTGTTGAATAACTGAGGGCAGAATGAATTGAATGCTTTTGTAAGTACTTGAAAGAAGTTAAGATAAAGGTAGTGGTAATGGCAAGAGAAATTGGATTTGTACCATACTTTGGAACTTACCTGATGAAACACTTTCTGCATTATTTTGTATTATTTTCTGTTTTTGTTTTGCTTTGTTTTATTTTGGCAGCTGTCCGGTAGAGGGATTGAACCCTGGACCTTAGTGTTCTCAGCATCATGCTCTAACCAACTAAAGTACCCAGCCAGCTTATATGTATTATTTTCATATGTACAAATTCAAAATCTTTAGGGAGATCATGGGATCTAACACAATGATGATTTCCAGGGACACTTGACCCTCTTCAAATCAAAGCAAGTTATTAGATAACAAACTGCCCTTGAAACTTCCCTTCCTTCATGTCCTCAGCTCTCCATTCACAGCATTTAAAGATTTCAATATCTTGTGCCAATGTGTACTTCACTCAAATAGCTGTTTTAAAGCAATCTTACTCTCTGGCCAACCACCTGTTATATCAAATGTGATAATGAGTACACATTTATCACCCCAGTGCAAAATAAATTAATCTTTGTCTCCCAGTTTCATAAATTTTAGTGGCATCTATTCAATCAATAGAGATGTAGCAGAGAAGTCACTCTCCTGATAATGCTATCTTTATAATGTCTGGATTTTTAAACACTGCCCGGTTCTTTTCTGAAAATTTCACAAGGAATTCCACTAAGGGTCTTGGTGTTTCTTTTTTGTTTGTTTGTTTGTTTTTTTCTCCCACTAAGTAGCTTGTGTGTGGGGAAAAAAATGTATTTTTTACAATTCTGCAGAAATACAAATAGGTAACATATTCTTTCCAGATATGTTGATACTTATAAATGCCTTAAAATTTCCATTTAAACAAAATAGAGATTGTCTTTTGGTATACTTTTCACTTCTGTGGGCTACTTATTACAGGTATTTCTCATATAAAACGAAGGTAATGTTAGTCTTCATACCTCATTCCCCAGTGCCTGAAGTGGGATAAATCTGCCTTTCCGCTGAGAATTAAGGGTTCTACAAAAGGTGCATGGAGCATTTTGAGTAAGAGCAAGCATGCTGGTTAAGTGCAGGGGAAAAATCATCAGATTCCCAAGACTTAAGATGGTGTGATTCAATCTATCATGGAACTTGAATTTTGTGATACAGGCATTGCTCTCTGGCACCAAAAATGACCAGTTCTTCATAATTAATTCATGGTCATGTTATGCTGTGCTGTGGTATGTTAAGTATGGGATTTAGAGTTATAGAGCATCGTATTGATTTTTTTTTTAATTCTTATAAAAATACTATAGTCGTGTTCACCAATGGCCTTGACATTTAATTTTTTCCTTGTCTATGATAGAGGTCTCATGGCATTCAAAAATCTTCCTCCACACACTTTGTCTTTTTCTCTTATCCTTGAGCCTCAACAAACTCTTCCTACACACATGTTTCCTTGATTTTTGAAGTAATTTTTATTAAGGTGAGAGTGAGAGAGAGAGAGATTATAGAAAATTTATTGGACTTTTTTGTAATTCTTAGACTCCAGATGAGAAACCTTGAGCAAATCACTTTAAGAACCTTGTTCCTCATATGTAAAATGGGAATAAGAAAGTCTTTTACTTCCTCTGTAAATCACAAGTATATTTAATCAGATTTGCTGATGGCATTTGTTCTCTGCCACTGCCATAAATGATTACCACAAATGGGGAAGCATAAAACAACAAAATCTTATTTTGTCAGAGATCTGGAGGCCAGAAGTTTGGAATCAAGTTGTTAGCAGGACCATGCTTGCTCCAGAGACTCTAGGGGACAATCCAATTTTTGCCTCTTCCACCTTCTACTGGATATAGGCATTCCTTGGCTTGTGGCTGTATCATGCCAGTCTCTGCCTCAGTGGTCATGATGCCTCCTCATCTTCTCTGTATCAAATCTTTCTCTGCTTTACTCTTAATGAGGACACATATTATTGGATTAAGGGCCCACTGTATCTTCCCAGATGAACTCCTCATTTTCAGATTCTTAATTACCTGCAAAGGCCCTCTTTCAAGTAAGGTAACATTCATAGGTTCCAAGGATTAGGAAGTGGACATGTCTTTTTGGGGGGTCAACATTCAGACCACTACACTAATATTACACCATCTACCATAATACACACGTATTATGTGTGTATTAAAAACAAGAGGATAGAGAGAGTGACCATCATTTTTCATAGACATAGTTCCACTAAAAATCAAGTTCATACAATCTAAAAAATTTCTGTTATATTAACAACTTAAAAAGAGCATATCTAGCTTCTTATACAACTTTTGGAAAGTGCCTAAGTTTGATAGGCCACTTGATGAGTCCTGAGATTTGTGAAGTGAAAAATACAGCTCACCTTCTGTACATCTCCACTATAAAATGACAATCAGGCAGAAATTTTTAGAAATTTAGTGCTGTATGTATGGTTAATCTGCAGAAAGAGCCTGTGGAGTGTTTTTCTATGTTGAAAAAGCGCTAATTTATTCTATGTGTAATTATTAATTGTTGAAGTTTGACCTTATTCTAGGAACTTCCAAAAACATTCACAATCACATTTTGTTTAATTTTTATTTTTTTTTCTAATTCGAAAGTGGACTTTGGTCAATATTTTACGAGTAGATATACTCTTTTATTAAATATTAGGATACTTAGGATACTTGGTAATGAGTCAACACTCAAACATTGAGATTACTGACATCAGGTGGCACAATGGACAATCTAATGAGGAAAGAAAGAGAAAAACAGTGTCAAATAAGCCAATGATCTAATTAGGTGGCTCAGAATATCTGGTTGTTTGTGGCAGATGTAGTATGTTGACACACTTTCAATGAATTATGTAGGAAGTTATAATGGTACCGGAGGAGACAGGCTTCACAAAGACTTAGTTTTTATTAATTCATTACAATGTGATTGTTTCCAGCAAGACTCAGTGTTTATACTAAAAAGATATACTGAAGTGTGGGTGTTATAATATTTACTTCATATTCCTAAGTACTGGATATGACTGTTTACACATGTTTCTAATATGCTGAAATCTTATGGATTTTTTAAATTTTTATTTCTCTGCTAGGTTTTTAAAAATAAACTACAAACACAACACAATGATAAGAACTTAATTGTATATCATGTCCATACATACAAAACACAGTGCCATTTTTCTCTTTGCTTTGACCTTCTTACCATTTTCATTCCACTTGACTTGACCAAGAAAATTTGAATTAAACTTGCAAGTCAGGTGTCAGAAGACATTTCTCAAAAAGGCACAAAAACTACTGATATTCTCTTCATCAGTTTATTTTGTCATAAATATTTGTCTGGCAAGTGCCTTCATTAACTCTGGCTCCTTTTCCTTCTTACTTGCACCTAAAAGGACAACCAAAAGTCATAGCTCATGATTTTAAGTGTGTGGGACCTAGATGAATCTAAAATTTCTACATCAGGGTAACAGCTGATAAAACTGTTATTTCAATGCCACACTGAAACAAATAGACAATTTGGAATTCACCTGACTTATTTTATCTAAAAAAGTAATGTGAAAAGAACATGAGATATTTGAGTAATAATAATCATTCATTCTTATTTGTTTTATTAAAAACATAAAAAACACAATAATACCCCCCCCAACCATGGGGGATTCATTCAGTATTCCCAGTCAATGCCTGAAAGGGTGGATAGGACCAAACCCTTCATCTACTATGTTTTTTTTTTTTTTTCCATCGGATCACCAAAACAGCTACCAGGTGACTAAGGGGCAGGTGGAGACACTGGACAGAGGGATGATTCATGTCCCAGGCTGGACGGAGTGGCATGGTGCAAGATTTCATCATTCAACTCAAAACAATGGCAATTAAAAACTTAAGAATTGTTTATTTCTGGAATTTTCCATTTAATGTTTTTCAAAGTAGGTTGACTACAGGTAATTGAAACTACAGAAAGTGAAACCATAATTGGGGGGGAGGACTACTGCAACTGAAAGAAAGAAAGGAAGGAACGAAGGAAAGAATAAAGGAAGGAAGAAAGTTAAGACTGTGGGGCAAATTACACAAATAAAATTAGAGTTATCCAGATGAGCACCATCTATCTTTTTAAATAGACTTTTCTCTTTTTCATGGAGGATGCATATGGAGTGTGCAGGTAGGTTTCATTCTGAGGCCTCTTTTCTTGACTTGTGGGCAGCTTCCATACCTCTGGGTTCTCCCATGACTTCTTTGTTGTGTTACCAGAGAGAGAAATAAAGAGAAAGTATGAGCTCTTTATGGTCTCTTTTATAAGGACACTAATCCTGTAGGATCAGAGCCCCACCCTAATGACCTCATTTAACCTTGATTATTTCCTTTGAGTCTTTATTTCTAAATATAGCCACAGTGGAGGTAATAGCAACAACTTAGGAATTTGGGGAAGATACAAACATTCAGTCCATAGCCCAAATTTCTTACAAGGATATTAATGTTGTGTGAAAGAATAGCTTTTTTATTTTCAACTCCAAATAATGTAAAGACTGAATTTCAATAATCAAAGAAGAAATTTCTTCTAGACTAACCATTGGAGATACTCATTCAGTGTGCCCCTCTCTGAATGTAGAATTAAGGCATCAATTTCAGCTCAGTAAGAGAATTTGAGTGTGCAGCTCTTTAACGTAATGGTGTTTCTGATATTTCAGGCGATATTTTTTTCTCTGTGACCATTTTTCTATTTGAACCTAAGCATCCTCAGTTTATTGTTCACATTTCATGATATAAGGCATGCTCAGAGAAAGTCTTGGAAGCCATCAATATTGCTCTTAAATTTTCATATACAACCCCAGGCTATATATGCTTTCCAATAGTCCAAAATTGAACTCTCTTCCTGATTTATTTTGAACAGCCATATATAACCCTCTATAACAAATAACATGAAGGGAAATAAATATGAGTCCTACAAAATACGGCTTATGATTGCTTAGTCATTTATTTGTTCAGCAAATATTTGCTGAATACTCATTCTGCATCTTAAATAGGTTATCTGTTATATGGAAGTTTCCTAGTTTATTTCTGTATCTCCAGTGTCTATTATATCTCCATCACTATATTATTTCTTGGTGATAGTGTTTTGAGGAATATATAGAGATTTTTATAAGGTCACGTAACTAATTCAACTGAAGAGATTGGGGACGACTTGTGAGGGAAATTATCCACAGAGAAGTGACATTTAAGCACAGATATAAGAATGCATAAATATTCACAATTATGGCTAAGGGGGATAGAGAGATTATCAGGCAAAAGGAAAAGCAAATATGAAGGTCCTGAGAAGGGAAGATGTTTGACTCAGGAAAGGCCATTGGGACTGGAACATACAGAGAAAGGAGGAGAGTGACAGCACATGAAGCTGGAGAACTGGGCAGAAGCCAGACCATGCAGGCCTTCGGGGAAGGAATATAAATCTCTATTCTGTAATAGAAACATACAAATCCTAAAATGACTCTCTCTTCCTCTCTTTCTCTTTCTATCCATCCATCTATCTATCCATCTATTTATCTACCTAGCTATCTAGATGTACTCACATATGGATAGTTAGAAAAAGCTGTATCTATCTATCTAGACTAAATGACATTCTGTTTCTATTGATGTAATTTTCCCAGAAGGATATGCTACTGTCTTTCATTTTTATTCAGTAACAGTAATACTTATAAGATTAGATAGATGGGTAGATGGATGATGGATACATAGGCATATATTCATTGCTATTTCATTTTCTAACTATTTTTAAGCATTTCTCAGTTGTAATGAATCAGTTAGGTGTTCAGTTTCTTGAACCTAAAATCATTCCAAATAAAAGTGGGTTAAACAATTGAACCAATACTATGAGAATCCCTGCTCTGTGACAAGTCCTGTGCTGGAGACTGGGAATAGAGTTATGGCTAAGGCTAGTCACCCTCAGGTGCTTATATTCTAGTGAAATAATACGTACGTTTATTTAATATTATCAATTTCTTTTCAATAATTTCAAAAGACCATTTCATAAACATTCTAAAATATTAATTTTAGGATGACTGACTTTTATACTCTCTCTCATAAATTCCAGTAAAATTCTAACAAATTATTCTGAAACACAAAATTACAAAAACTAAGGAAAAAAGTAAATATTTTTATTCATAATCTGTTAGAATCTGAAGAAAAGTTTATATGTAAGAACATAACTATACTATGCTGTCTGAAACTAAGCGAACCTACGTACTTGAAAATAGTCACTGTTTGAGTGGTCCCTTCTTTATTATTGATTTGGTGTATGCCTTGTTTTTCTCAGCCAAGGGTAAAGAAACTCAATACCATCACTATTTTCAGACTACTGTTATTTGAGGCATGTCTGATGCTATTATTAGGCTTTAACTGCCCATCAAGATCTTTCCTTCAACAGTCTCAGTCATAAACAGAAACAAATGTGTGTGGAGTACAAAGCAAGGTTCTGGAAATGGAGTCATTCTTCCCTCCTGGTACAATGCTCATAAGTAAAGCATTGTAAGAGTATAAGAAAAGAAAACAAAAACAAATCCCATCTCATTTTTGAGAGTATCAGAGAGCCAGGTGGTCAGATTAAGATATGTTTTTGTCTCAGTGCATCACGACTGCATTAGATGGGACATTCAGTTGGATATTAGTACGTCCTAGAGAATGCCGATTGCTGTTGGTCCACCCATTTCTTAAGTAGATCCTGCCAAGATATCCTCCCATCTTTTGGAAAACTCTGTTGTATATTCAACTTCAAGAGATTTAAATTAAAAAAGAAAAATCATATGGTGTATGTCTATGCATTTCAGTAATCATTTTCTCTCTTTTCTCCCATATTTTTCAGTTTTAGAAAATGTCTCTGCTTCCTCTAGCATATAACTATCTGTCCATACTCTTCTGTTGGCTATGCTCAAATAGATAAAGTAAATGCAGTAAATGCAATAAGCAGGAGTAAAAACCATAAGGGGAAGAACAGATTAAGATGCAGAGACAACAAGGTGTTATAAAATGCAAATGCACGAAAATATACAGGACTGAAAAGAAGGTTTTTAAATAATGAAATAGTAAAATTGAAGTCAAGTTTAGAGATGGCAAACAGCTGAGACACTGTCCCTTATATAACTGCCCTTCCTTTTTGCATTTCTGGAAATTATAGGAGAGGAAAAGATCACCTCCAACTCGTTTGATCTTTTATGTGGGCTATTAGGCTCTAACTAGGAATCAAATTGATACAGGCAGATGAATAAGATAAAAACACACAAGTTGTATTAGTTTTACATGTACCTGGAGATCTTCACAAGAGAGTGAAATCTGAATTGGCCAAAACAATATGCTTTTATACATTTTAGACAAATAAAGATAAATTTGTGAAAAAATGACAGGACATAGGGGATCTGGCAAGAGGCAGTGAATTCTAGGGGAGTATATTGGAGATGTAAATAGGAGTGGAAAGTAGGGTTAGTTTGGGAGGTTTATTCAGGCCTGTTACTGCACCAAATCCCAGTCTTTGGTGATAAAGAATATTCACTCACTCCAAGGAGAATTCATCCCTCCCCACAAAATCTTTATGGTTTGCTACATGCGGGAAAAGACAGGTCAGCTAGCCTTTTTCTAAAACTACAATTTCTCTGAAGTTTTCAGGTTGAAATAATAAATATATTATTCAGCATATTTTGGGATGGCATATTCTTCACCTTTTCAATGACAAAACAAAATCAAAGAGAAACTAAAGAGAAAAAAATGTTAAGTGCATCTAAACAGATAAACAAGCAATACAAAAATGCCTTCCAGTAAACACCATTAATCATCTTACTAAATGTTGAAAACCAAAAGCCTTTTCCTTTAAAAAAAAATCAAGAAAAATTTAGAGGTTTATAATACAGCTTCTTTTACTAATAATTATATTAGAGGTTCTAGTTAGCATAGTAAGATTAAAAAGTACATGGAAGCAATAACACTTGGAAAGAAATGAATAAGATCCTTTATTTAAGAGAATATATGACTATATAGGAATACCCTAAACAGGATCAGACGTAGTTTTCTATTCTCTATTTCACTAATTTGCACTCAAAACCTTCTGACTTTCGTTTTTCTGATTGCATTAAGCTCACTTTGCTCTTCTTTTTCCAATGTCTTATGGTGTAAAATTAGGTTATTGATTTGAGATCTTTCTGCTTCCTTAATCTAAGCATTTAAAGCTATAAATTTCCCTCTAAGCATTGCTTTAGCTGCATAGCATACATTTTGGTTTGTTGTATATTTATTTACATTTGTCTAATATATTCTAATTTCTCTTTTGCTTTCTTTTTGGACCCATTTGTTATCGAGAAGTTCATTGTTTAATTGCTACGTATTTGTGAGTTCCCCAAACTTTTTTCTATTATTGATTTCCAATTTTATTTCATTGTGGTCAGAGAACACACTTTGAATTATTTCTACCATTTTTAATATACCAAGATTTGTTTTATGACCTAGCATATGGTCTACACTGTGGAATACCTGAAGTACACTTGAGAAGAATATTGATTCTGCTGTTGGTGGGTGGAGTGTTCTATAGATGTCTTTTAGGTATACTTGGTATACATTATTGTTCAAGTCTTCTGTCTCCTTGTTGATTTCTGCCTACATGCTTTATCTATTTTTGAAAGTGAATATTAGAATATTCAACTATTACTTTTGAATTTCTTGATATTATATGTTCAACAATACATTATGTACATATTGTTTTATGCAACTGCTTTTTAAATCAGTTAAGACAAAAAAAGAAAAACTATGCATTTATAGTGTCTTTTACGATTATATAATCATCTTTACTGATGTTCTTTTTTCTTTTTTTAATGTGGATCTGAATGGCCATCTGGGGTTGTTTCCTTTCAGACTGAAGAAAACTCTTTTTCTTTTGTATTTGCTACAAGGCATGTTTGCTGGTGACAATTTATCTGTTTTTTGTTTGTTTGTTTGTTTTGTTTTGTTTTTGTCTGTCTGGTAATGTCTCTATTTATACATATATTTTTATATATTTATAAATATATTTTTCATTTGTATTTATATTTATATTTGAAAAATAGCTTTGCCAGGCATGAGTCTAGGTTGACAGATCTTTTCTTTGAATACTTTGAGTATGTTATCCTTCTTCCCTCTGGCCTCCATTGTTTCTGTGAAAATTCAGCTGTTAATCTTATCAAAATTCCCTTGGAAGAAATAAGTCAAAATTTTCTCTTGCTTTCAAGATTTTCTTTTAGTCTTTGACTTTCAGCATTTTTACTATGTGATGCGTCTATTTGTGATTTTGTTTGTATGTGTTTAACTTGGAGTTTGTTTAGCATTCTGGATGTACAGGCTAATGTTTTTCAAAAATCTATGAAGTTTTTAACTATATTTTTTTCTGCTCCTTTCTTTCTCCCTTCATCTAGTGTACTTATTGCACATCTGTTTGTGCACTTAGTGGTGTCCCACATTATTATGAGACTCTGTTCATTTTATTTTATTTTTTTCTCTGTTTTCTTCAGCTTGCATATTCTCTATTGCTCTATCTCCAAGTTCAGTAATCCTTTCTTCTTCCAATTCAAGGCTACTCTAGTTAATTTTTCAGTGTCATTTTCATGGGCATTTCTTTTGCTATTTTTGTTTCCCTTTCGTGTGGGTTATTCTTTCCTATTTCTTTGCAGGTCTCATAATAATTTGTTTTAAACTGGATATTTTAGGTAGTATATGGGGTTACTTCAAAAAGTTAGTGTAAAAATAGAATTAGAAGAGAATACCAATCTTTCCATGAACTTTTTGAAGACCCCTTGTATTATATAAAAGCTGGGTACTGCCCCCTTCCAGGGCTTGTTATTGTTATTTGCTTGTTACTTGTTCAGTGACTGGCTAGGTTATTTTAGTGAAGTCATATCCTATCTTCAGTGTTAAGTTTCTGATGCTTCACCTCAGGGGATCAAAGCCTGGGCTATGCCTACAATCACCCTGGAATAACCATGGATTTAGCAGGACTCTCCTTGACCGCCACTTTCTCTGACCACACCTGGATGTTAAGCTCCACTAATTTCCACGTGATTTCTGTAGTGTTTTCAACACTACCCTGGGACCTAAACTACAAATCCAATAAAATTTGGTCTTCTTTGAAAGAGTAGTTCTGTAGATCAGTGTTTAACATTTATTCTGACCCATGTGGGCAACTCCCAAAGGCTCTCTCCTTCCCAGGTTCTCTGCTTTCCCCCACAGGCAAAATCTGTGAGCTACTGGCTCCAGAGTTGGGCTGTAGCTTATGGCATGTTTCTCTGAGTGACACCTCCACTTTGACACAGAGCATGTGATGCTGGGGGACAATACCTTCAATTATTTTTGGCTTGCCTCTTTGAATGTAAAAATGGGCTGGGGCAAGGGCTGTTGAAGGCACATATTCCAGAGCAGTGCCCAGGCAGAGCCTCTGTCCTGTGAGTGGGGGCTGTGAGGAGAAAAAAAGCCATGAACTCTTGACCACTGTAATCTAGAACTTAGCATCAACAATGGGTAACAAGGAGCAGAAAGATAATTTTTGATGTTCTGTCTCTACCCAGACAAATAGTTCCCCACCTGCTAGCTGTGAGTAGAAGCAGCCCTGGGTTCTTGGCTGAACCAGTTTGGAGTGGAGTTTCTGTCTCACTGAACTGGGAATATTAAGGGCAGGAGTGGGTCCTGGTTCACACACCACAAAGTCTCACCATGCTTACAAAGCTCTTGTAGATTTTCTTGAATAAATGTTTCTTCATTTGCTACTTGCCTCCAGAACCATTTCTAGAGACTTTAAATGTTTTTCCTTTAATAATGTTCAACACTTTCACTGGGAAGCATGTCTGTGGAGTTCCTCATGCTATTATGCTGAAGGAAAATTCTCTGATGAGATATATTCTTATAAGTAAAAAAAGTCTTAGAGGATTGCTGGAATTAAAATCAATGTACAAAACAATTACATTTTATACACCATCAGCAATGAGTTAAAAACATAACTTTAAAAAGTACATTACTTTTAAAAAGGTTTACTATAGCAACCAAATATACAAGTATGATACCAACAATAAATCTAACAAAAGATGTGAAAATCTCTTGTAGCTAAAATACCAATATTTTATTGACATATATTAAGGAAAATAAACCATGAACTTGATACAGAAGACTAATGATTATAAAGATGTAATTCTCTCAAGATTGGTTTATATTTTAATATATTCTACCAAAATTCTTAAGTGAATTTTCAAGAAACTTAATAATAGGATTCTATATTTGTCAGAGAATAGCAAATGAGCAAGAAAAGACAAAATACTCTTAAAGATGAACATGATAGAGAAAATGTCCTAACAAATAAAGTTCTTATACATAAAAAGCATGGTATTTTTAGGTTAAAAAACCCCCCCAAAAAACAGACTAAAAGGATGAGGAAACACAAAAACTTAATTTGTAAGGGACCAGGCATTGAAGATCAGTGGGTAAGGGACAGGTTATTCCATAATTAACCTTGAGAAAATCAATTATCAGTATGGGAAAATATCAATTTCACATAGTAACCTAAATGACAAAATAATATTATGAAAAATAATTTTTATAATTATTTTTTTAAATAAGACAATATCACTAATCATAAAAGATTGATAAAATTGATAAAACTGATAAAATTTTAATAAAATGAAAAGGCACTGTATTTCTTAAGGAATAAAACACAACTTTGTAGAAAATATTTGCAACATGTAAGACTAAAAAATTTCTTGCAAAAACATTAATTTGAACTGTGTGAAACTGCTGATATTCTATGGATTTGACGTGTACAATAATGACAATTTCATTTGGCCTAATAAAAGAATTCCAGTGAATCAATAATAGATGCAAACACCTATCAAAAATGTTATAAAAAAATGAAAAAGATGAGTACACATACAAGGAATTGCCTGGGGCTGGCAGGCAAAATTTAACAAGAATGACTCATATACTTCCTTTACACAAACAACATTTTTCTGCGTGTAGAAAGAGAAACAACATATGCATATTCCAGGATTAGTAAAAAACTATGAGTATGAGTTTTGTGTTAGACCCAATGAGGCTTTTCTAAGTAATAAAGATAACTTTGTTCTGCATCAAGCATTATTCCTTCTGCAGTTTCTAAATTATCATAACAGACTGTTTTAAAGAGAAAATATGCAAAGATAGTTTTCCATATAAATAATGTCAACCTCAAAAGACAAAAGCCTCATTGCAATTTTATTAATTGTATCTTGAAGAACAATTCCCAACTTCTGTTTTGAACTATGGTATATGAAATCATTCACAAATGCTTCTTGCACTAATTAACTGTACTCAAACTTGTCACACACTTCCTGAAAATATAACACAACTATATATTTTGTGTCTGCTTTGAGATAATATTCCCTTGCATTTAGCTTGCTGGTAAATTCCTTCTAAGGCATGGAAATAAAAATTACTGGATCATTTGGTATATGACTGCTTAACTCCATTAGAAACCTTTCTGATCTTCAAACTGCTATAGAATGAGGCACAACCAGAAGAAATTTAGAAAAAAAAAAAATTTATCAACTCACTGCTTTTTTGGTTTAACTGCTTATTAGCAAGAGACTATAGGCCCATTAATATCTTAAACAAAGAAATAATAAATGTATTACACCTATTTTGGAAAAGGGCTTTCATATTTTTAGAAATCATAATACAGTATTGTATGGCACAAAAGATTTATATATTCACTTTAAATTAGTTGAATGGAATATCTGTCCACCTATTTGAGGATTTTCAAAGCCGTCTGGACATAGATGACCCGAAACTGGACAGTGATGGTTTGGATTCACTGCTTTAATATGAAATAAAAAATAGCCCAGTGTTCTGAGGTCTGTCAATTTACCAATTTTTTTTTTTTTTTAAATCCCAACTGAAGTAACCATTTTGCCCAAATAACACTGCACACAGTAACCAAAATATTGTTTATTTGCTTTTGGCTGGAATATCTGTGTGAGATAATTGCTGTTTCCCTTTTAGTTAGGTATGTATATGTCTTTCATTAATCAAAATGAGAAAATAGATTAACAATATACACAATGTGACTGTGGTTCATGAGATTGGGGTGAATGACAAAATTCATCTTGGGGATAAAATTTTGAGAAGCATAAGACTAACATGGGACCAATCACTTCTCACTGACCAGTTTCACTTCAAACTAAAGTATAACTTTAAGTATTGCTCCAGATAACCAATATATATATAAGTAACTTACACATGCAAAATGGAGCACCTACTCTTATGACTTCTCATTTTTTGCTTACTTGTATAACCACTATAGGTCTTCTCTACCGAATTTTAAGATATGCTGCATTTCTCCTCAAATTGGCAGTAAATAGGCCTTTTTCTATATCTTAGTATAAATGTTCTAGGGCATGACTGACTCTTTTTAGGTACTTGTAGGAGTCAACGAAGTGCATTGTTTTGTATGTCATATGTCATACAGTCTATATTTTAATACAGAGCTTATCAAACATGCCTTTCAAATATGGTGAAATTCTATCCAGTCAACCTTGCTTAATGGTTGACTGATAAGGCTAAACAAAAGAAAATTAAACTTACTTATGGATTTATGGAGACTTGGGATAATGTTTGTCTTCAGAAGGGACACTTGGAGATTATTTTTTATAAAGGAAATCTTTTGTATTTATAAGGTGATGGTAAAACTTCATCAGTTCCTCATGGGGCCCCATTCATTCAGCCTGTTACATGAATGTTTTGGTCTATGCCAATTGGAAAAGTGGTAAGAGGGGAGGGGCAAAACGCCTGCGTGGTCCAGTAGAGTTGGGATTTTCTTAAGGTTTGCAGAGGATTTATGAACTAGAAAAACAAGTGTTGTTTGAGCAGCTATTTTGAAATGATGCAAATTATTTTAATTTTCACTTTTTCCAGATAATTCCCTCAGCATTTTGGCAAAGCATAATGGATTCAACCGCCAGAAGCAAGAAGTCTATCTCTTACCAATCATCATCAGTGATAGTGGGAATCCCCCACTGAGCAGCACCAGCACCCTGACCATCCGGGTCTGTGGCTGCAGCAGTGATGGTGTTGTCCAGTCTTGTAATGTTGAAGCTTATGTCCTTCCGATTGGACTCAGTATGGGCGCCTTAATTGCCATATTAACATGCATCATTTTGCTGCTAGGTACGTATTTCCTTCATAGCCTAATGGTCACCATTTTTCTGGTTCATAAATGACTGTAAATAAGGACAGCAAACTCTGACCTAGCCAGGCATCAGCATTTTTTGGAGAAGAGGAACTTACTTTTTTTTTTTTTCTTCCTGATTTGAGGTGACTAAGAGAAGGTAAAGAGAAAAAGTGTTGTGATGGTAAATGTCCAATTGGAGAGGACTTTCAGTGCCTTTTTCAATCCCATCACTAGTGAAAAAAGATGGATAAAGCACAATGGTGGTGGAAGTGGAGTTGAGCTTTTATGTGGTGACAACAGCATCTATTATATAAGAAGGTCTCCAGATCTTCTGATGTAAACCAGTTCACTGCAATAGAGGGCTTTTACATGCCCACAATACTGTTTTATCGAAACAATGTATAGATTGGGTTTCTGAGTCCATCTTCTCACAAAGTTTGGTGAGATGAAAAGAAAACAAACAAACAAAAATATGTTTCCTTCAAAAGAACATTGTGTTCAGTTCCTGAGATATTTTTCTTGATATTAGCATCAATTTAAAATAAAGATTGCCAATTAAGGGAAAGGTTCTATATCTTTTCCATTAAAAACATCTAATTATGAAAGTGAGATTAAACAATAAGAAAACATCAAAAAGGACAGTTATATCTTATCCTACCCTTGAGGAATAAAACACCTTAGTGTAAAAATAGTGCCAGTTACCATCTTCCCAGTTATATCAGTCTTGCTTACCCAGTTCCCTGGATTTAAGCATCACTTTGCCACCATGTTTTACTCCACTAGCCAAACCAAGTTTGATTTGGCTGATCCAACTACTTGGGTATGTGTTTCTTTCTCTTTCCCCACTTTAGGGCTACCTTTTCAGAAAGAGTAGTTCTAGCCTTCGTACAAGACAAGAAGTTGCCTATGCAACTTCTACATTCACTTCTTCCATGAAAGAACATTATTTGACTGGAGAGTGTCTTGAAGAAATGTTAAAACACAAAGTACAGTAGATATGATCTAGTTTGCTCCTTTTTCTTTATAGAAGGGAGACTTGAAATCAAATATTATAAAACAACTTGCCCAAGACACATAGCAAGTTAGACATACATCTGCACTATTTTGTGCCATTTACTCTAGAGTTCATGAGAGTATGAAATACAGCTTTTACCATGAACAGGTCTAAACCTATTCTTTTACCCAAGCTCCATCACCGTTTAATAAACAGAAATAATCTGGAATAGTATTTTCTGAAAATTCCATCCTCATCCTTCAGAAAGGTGTTCGGCTTAATTTCCTGGCAAATGTTACTAAAGCTGCATGCTCATAACTTTTTTAAATGCCTCTCTCAGTTAACATATATAGTGTCATGCTTGTGAAATGATAGGCTAATTTAGCTCTTTGTTGTTTAATATTTTTCCTCCAGTCATTGTGGTGCTGTTTGTAACTCTCCGGCGACATAAAAATGAGCCATTAATTATCAAAGATGATGAAGACGTTCGAGAAAACATTATTCGCTATGATGACGAAGGAGGTGGAGAAGAGGACACAGAGGCTTTTGACATTGCAACTTTACAAAACCCAGATGGAATTAATGGATTTTTACCCCGTAAGGATATTAAACCAGATTTGCAGTTTATGCCAAGGCAAGGGCTTGCTCCAGTTCCGAATGGTGTTGATGTCGATGAATTTATAAATGTAAGGCTGCATGAGGCAGATAATGACCCCACGGCTCCACCTTATGACTCCATTCAGATTTATGGCTATGAAGGCCGAGGGTCCGTGGCTGGCTCCCTCAGCTCCTTGGAGTCCACCACATCAGACTCAGACCAGAATTTTGACTACCTCAGTGACTGGGGTCCCCGCTTTAAGAGACTGGGCGAACTCTACTCTGTTGGTGAAAGTGACAAAGAAACTTGACAGTGGATTATAAATAAATAAACGGAACTGAGCATTCTGTAATATTCTAGGGTCACTCCCCTTAGACACAACCAATGTGGCTATTTGTTTTAGAGGCGAGTTTAGCACCAATCATCTATGAACTCAACCACATCTTAATGTTGAACCAAAAAAAGTTATAAAAATAAAAATATATGTTAGGAGGTTATAAATCTTGTGGAGTGTGAATTAAGTATGTGGAGTGTCTAGAAGTTTTTGGATATTTGATATTTATCTGACCACCACAGACAAAGATTGGGATCCTGACTAATGTTTAGAGAAATAGTTTAAAAAGAGGAAAAAATCAATATTAAAAGGTGCTTTCTTAGAAAAATGGACCTACAAAGAATTTACTGCTGATATGTGTCTTCTGCAAGGATTTTTATGAATGCAAGTGGTTTTTTCCCCTTCATCAATAAGGATCCCGCCACAAATGATAAAGCAATACTTGGTCTGCTGTACATTATGACTTTTTGGAATTTTGGGAGGCCTCTTAGATTATATGGTACAGTGACCACACATTGTACATAATCTTTGGCCCCACTTACCAGAGACTGAATAGCATCTTTAAATATTGTGTCGAGCCTTAAAATATTCACATGTTCGTAATCCATTCCAGGGTGGGGACTGCCAATTCAGTGGTGGGAGGAGAGAAATCCCATTCAAACAGGATTGTTTTCTATAAGCAGGATTCCTCGTTCCCTCCACTTCATCTTCTTCCACAAGGACACAAAGATAAACTGTATCACACCGTGGACTATATAAGAGACAGATGGTTTTATTGCTAGCGTGTGAATTTATTTGTTTAATCCTTGAAATAAATATTTTATTGATGTCCATTAATGCTTTTATTTATTAAGGTTGGTAATCTATAGATTAAGGGACTATATGGAAAAAACTAAATTATATCCATTAATAATCCTTTAGATTGTTTTATATAAATATATATACAAATGAATGTTTAATACATGTACATTTTGATGAGATGAGTATGGCAGGCAATATTATCAAAAGGAGAGCTAATAGTCTCTTTAGAGTAGAAAGTGTTATTGTGACTGGTGATGGCAGGAAAAGCATTTTCCCAGAGAAACTTTTGGACTGTTTTCTATTTTGTTCATAATCCTAGTATTTGGTGTTTTTACTACAAGCACAAACAGCTGAAAGTATATTGATTCCTGTGAATATTTAAACTCTAGACTTTTAGATACCTATATAATACCCTGCCCAATAAACACGCTTCAAGTTGCCCCTACTGTTTTAGAGCAGGAACTGATTTGTACATAATTTTACTGCTTATGTTTTTAGCACTTCTCTCCCTGATCTTCATGGTGATGCACAGAATGTCTTAGACTCCAAAAAAGAACAGCACTTGAAGATGTGAACATATTTAATTTGTAATGCAAACCTGCCATTTAGGAGTAGAAAATGTATGATAAAACTCAAGTATTACATGCAGATCATTTTAATTTTCTACTTTGCTTTAATGCAATATTGTTTATTTACTCCATGTATTGTACTCAGAGAAACTCCTGTATTGTTTCCTACTTTGTGAAATATATTTTTATAAATACTTTTGTTGTCCTCAATTCTTTTTTCCCAGTCA
Source organism: Cynocephalus volans (assembly GCF_027409185.1). NCBI lineage: Eukaryota > Metazoa > Chordata > Mammalia > Dermoptera > Cynocephalidae > Cynocephalus > Cynocephalus volans. Next base: position 70,531,505 of record NC_084469.1, read on the forward strand.
GATAAAGACCTACTAACAGAATCATCAGCTTTAACTAAAATTCTAAAATGTTCAACCAAATCATCCCAAAGATTGCTTTTGTTTGTATGAGTCTTTATTATATAATATGAGCCAGAGAAGAGAAATGGCTTGCCAGTGATCACACAGCAAGATGTCTGCAGGGACACAAAAAGAATATGGAGAACCTAAAGGCTAGTCCAACTTTGTCATTTGGGTCCTTCCGAAAGCAGACTCATTGGGCAGGGAAAATCTTCAGACAAGTTTGCAGATCTGAAACTTGTAAAAATAAAAAGAACAGGAAGCAGGATTTGGCAAAAGAGACTTAAACTGCAATGCAGACCTGGCAAACTTTCTGCCAACACAATAGGGAGTTCTGGAGTCCGATTGTCCATTAGACCAGTACCTCATTGGGCAAAAATAGTCAGGCTTTGGTCTCCTGCCATCTCAGGCTTTGACTTGGGGCTGCCTAAGAAGAGCATGGCTTTGGCTTGAAAACTGAAGGCACCAACTTCTGGAGGCTGCTTTCACTGTGACAGAAGCAAAAAGTTTGAATATTCTACTAAGAATTTATAACACTCTAGTGGCTTAATCAACTCTTTATTGAGTTCCTTTTGCCTGAGAGTAGTTCATCTTTTATGCTTATTACTATGTCTGTTGAACACTGTTTCTTGTCAAAGGGATGGTCTAATGTGACTTTTAAATGCACCAGGACGTGTGGTACAATGTTTAAAACAAGTACTTGATGAATGCAAATTATTAGTAGTAGTTGTAGTAATAATCAATAGTAATATTTCAATTACCTTACACATTCTAAACCATTTTCTAGTGTTCTTTGCCAATGATATGCCATAAATTACAGACACACAAACGTGTCTAATAGTAAAATTATACTATTTTTTTCAGGAATATAAAATCTATATCTTCCAGTGTTGGCAATCCATAGGATAATCTTCAAATGGTGTTTTTTGTGGGCAGGAGATAATGTCTGGTTGCACAAATCTTGCCTCGAGATACCTTTTGCTCAGGAAGAGAAAATGAAAGCATGTATCTCTTGCTGATTTTCTTTGCTTCCACCATGCAAGCATTTTGTGCTGAAGAGCCCATTTCAGGTTTTGTAGTATGGGATCAAGTGAGTAATATCTTGTTCCTAATAGGACTGAACTACGATTTTAGAGTACCCTGAATTTAAATAATGATCCGAGGAACACACATACACCCCCCCTGCCCCGCCCCCCCCCCAATTTGACTTAACATTAACTGTAGACTTGCCTGGATTCCGTAAGCAAAAGAGGTCAACGGGGTTTCTGTCCTTTTTTAGGAGTTAAATAATACATTTACTCATTAAATAAATAATTTATACTCAAAATAAATAATAATACTCAACTCATTAAATAATACATTTTTAACTTTATTAAAATAACTATTTTTATCTCTGTGCATTGTTTTCTGTTGCAACAATATCAACATATGTCTTACATATACATGTGTGGTTATTTTTCAAATAAAATGCTTATTCAGTCCTCAGGCATTTTAATGTGTCTGTGGATCTTTATGTGCCCCCAACATTAGTCTTCTTCTATCCTTAAAACCTATCCCTGTCTAAGGGTTCTATGCCTAATGCAGAAAAACAGTGAAGTTGGAACCAAGTGAGACATTACCTTTCTCTGCCTACCTCACAATTCAAGGTTCCTTTCTGAGGAATGGATGTCCAATGCATCCCTGGGTGATTGAATGCCATATGGGATAAATTCAGCCTCTAGCCTGTCTGCTATTTGACCAATCAAATAACAAAATTGTCTCTTAAACACATATATATTACAAAGTGTGAGGAGTTTATTCCTTACAATAATTTTTATAAGTGCAATTATTATAAGTTAAAAAATAGTTTATTACTGGGTGATTAAAATATGCTACAAATTAAATTCACACATGAACTTTGCAGCACAGAATTTTTAAGAACTTTACTGAGAAAATGTTTTGGAAAAAAAAATGTGTGGATAAGCATATGTTTATATATAAAATAAAAGATAACTTAGATTCACTGGCATCACCAGTGAAACCTGAATGCTTAGAAGGAGACAAGTGTGTCTTTGGGAGAGTTTGCTTAATCAGATGCTTAAAGTAAGACAAGTCTCTGCATGAGACTTAGAAATCTCCTAGGAGCAGATGGATTCCACACTGAGATTCAACAGAGTTCTGGGCTATGCTGTATTTTGGAGAAGGAAAAGCGGGTGCTGAGAGCTAAGTAGCCTATTACGCTTTATAGCTACATAAGGACTGGAGGCAAGTAGGCCCTTCCAACAAGTTGTATTACGCGATCAGTGACTTTGCAGGGACTCTCACAAATGTATAACCTTCTGATTGCCTTTTTGATTGAAAGTCCCATCTGAGATCAGGGCAGTGCAACCAGTAATAAGATTTCAAAAAATCCCATCACTGGCACTGTCGGAAAGGCTGAGCATGACTGAAATCCCATCATTGTCAGTCAAAAAGATAAGGAAACAGTGGGTATCACTATAAAAGCTCTATAAATGCACAATTTAAATATGAATATCAGCTATATATATATATATAGACACACACACACACACATACATACATACACATAGATATACACACACACACACACACACACACACACACACACACATATAGTTGCATACACACACACACACACACAATCAAATTACTGGGGATAATTTATACTTGTAATTTTTCATCTCACAATCTCACATAATACCAAAAACCTAGAATGTTGATGCTTTGTTTTCCTGAATCTAACCTGAAATTTGAAATAAATTGGATTGAGAGTAAAGGGTTTTAAATGCAGGCTTTTACTTGTAAACAAAGTAATGACTCACAATACTTGGGATTATAATCAAACCAATCATGTATTTAGGTATTTTAATATTATTGTAGTTTTGTGAAGAAAATAATCTTAGAATATATTTTGTAGGAAATGCTTTACTGCATATTTTTATTTTTCTTCAATTCTCATATTGTTTTATTTGCTCTACAAATTTTCTTTGCAACATTACTCAGTTGGCCAATGTCAAATATATTGTTTGACATTGTAGTTATTGCTATTGACGATGACTGTAGAAGACAATGTCTTCACTATCCTTAAAGTAGGTATTTATTTTTGTTATTCAAATCATTAAAATATTTTCATTATTTTCTTCTTAGGCGACACTCATTTATGGATTACACGGTAATGTTTAAGATATCCTAGTCCTAGCATTCTGGACACAGTCCTAGCATTATGGGGATATGCAAGTAAAAGTCTTCCTGACTTGATGTTCTAAGAGACAAGAATTTTGTATACTATAGTTATTGAACATCTTCCAATGCAAAAATTAGCTACATAGTTGATATGAAAAGATTAAAAATGATGGCCTCTTCAAGCTTATTTTGTTCATTTGTAAATTGGAGTTAATCAACTTCATGTAAACTAATCATTGAAACATTCTTTGCCTACAGTTAAATAGTATTTGAGTCTGGTTTAAACTTAGGTCAGTCTGTCATTAGATCCCCTTTAACATTAAACTAAACAATCCTCTCTATAATTATATTGTGAGGCTTGTAATGAGAAGAAATAGAAAGTTCTATATGGTGCAATGGAAGTACTGAGGAGGAAGAAATTGTCTCCAAATAAGAAGACTCAAGAAGGCTTGATGGAGAAGTTTTCAAAAAAAGATGGTAACTGAAGAATGGGAGCAACAGAAATCACAGCCAAAAACCAATAGGGAAAATTATTAAAAGCACCACCTTTTAGGATGAGCAACCTATTTTTGGACACTTAGTTAGATCCAGAAATTGGGTGCTCATAGGACACTCTAGGTTTGCCTAAATTGTGGCATGTTTTATGGGTGAGAAAAATGAGTGTCAGAGACTTCATAAAGAATTTTCCAGGATTAAATTACATATCTAACAAGTGAGAGGGACAAGAATCAAATTCTCATTTTCTGGGTCTTTTCCTGGGTTGTGAAGTTGTAAGTGCTTTCATATGTATCTTCCACCTGCTTTATTTATTTATTTATGGACGTTTCATCTAGGTCTCAAGAATATTTATTGGGTAAATTGGTGCCTGTGGGTACTTTTCCCCCGGTTTGAATTATTTACCACCATCTGATTCATACCTTGAATGCAAGTATTATGTCTTGCAGTATCTTTACTAATAGATAATAGATATCTCTATTATTATCCACAGATTACGGAAGAGGGTTGCTAGGAGAAATATCACAAGATGCTGTCTGAAGAGAAAGACTGTGGAAAACAATGGCTTCAATGAACTCAGAGGCCAGGACCACAAAAGGAAATGAGAGGTCACTAAAGGCAAATTTTAATTTCTTCAGATTTCTTTTGTACATGCAAAGATCTCCAGGGCTATTCTATGATTTTGCAAGACTTCAACAACTATGTTCTAAGACTGAACACAGTAATTTAGGAGTCATTGGGATCGCTTCCCCTTTCCAATGTATGTTTTGCCTTGACTATAACTTTGTCTAATACTTTTCTAGGTTTTCTTTAATTCAAAATCTAAAGTTTGAGAGCTATTCCATATTTGTCAAGTCTGATTGTTGAGTATGTGAATGGATGATTTAGGATCGATGTTAGAGTTATAAATAACAATATTGCAAATAAACTAAAAAAAAAACTTTAAGAACTTTATAATAAAAGCTTTTTTTCCCTATAATGTGTTTTAGATTCTATGCTAGTGAGAGTGAAAAGAGATGAGTAACATGTTTTTCTTGCCTCTCAAGATATGAAACCAAACTGGACAATTGTAGAAGCAAATAAATGATAAAAAATTAGATTTGGCTATGCTGTGGAAGCCCTAAGCACACAGTGTTTTGAGAGCACAAGCCTGCCAAGACACAGTATCCTTCTGGAGGCTGTGTTAGCATGAGTGTTGGAGGTAGTATACTGTTAAACTTAGAATATTAGAGGATATAGCCAGACTAAATCCAGCTGCCTGAGAAAGAATAGCGATTTTGAGGTGGGGGACCTCTCAATGAACTCCACTGCTAGTGCATCTCACCATATGAAATTCTACATGTCACAAAATTTTCAGCACCCTTCCTTCTTTAGCGAATATGTACTGAGGATTTTGTATTAATTTAGGTGCTAGGAATATAACAGTGTATAGGACAGGAGTGGTCTGTTTCTTTAAAGACCCTGTGGTGTGCAAAAAAAAAAAAAATGTATGAGTAGAAATAAGGAAAAAAAGTGATATTCAGAACATAAAATAGAGGGATGGGAAATCAAATGTTTTACTTAGAGTGGACAGGGTGATCCAGGTCATTGTCAACTGGTATAATAAGCTCAGCTTAACTTTAAGTGAAAGGGGGTGGGGGTGAGGGTTAGAGGGTGAGAATTGATGGGAGCCAAAAGCAGGGGAATGATGTCTGATGTATACTTTTAAAAAGATTACCCTGGTTTCTCTAAGGAAATAAAATGGTAAGAAACAAGAATGAGAGCTGGAAAACCAGATAGGAAGCTGTTGCCAAAGCCCAAGGAAGAGATTATCTTTGCTGCACAGTGAAAATAGAGATGGAAGAAACAGATAGAATCCAGATATATTTTGAATATAAAATGTGTAGTGATGTTGGTTAAATTGTATGTGTAAAATAAAGAAAAGATGGAATTTAAAGATAACTCCTAGAATTTTTGCCTTGAACAACTATGTGGTTGGTGGGGCCATTTACAAAAACTGGAAAGACTTGAAGTGAATTTGATTATCACAGGCTGACATCCTGACTTCTCTAATGATCCACATGGAAAATAATAACACAGATCAGTTCCACAGTTGATTGAATCCACAGGTGCAGAACTCACGGATACAAAGGGCTGACCAAAGGGGAGGAAAGAGAGAGAGAGAGACAGAGAGAGAAACTGATAATGAGAAATTGGCTCATGAAATTATGGAGGCTGATATGCCACACAATGTGCTGTCTGCAAGCTGGAAATCCAGTATAGCCATTGGTGTGGTTCAGTCTGAGTCCAAAGGCCTGAGAACCAGGAGAGACAATGGTGTAAATCCAAGCATGAGGGCAAGAGAGGATGAGATAAGATATTCCAGTTCAAACTATAAGGCAAAAGAAAAGACGGACCAATTTCTTCCTCTTCAGGCCCTCAGTGGATTAGATGGTACCCACCTACATTGGGGAAAGCAATCCACTTTATTAAACCCACTGATTTAAATGCTATACTCATCTGGAAACATCCTCCCCAACATAACCAGAAGTGTTTAATCTGGGCACCTTGTGACCTAGTCAAGTTATATAAAATTAACCATCACAGGGACCATATAGAAAACATTCTGACACTTTGATTCTTCTATGGATCAATACCTGAGTCAATAAAGGTCACAAGACACATGATTAGTCTCAGGAAGAAAAGGTCCAGTCAGACTAAAAATTTTATATTTTTTTAGCTTTCTAGAAATAAAAAAAGTAAAATATAGGCTATACTTCTGTTAGTTCATTTTTGGCTAGAGTACGATGGATTCACTCACTGGAAATAGTTCTCAGTAGAAATGAGCAAATTATATCTCAAAACATTTATCTATGCTTACCTAAAAGTAGGAAAAAAGAACATGTAGCTTTATATATAAGCATAATACATTGTCCAGGAAGCATTCCTGAGGTATGCCTTTTCCTTTTCAACTAAATACTAATTCTAAAGGGAAGAAACATTTGCTCTTTGTGGTTTAGATATGATAAAAAATATCAGGAAAAACTCCTTCAAACAGATCTTTTTTGTTTGTTTGATTATTGCCACTTTCTGATAAAGTTTATCTGGTTCACTGGAAGTTGAGGAGTTTGGCACTTAGTAAATGCTAGGTGCATAGAATTGAAGTGATATATCAGTCTGGAGAGAAAAGCCTCATACAAAAAAGTATAAAAAATATTTATATGAAAACTAATTTAAAAAGATGCACCTAATTTGTTATGCACTTATTATATGATAAGTCCTGTGCTAGATGTTGTGGGGCTTGGTCAAAGATGATAAGATTCAATCCCTCTCTTTGAGAGCTTCCAGTCTTCTGCAGTAGCTTGACATGGATTTTTTTGCTTTTTACATTATGGCACTATGTTTTTATACGTATACGTTTTAGTGCTTTCAAATTGCAATAAGAACACTGCATCAAGATGATTAGTGCTTCATAAGTTTGGTAAGAGGTGGATATTTAGTGAGCTATTCCACAGTGAAAAAGTTAAAAATTCAATTGGTCATGATGATGGGAGATAAAAACTGCCTGAGGCTGTTTTTACAGTTAACTTTTTTTATACAAGTAGAAGGAGTACACTCTAAAATAACATTAATGTGTATAGTATTTTAAATACATACACTAGTAACATAGTCATTTATTACCATTATCAAGTATTATGCACTGTACATAACTGTATGTGTTATACTTCTATATGACTGGCAGCACAGTAGGTTTGCTTACACCAACCTCAACACAAGTAATACGTTGTTCTATGAGGTTATGATGGCTATGATGTCATCAGGCCATAGGAATTTTTCAGCTCCATTATAATCTCATGGGGCCACTGTTGTATATGTGGTTTGTTATGGACCAACATGACATTATGTGGCGCATAACTATATAATAGTTACTTGACTTTCAAAGACAAAAATAGTATAGGGACATTTTAATAGATGCATTAAAAAAAGTCTGATAGAGTTTATGACCTACATAAGACTAAAACCCTCAAAAAACTAAGCAAAACATACATGGGAACTTCTTTAAATTGATAAGGAGTAATCTATCCAAATTTTATAGCAAATAAAATAGTTAATAGAGAACTGTAAGTCATATTTCTTTAAAGAAAGGCTGTACTCACTGCTTTGGTTCAGGATAATATTAGAAGTTCTAACTCCCGCTACTATACAAGGAAAAGCAAAAACTAAGGAAAAGAGAGTTGAGGAGAGAAGAGTATTCCCCATACTATCAAGTGAGAAAAATTTACTGCCAACCTGTAGAAATTAAACAAGGAAATAATGAAAACAACAAAAAATAAGCCATAAAAAATCTACGGAATTACTGCTGTTGGTGCAGAAGCAGACACAAGTATATGAACCAAAAATCAAACTTAGTTTGAATTTTAAAAAATGCAAGTGTAAAACAGTAAGCTCTCTGTCTAAACTAATGAGACAGGTACAGGAAGGTGAATAGAGCCAAGTTAAAAACAAGGAGCTTCATACATTGCGTCTCCCCTATGATGTAGCAATGCCATATTTGGACACAAATTACAGAGAAACCCTTGTGCAGATTCATAAGTGAATATGCCCAATGTCATTCATTATGCTCATTCATTCTTTAAGCAAGATGCTAAACACACTATGCACCTACACTAGGGGAATATCTATTTATTATGGCCACTTAATAAACACTAAGGGCTACCATGAAACATTTAGAAATAATACAATAAATGCACTTTGATCAATATGTATAAATTTTGAAAACATCGTGAGGTGAAAAATAATGTAAAATGCTAAATAAAATTCATGGCACAGTATCACCTAAATTAAAACACACCCACAGGAACATATATTTTAAAAGAGTTTTTCTCATTCCACCATTTGAGAAGAAAGAATGATTCAACTATTTTCACTTGAGGTCTGATAAGTAAATAGATAAATAAATCAAAATAAAAAAATAAATAATGTAAGGTGTGCTTAGGGAAGACAATAAATAACACACACCTTTTTAGTGTGTGGTGGAGAGGAGGATGGGTAGTGTTTGGATTGTGAAAATTCTCATGTGCTAATGAACCTAGACTAAGATGGTAACTCCAGAACTCCAGTCTATGGAATTACGTTGTAAAGAACAACTGGAATCTATATGACTTTGACAACTATTTTGAGTAAAATATTTAGATTTTCCAATATATTTTGCTTTTGCTGAAAGGCCCAGGTCACAATCCACATTCACACATTAAAAGCTCTTAGAAATGATATTGGAATAAAAATTATTTTGTTTATCCCAGGATTTCTCAAATGTAATTATATATTCTTTTTTCATTGAAAATCAATTTCATCTTTTTGCATTCATGTATTTTGTGAAATAAAGTTTGAAAATCGCTATTGGATTTAACAGACATTGCTAGTGGAATAAATAGACAAACAGGATTTTTAAAAAGTGGGAGGATCCAATCAAATCTAATTTACTTTCCTTTTTCTTGATGGGGGTCACAGTAAGGATACCATCATCTATTTATCGGGCATGTACACTGCACACAGCTCTGTAATAGGTGTAATTAGGAATAAAACAGTAAAATAAGTCATAGGCCTTCTTCACACAGCTAATTGAAGAGATAAATTTAATGCATGAGATAATTAGGTAATGTGACAGACTGAACATGACAGTATCCAAAGGAAGTGATAAAGTGTGGGGAAGCTGTCATTGCATTCAGAAAAGAGAAAAGGTCAAGGAAGTGTGGAATGGCTGGAGACAGCAATGTGCAAAAAGTTGAATTTGATTGTTAGTCTTGGTTCCCCATTTAGGAGAGGGGACTTTGTGAAACAATTACCATTCACATAGATTATTGGAATAATCTACAGGATAGCCTCTTCATCTTTAATCTTCCTCTTCAATCTTTGGGAATCTCTATTATGAAATAATCTTCCTAAAGAAACATATTTAACTAATCATTCTTCTTTCAAAAACCTAAAATGGCTTTTTAATCATTCTTTTTTGTTGTTTTTAAGTTTTTGGTTCAGTATATATTTGAAGAGCTTATTATGCACCAGGGCTTAGTAGAAAACGGCTCCCTGAAAAGAAACGTCCAGGCTGTTTTAAGGTCCATGGTGGAGAAGAGAGGCTTTATGTGATAAACAATGACCTGCAAGCCAGCAAAATCATCCAAGCTTCCTCATCTAAAGTCCTGTCTCTGCTTTGGTCAAGCTAGGATTCTCCCTCTTAATGGCCTTTGCCAAAAGCATCCAGAAATGCTCTTCTTCCCAGTGGTACTTAACTGCAGACATTATATTTATCCTTCAGGTTCCACTCACAGTAGTGGGTGTGTGGGCATTGAGATCAGGTACGACCCACCAGGAGGTAGGCAACAGTTTTAGTAAAAATGACAAAGTGTAAAGAGTGAGATATTTTATAAATAAAGGAAATAGTCCTAAAAGTATCAAATTTTGAAGAATAAAAAAAAATAAACTCCTTTAACACCTATATGTTGTTTGATGACAATGGTTATTTTGGGAAGATTAATAGGGTACTAACCCAATTCAAAGAAGACATTCATTTGTCATGTTTATTGAACATGGAGATGATTGAGTACTTTGAAGAAAACAAATATTTATATGACACAGTTTTTAGATTGCATGGCCTTAAACATGCAATTGTCTCTATTGAGTTCAGGGTCATCCTCTACAAAACGAAGGGAAGGGAACTATATACATCACTTACTTTCAAACTGTTCTCCACAGACCCTGTCCAGTGCTGCTAGTGGTCAGGGATTAAGAGAAAAATTGCTAACAGTGCCACAGATCTTCCGTCATCACTAATATCATCACGTGACCTTACCTGCTAAAATTTTTGTTTTATGCTGGGTATCAAGTAAACTAAAACTGAAAACAAACTTTTCTTTATGATTTAAAAATCTTTGTGAGCAGTTATCCCACAATTTACTTATTTTTTTCCAACTTGTATGTTTCACTCAAAAGCTGCACATTTAAATAAAACCAATGGAACTCTGTGACAAAAAAAAAAAGGTTAAAAATGTTTTTAAAGTTTGCTAAACAGAGTAAAGACAACACTAGAATAATTATTTCACAGTAAAAGTAACATAGATCTTTTGTTCTATAATATTTAGTCTGTCTTATCAGAAAGACTATTTATAGGAATGCAGACATTTTGCACTAAGATGTCATGGCCACTATATGACTTGCCTAAAAACCAGCAAGAATTAATATTAATCTTATTAATATTTGCAGTGAAAAGAGGCATTTTAATGCTATTGTATTTCTCACTACTTGAGGTGTCCTGAAAGGTCCATGTTAAATTGATAAGAGTACTAGTCTTTTACAGACTATCATTCATATAAGTTAGTTTTATTTCTACATTCTTTTTAATTTTATTTTTTAATTGACACATAATAATTATACACATTTATGGGATGTAGAATAATATTTTGATACATGTATACACTGTGCGATGATAAAATCAGGATTATTAGCATATTTATCACCACAAGCATCTATCATTTCTTCCTGATGAGACATTTGAACTCCTCCCTTCTAGACATTTGAAAATATACAATAAATTATTGTTAATTGTAGGCATCTAGAACGACTGTAGAATAACAGAATTTATTCTTGCTGTTGAGCCGTAATTCTGCATTCATTACCAACATCTCCCAATCTTCCCTCCTCTCTACCCTTCCCAGCCTCTAGTAACCTCAGTTTTACTCTCTACTTCCATGAGCTCACTTTTCTTTAGCCGTCACTTAAGAGTGAGAACACATAATATTTATCTTTCTGTGCCTGACTTATTTTGCTTAACATAATGTCTCCCAGGCTTATCCATGTTGCTGCAAATGGGATATCATTTTTTTATTGCTAAATAGTATACCATTGTGTATAAATACCATATTTTTTTATATGTTTATCTGTTGATGGACACTTAGGCTGATTCCATTTCTTGACTATTGCAAATAGTGCTGAGGTAAACACAGGGGTACAGGTATCTCTTTGGTGAGCTGATTTCCTTTCAAATATTCTGGCATTGAAGATGGCAAAAACCAGTTTTGCTAGCTCTGTGATGGTTTAATAATCACAATAATGACTGTGACCAATAATGGTTTTGTAAGAACACTGCAAAACGATTGCTCTTCTCTGTTTTTTCAATGCTGAGACGGCAGAGGATGGCACACACTCACAACCAAGTTTCTCAGTGAGAATTTTTACTAACTCTCACAGATGTGCTTGTGGGACAGTGATGAAGATGTCTTCAAAATTCTTTCCGAAGATGAGTTAAGTACTCCATATATGGGCAGAGTTGTATAAATAAGGTCATTAAATCAATTCCACACACAGTCCCCCATCAGCTCATTACTAAAATCAAATCTTGTAAATCCCCAGGATCAATTAAGGAAGAAGTGGTATGCAATACAAATTTAAGGATTTGGGGATTGTCTCTTCTCACCCCACAGGTCACTTGTGACCATAAATCTTCACAACAAGGCCATACTCAAAGATGAAGAATCTTCTCCTGGACTACACAGAAAAATCTAATAAAGAGCAATAACTACTTTCTGTGATCCCACTCTGAAATTTTCCATGTCCACTTTTTCTGATTATTTCCATTGTGATGTGGTTTGTTGACTGACTACACGATGGTCCAACCTTCTCAGATGCTTTGCTTTGACCCAAGCATTCTATTCCGTTTTCCACTTCAAACTGTGATCACCCAGTTCTTTGGATAAAATTATTGGCCTCTTCTTGTCTGACCCCTTAAATATGGAAATATGGTCTTTGAGATTTAAAATGTTTATGTCTGGGTAATGGCAAAATTCCATTTTCAGTTTCTGCTGACTGGCTTTGCTATACTGAAACCTTGGTTAAGGAGAGTTCAATCTGCTTCAATTAAGGGACTACATGAAAAAATAAAAAACTAAACTATATCTAGTAATAATCCTTTAGATTGTTTTATACAAATATATATACAAGGAATGTTTAATACATGTACATTTTGATGAGATGAGTTTGGCAGGCAATATTATGAAAAGGAGAGCTAACAGTCAGGGAAAGGGGGTGTGGGTAAGTGTCTTGACAAAAAAGCTATGGCACACTCTAATGAGGGAATTGAGGATGGGTTAATGAGTATATAATTTCTAGTCTATGGCATAATTGAGGAAAACCAAGAAAGGTATGCAGAACCCAAAGCTAACAACAGAAAGGAACCCACGAGTATTCTTAGTCCTGGCTGAAAAATAATAATAAATGGTTACTGTGAGAGGTATGGATCTAGTTTCATTCTCCTGCATATGGATATCCAGTTATCCCAGCACCATTTGCTGAAGAGGCAGTCCCTTCCCCAGTGAATAGGCTTGGTGCCTTTGTCAAAGATCAGATGGCAGTAAGTGTGTGGGTTGATTTCTGGATTCTCTATTCTATTCCATTGGTCAGTGTGTCTGTTTTTATGCCAGTACCATACTGTTTTGGTTATTATAGCTTTATAGTATAGCTTAAAGTCAGGTAGTGTTATGCCTCCAGCTTTATTTTTTTTGCTCAGCATTGCTTTGGCTATGCGTGGTCTTTTATTGTTCCATATAAATGTCTGGATAGTTTTTTCCATTTCTGAGAAAAATGTCTTTGGAATTTTGATGGGGATTGCATTGAATTTGTATATCACTTTGGGTAGTATGGACATTTTCACTATGTTGATTCTTCCAATCCAAGAGCATGGGATATCTTTCCATCTTCTTGTATCCTCTCTAATTTCTCTCAGCAGTGGTTTGTAGTTCTCATTATAGAGATTTTTCACATCCTTGGTTAACTCAATTCCTAAGTATTTTATTTTTTTGGTGGCTATTGTAAAAGTGGATACGGAAAATGTGGTACATCTACACAATGGAATACTACTCAGCTATAAAAACGAATGAAATACTGCCATTTGCAACGACGTGGATGGACCTTGAGAGAATTATATTAAGTGAAACAAGTCAGGCACAGAAAGAGAAATACCACATGTTCTCACTTATTGGTGGGAGCTAAAAATTAATAAATAAATTCACACACACACACACACACACACACACACACACACAAACCGGGGGGGGGGAAGAAGATATAACAACCACAACTACTTGAAGTTGATACGACAAGCAAACAGAAAGGGCATTGTTGGGGGAGAGGGGGGGAGGGAGAAGGGAGGGAGGTTTTGGTGATGGGGAGCAATAATCAGCCAAAATGTATATCGACAAAATAAAATTTAAAAAAAAAAAGCATCAGAAATGAAAAAAAAAAAAAGTATGTGAGATCAGACATTAAAAAAAAAAAAAAACGGTTACTGGAAATTGGAAAGAAAGCTAAAGTTTTAGTACAGGAGACAGGAGCTATAGCATAAAAATGTGGTTGTCCCTTTTGATTTTGTGGAATTCCACCAACTATCAGGGGACAGAATAAGGACACAGAGAGAAGTAAGCAGGAGCAAAGGAAATAAACAAAAATGTTAAACTGTTAGTTGATTAGGAAATATGGAATTCCCTTGTATGAAACGTCAATTTAAAAAAGTGCTATTTTTGTCAGTATCCTACAGACTAAGAAACGGAGACTCCGAAATATGAAGTTACTAGATCAAAATCACATTTCCACCTTATTACAAAGTCTGACAATCATAGTCCATGGGTGGTGAATTAATAACAAGTGGCATGTCTAGGAGAGACCAAAAGCATGATCTCACTTAATTGTGTAAATGAGGTTTCTGCAAGATTCTTAAGCCATCTCCATTGTGGCAGTGAATTTTACAAAGTTCTACGATCAAACAGAATCAAACAAGCTCCTGATTTTCATGGAACACTAAGCCTGCTATTTTTACTTACCTTCAGCAAAATTAGGCTTTTTCTCTATTACCAGTAAACAATTTGAAAAACATTGTCGCTTTTTTATGGAGCTTTCATTATGTCCACAAGATAGCTATGTTTAGAAACAACATTTCCAATATGAGCCAGCTTACTCTTTTTCCTGTGCATATATTTAGAGAAATTCCTCTTTGTAACTATAAAATTCAATCTAAGAAATAATTTTAGAATGTTTCAATGCCTTATGACATAGGTTATAATCAACGGTGATGGCTTGCATCCCAATACTCTGAGCCTATGCTTGTCCTCAACTATTGGGAAAAAATGATGTTTCCAGAAAACACCTGGCAAGAAAAAAGGGTATGTATGTCAGCCAATGAGACTAGGGGATACCAGACTATTAAATTCTCATTCATGAAAGGGAATTTAGCAGATATGCATGTGAAATCATCCTCTCCTTATCCACCTGGTGCCCAAAACCTTTGTAAACCTGTCTACTGTGAAAAGAAAGAAAATAAATAAATAAGCTCAATCTTTCAACAGACACCTGTCATATAGATATTTATTCATCCAATTTTTATTGGGTGCCCTCATCTGCTAAAGATTATAGTGAGTTCTGAGTACACAGTTGCAAATAAAAATGACATGGTTCCTGCCTTCCTGGATCAAAGTGTATGGGAGATGGAGGGTAACAGCTTAAACACACATACCTAAAATAGAATTTTATATATTGTGGAAAGTGTTATCTGGGTTGCAGTATAAGGCTGAACAAGTGTGTCCTGTACAAGGAAAGGGGGACACCACTGGAGGCAGAAATCTAAGCTGACTATATAGTCAAGCCAGTGTCATGGTATGGGAATGTGCCAGCTTGGAAGAAGAATTATTTGTTCACACAGAGAGGGTGACTTTTTGCAATCTATCTTTTGGAAAAGAAATACGTTTCTAAATCATTCAGAAACACTATAAGAAATAGAAAGCTCTGAAATATTATAAAAAAAACATTTTGAGGATCTATAAAAGAAAATAATAAGGGAGCCTGATTATACTGGGTTAGCCAGGAAGCCCTCAAATAAGAAAAATGTCATTTAAGCTAACATATAAAGGGCAAGAAAAAATTAACCAGGTCAAGAGAGAAATAAAGAGAAGTAAGGCAGGATCACAGGGTAGAAGGTCCCCATGCTGGAAAAAAGAGCTTGACAAATGTACAAATATGAAAGAAGAGTTTAGCTACCTCATAGTGAAAGAAAGGGAATTTAACATGGGATGAACTGGATGAGACGTGCAGTGGAAAAATCATTTTGCATTTTGTACAACATTATAATTTATATTTATTTTTATTATTAGTTAATTAGGAAGTCAATCTTAATGACAGGATGACTGTATGGGCTGATACTGAAGAGGTAGGTAAAGAGACAAGTCCGAAAAACAAAAAAGTTTTCTCCTGGAAACAGAATTCTAGGCACCATCAGCACATAAATGCTATATAATGTGTGAAATCACACAGTGATTAAGAGAAGAAAAAAAGGCCCGGTTACTTTATAGAGGAAAAGTTAGAGTAGAGAAGAAGATGGCAAAAAGACTGGGAATGAAGTCAGAGGCGAAGAAGGCAACCCAAGGCAAGGTGCTGTACTGGAGGCTGGTGGCCAAAGAGAAGAAAGGTTTTAAGGTTGATCTACTTGGTGAAAAGAACTGAGTGATCGAGTAAGATGCAGACTGAAACATCTATTAAATTTGTCTTGGTGACCCTTGAATGCACATAGTCAGGGCAATAGACTGGATTGAACCAAGAAGATTAAACCAAACCAAGTGGATAAAATAAAGAATGAGAACTTAGGAAATAGAGACAGTAATTATACACTTATATACTTATGTTCAGGGACAGATTTCTTTAGAGAACTAATATTAGGAATATGTGAAATCAGAAGAGCATTTGAAAATTGTTTAGCTTTGCTTATTTAAGTAGTAGAGACACTGGATCTTACCCTACTTTATTAGAAATAAACCAGTGAGTAAAGAGAGGTTGATGATTGGAGATTGAAAAAGGGATAATCAGCTGTAGGACTGAAATCCCTGACAAGGTGGAAAGGGTGGATGGAGGCTGTAGTCCAGAGAAGTTGTAGAGAAATTTGCCTTTGATTGGTGCAACACTGTTTTCTCATTTGTAATAAGAGGGAATAACTAATGGCCTATTCATCTAATCATTCTAAAAAATAAAAAATATAAAGTATTTGTTAAATACTTACTGTGTTCTAGCCACTGTGCTAAAGGCTGGAAATGCTCAGGTGAGCAAGACCAACATGGTCACTGCCATCATGGGGCTTTCACTCAAGAGCAGGTGACAGACAATAAGTAAACAAAACTAAACAATAAAATAAAGACTTGAAGAAAACAAAAAGACAGGTTAAATGGAGTGAGAGTGACAAGTGAGGAGAGTTTAGGTAGAGAAGTCAAGGTAGGCCTCTCTGAAGAGGTAGCGTTTGTGCAGACGCTTACATGAGTGTGTGACTGTGCCAGTCTAGAGGAGGACTGAGCCAGAGAAGCAAAGAGGAGAGGATATCAGAGAGAGGCAAGGCCACCAGAGCTGTTTCTAAACAAAAGCATTTATGTAATCCAGCAAGAGGTAGATGCTGTTGCAGTTACTTGGGGTTTAAAATCATTCTTTTAAAAAAAACTCTAATGACAGCTTATTTCAAGAAGGATGTATTGACAACCTAAGATACTTAACCTTAAATTGCACCATCATGACTTTTTTTTTCCTAATCATTTTGAAGTAAATGTCTGCATGGTGCACCCTCTTATGTCCCTTTCCAACACTGTATATAATCTTTAAAAAAGTCACCTGTATTTTGTGCCAAACTGGTTTTCATACATATTATTAAGCATTAATGCCCGTCTCCAGTAACTGGTGAAATGCTGCAACCTGAGGTTTCAGCTGCTGCAAAGTTCCTAGTTGCTTCAAAATGTTTTACATTTCATTAGTATAATGATAGAGTTTACAGTTATCTACAGTGTATAATTATATTCATTAATAGTAACACTGTGTTTTTATATTAATTATAATGAGAATTAATGGGTGGTTACAGGGGTTTTCAGCTACAAGGAAAAAATTTGGTACCAATTACTCTTATGTAGCAAAGGATGAATTTATGCACAAATTTACTTTGGTAATTATTTTAGGAAATTATAGGATTTCAATTTCCACTAGCCATGAATTATGAAAATAAGAAAAAATATATAAGGTGGGAAATTAGAGTTTGGAACTCTAAATGAAAGAAGTGTATTGTAAGAGGAGATAACTTGCCATGGGTTAAAGAGGAGGAGAGAGTCAGGCCTGAATTAGAAACCGGCATCTGCCATATACTAGTTCTTGTTTAACCTCTTCCACCCTTGGTCCCTTTCTCTTTTGTTACTTATGGCTCAAGATCACTGTTGCCCTGAGCTATACCAATTTGAGAGATAATTTTGCAAATTTTCAGCATGCTGCCTGGCACATTCTAAATACTTTACAAATGCTGTCTGCACATATGGAGAATAGGGAGACAAGGTTTATGAATAAAGGCTTAGGAAATTTTCTTTTCTAAACATGTAAGAGAAAATGAACTCATGACTTGAAACTATATTCTTTGATGTCCGTAAGAGAATATGGACCGGCTGTGTAAGCGAGGCTGCGAGAGGCAGAAGGTGGCTATGGAAACTATATTTCATGGCTCATAAAATCAGAGAGGCATTACAATTTTGAATGGAAGACCAACCACAGTTAAAAATAAATTCCCTCCTGGCATGCATATTATCCATAATAAGGCAAAATGAATTTACAAGCATCTCACTGAAACGCAGGGGAGTAAGACACTAAAATTCTTCTAGGTGCCCAGGGCTGGTTAAAGGGAAATTAATGTTTAGAAGAAATTATTACTAATTTTGAACTTGCAAAATCCCTTCATGGGTTTACATGCAACCTTGCTCCCTAAGTCTCTTTGCTATCTCTTTCTCTCTCTATCTATGTCTCTCTTTCTCTCTGTATCTGTCTCTGTCTGTTTTTCTCTCTCTCTCAAGCACACGTACAAACTCATACCACTATGTTCTTGAAAGTGTTCTTGAAAGAATTCTTGCAGGAGAATTCTTTCCATAATGCAAAAAGATGGGAGTTTTTATACATTTTGAAGTACTTTGTATCTTAATTATCTCTATTTCATTTATTAAATTATCCAATTCTTATGACAACCATTGTGGTAATCAGAGCAAGGCTATTATTTCATTTTGTATCTGGCAAATATTTGTTTTGAATGCTATTAAGCTACACTTTCTTTCCCTCATCCAATTGATCACAGAGGGTTTTTCATTCTTTCAGTCTATAAAAGCAAAAGGCAAAA